>NC_053490.1:509411373-509781373 GCF_905171775.1 Rana temporaria
GTGAAAACAAACAAGAAATGAGGATAGAGAGAGATAAAAGGGAAAGAAAGGAGAACAAAGAGAAAGAGTGGTACATCCTAAAATGTACTATAAGGGGTTTTAATACTGTACGAGTGGAAGGGACTCGGGGAGCGATAAATGTCTGTGAGTTAGGGGCTCAAATTACTTATGCCGACAACCCACGATAGGAAAATTATTTTACCGTTAGGGGTCCCCACAACTTGGGAAATGTTATCAAGGGGTCACGGCACTAGAAAGGTTGAGAACCACTGCTTTAAAGCTACTATAAGCTCCATGCAAATTTTTTTTGGCTGTGCCCACACTCTTCTGGGTCAGCTGCTCGTATTCGTCTAGGGGGGAGGAGAGCAGAAATATAGTTACCTAATCCTCTGATCCTCCCAGCACAAGGCAGATCTATGCAGCTCCTATTGACACCCCCCCCCCCCCCCCCCTCCCACAGTCTAGAATACTTCTGCAGTGGACTGTTCCGGACGTCATCACGCCCATGGACCTGCTCTGGACGTGAGGACATCAGGAACAGTCCACGGCTAGATCGCGAGGGAGCGCCATTTTCTGCTGGAGCGGAGGATCAGTTGAGTAATGACTTTTTGGTCACCCCTGAACAAGGCGAGCAGTTAACCCATGCAGTGCCCTAATGAATGGCAAAGCTTTCTTTGCCAGGAGTTGGGTTTTAAAGCCGATAAATGCGGCCAACCAACCAGCCTGTCTAAGTGGGCATGCTGGAATGATTGATCCATGGACTGATCCACGATACCCAAGAGAATCTCCCAGGTGAATCAGTTGTTAGCATTATCCAAACTTTATTCTAGCTCACCTTCCATTGCTATGCATCAAACGAGTAGTTGTTTTGTGAAGCAGCCCCAGGACTTACCCATCCAGAAGGTTAAATGTGGTGGTGGTGACCTCAGAAAACATCACAATTTTCCCGAGTGTTTCAGTACGGAGGTTCTCCCTGTACTTCTCCAGGCTGAAGTTCTCACAGATGAAGTCTTCCTCTGTTGTTATCAGGGGCGCCAGAGATGGAGTGATATCTATGTCATACTGGGGAGACTCAAACACCTTCAGAGACATCTTGCTGCATTTGATCAATCCATTCTTTGTCTTTGATTGAATCCACTGGAGAACATCAGGGTATTTATCCTGTAGAGAGAGACACCAATTATTGTTCATCACTAGCCAAATTTGGGTAAGATGATATGCAGTTTAAAAGCAATAAAAGACAAAAGTTTATAAAAAAAACAAAAAAAAAAACACCAAGAGAGATTGCAAAGATGTTCAGTAGTAATCCACGGCTACCAATCAGAAGAAAGCTTTCAACCGGTTAGAGAAGACAAACAAGAGCTGTATTTTGATTGGCTGATAAACTGTGATGTGTTAAAGCTCACTACTGCTCCTTACACAAGATAGCAGTCTTAAGGCCCATACACAAGATCTGACTTTTTGACAACAACAGTCTGACGGATGTGTTTTATCAGACAATCCAACCGTCTGTATGCTTCATCGGACAATTGTTTTCGGGTTTTCAAAGGACAAATGTTCGCTGTGAATGCTCTCAAACTTTCCGGCAACAAATGTCCACTGGAGGATAATCTGATCGTGTGTACACAAGTCCATTGGAATAAAATCCAAAGTTCAAATGAGCATGCTCAGAACCAATGCTAAACATAAGACAACAATAGCAGAATTGCCCAAAGGCTGGCGGTAAAGAGCTGAAAAACCACGTGATTTGGTGAATGTTGACTGAAAAAGTTCTGCCATGTATGTATGCAAAACAAGTTCACGGCCAACGCCCTTCGGACAAAAATCCACGGAAAAGTCAGACGGAAGTCCGATCATGTGTATGAGGCCTTAAAGTGTTTGTATAGTCAAGTATTTATTGCTATCTGTGGGGTGGATTCAGGTAGGGGCGCGCACTGCTACGGAGGCGCAGCGTACCGTTTTTACGCTACGCCTCCGTAAATTACGTGCGCTACGCTTCATTCACGAAGAAGTAGCTCCGTAATTTGCGTGTGCGCTCCGTAAAACTGCCCGGCGTAAGCGCGCGTAGTTTAAATGATCCCGTAGGGGGCGTGGATCATTTAAATTAGGCGCGTTCCCGCGCCGAACGTAGTGCGCATGCTCCGTCGGGAAACTTTCCAGACGTGCATTGCGGTAAATGACGTCGCAAGGACGTCATTTGCTTCAACGTGAACGTAAATGGCGTCCAGCGCCATTCACGATTCACTTACGCAAACAACGTAATTTCTAAAAATCGCGACCCGGGAACGACGGGTATACTTAGCATTGGCTGCCCCTGCTAATAGCATGGGCAGCCTTACGCAGAAACCGACGAACGCAAACGACGTAAAATGCGAACGCAGGGCACGCGTACGGTTGTGAATCGGCGTGAGTATGCAATTTGCATACTCTACGCTGACCACTACGGGAACGCCACCTAGCGGCCATCGTAAGAATGCAGCCTACGATACGACTGCATAAGGGCCTTATGCCAGTCATATCTTAGGCTGCAGTCGGCGTATCAACCTTTCTGAATCAGGAGCAGTCGATACGCCGGCACAACTAAGCAATTGCGCTGCGTATCTATGGATACGCAGACGCAATTGCTTACTGAATCTAGCCCTGTGTCTCTAACATTAGGATTAAGGACTGGAGAAAGCAGACATATTTCAGAAATGTGTTGCACTGGGGCGTGAAAATAGTGTGTGCTTATCACAGGAGGTGCTTGCAAGCAATGGAGGACGCCACTCAGAAATAGTGTGCGGGTGTCTGCTGGCGCCAAGGGTTGCTAAGCTGATGGTAACATCTGTGTTACAGTCCAACTGCTGCCCACGGAAGGTGGTCTTGCTGCTGCTGGACCTTAGGTTCTGATGAAGGTACTACTATTAATAGTGCAAAATTGACTTTTTTTAAAGAATTAGTGTTATGCCACGTACACACGACCGGTTTTCATGACGTGAAAAATTACATTTTTTTTAACGGTCATTAAAAAACGATCGTGTGTAGGCTCCAGAGCATTTTTCATGACGTGAAAAATTGGGCATTAAAAATTTAGAACATGCTCTATTTTTTCGCTTCGTTTTTCACGCCGTGAAAAACGGTCGTGTGTAGGCTTTAACGACGTGAAGAAACCGCGCATGCTCAGAAGCAAGTTATGAGACGGGAGCGCTCATTCTGGGAAAACTAGCGTTCGTAATGGAGATAACACATTCGTCACGCTGTAACAGACTGAAAACCACAAAGACTGAAAAGCGCGAATCGTCTCTCACCAAACTTTTACTAACACAAAATCAGCAAAAGCAGCCCCAAGGGTGTCGCCATCCGAATGGAACTTCCCCTTTATAGTGCCATCGTACGTGTTGTATGTCACCGCGCTTTGCTCAAGCATTTTTTTTTTTTACGATCGTGTGTAGGCAAAGCAGGCTTGACATAAATCACATTGAGAAAAACTTTGTTTTTTCTAGACCATTAAAAACGGTCGTGTGTACGCGGCATTCGTTTTTAGCCTTTGTGCCCTCTTCCGTGTCGATTTTTCTCACACCTGTGACTCTCCCTCTGCCATTAGGAGCAGCTCAATACCTTTTGTATCCTCATCTGTATATGCATCTTTATTGGCTTGAAGACTTTTGCTTGCTTGAGGTTAAGAGTATCGTGAGCTTTAATTGTAAACTTTATTTCTCCTGATGACAACTATTACCAGCAATGGGGAAAATCGGAAATTTTGAGTCACTACAGGAATACCAAAACAGGAACAGATGGGAAATTAAAGTTGCCCACGCACTAATAGAATTTCGTATCTATGTACCGGTACTTATGAACATTCTGGTCAGAACATTCTTAGACCGTTCTTTATTCCAATTTATCCCAATTTATTCCAATTTATCCCAGACAAAAACTTAATTTGCTTTTGACTATATTTTGTGTTTTAAGGGGACACCCTTGAAACTTGTACACCAGATTTTAATGCACATATTAAAGTTCACTTTATATTTTTAATAAAAAGGCTGGTTTTAAGCTAGCCTAAGGCCGCGTACACACGATAGGTTAAACCAGGGGTGCCCAACCTTTTGAAGAGCGAGGGCCACTTAAGCAACTTGGTAACCAATCGCGGGCCACATTGAGCGGAGCGGACGGATGACAGGTCACGGCTACTCTATAGGTCCTCCGATCCGCCCAGATGGAATGGGACAAATTCCCTTTTGTTTTTTGGATTGGAGGTAGGCGAGCGTAAACGGACATCTGTCGCTCTGTAGAGGTTAATTGAGGGTCCTATTTGGTTGGGCTGATTGTGTAAAAAGGGCCTAAGACTGCTTTCACCCTGATGTGCTGCAGTTTACCCACAACGTGGGTGCAGCATAATGCACCTGTGTCTATCCTGCGGGTTAGCTTAACTTTGCCATAGACTAGCAGTAGAGAAAGCATCGGCCTATGGGGCTCTGCTCCGCAGCCGCTTTCTTCCTCTACCACCACCATTCACAACACTGATGCTGCAGTATGGCGGGTTGGCAACCTGCGATCTGGGCTTGTCAACCCACCATTCCAGAGCAGGAGGTCGCGGGCCACATCAGAGGGCTCCGCAGGCCACATGTGGCCCCTGGGCCACTGGTTGGCCACCCCTGGGTTAAACCGATGAGAACGGTCTGACGGACCGTTTTCATCGGTCAAAACCGATCGTGTGAGGGCCCCATTGCTTTTTTTCAACCGAAGGTTAAAAAACCTAACTTGCTTTAAAATTTAACCGATGGATTGCTAACCGATAGGTCAAAACCGATCGTTGGTATGCAAAACCATAGGTTAAAAACCCGCGCATGCTCAGAATCAAGTCGACGCATGCTTGGAAGCATTGAACTTTGTTTTTTTCAGCACGTCGTTGTGTTTTACGTCACCGCGTTCTGACACGATCGGTTATTTAACCTATGGTGTGTACGCGTGACGGACCATCAGTCAGTTTCATCAGTTAACCTAAGACAACTGTCCTTCAGACCGTTTTCATTGGATGGACTGATCGTGTGTATGAGGCTTTAGAAAGGTCCATAAAGTTTGGAGGTGATTGGAGCCAACTGATATACCTGCACTTTAAAAAGAAGTATCTTGAAGTTTATTACCGCTATGGCCCAGTTTACACTGGTACAAGAAACGCTCCGACTTTGGGAGCACATGTCGCATGACGTGTACAAATCAATGGTTCCCTATGAGAACCACCTTAACTGGTTCGAAACTAGTCGGTCTGACTTTAGAAAAGGTTCCTGCATTACTTTGGTCTGACTTTGTCCGTTTTCAGCCCATTGAATATCATTGAAGTCGGATCATTGTGATTACAGCAGCAGGAAAAGGAATTTATGTCACACTGGGATTGTTTTGATTGGTCAAAGGACAAGTTGGACTATCTCAAAGTAGGAGAAAAATCGTATCCCGTTCCTTCAAGTCTGATGGAAGTAGGACCAATGTCGTCGGGTAAAGTAGGATCAACAGTCGTGTCGTACCAGTGTGAACCTGGCCTCAAAGGGGAAAGTGATCCATTTGATATATAGGAAAACATTGGAGGTGAAAGCAAGGGGCTAGATTCAGAGAGAATTTACGCCGGCGTATCCATAGATACGCCACGTAAATTCAAATCTGCGCCGGCGTATCTACTTTCTGTATTCAGAAAGCTAGATACGCCGACATTAGCCTAAGATACGACTGGCATAAGTCTCTTACGCCGTCGTATCTTAGGGTGCATTCTGATGCTGGCCTCTAGGGGCGCTTCCGTTGTTGTCGGCGTAGAATATGCTAATTACCTAGATACGCCGATTCACAAACGTACGTACTCCCGGCGCAATTTGTTTACGTTAGGCTTTTTCGGCGTAAGGTTGCTCCTGCTATTAGGAGGCGCAAATAATGTTAAGTATGGACGTCGTTCCCGCTTCGAAATTTGAATTTTTTTACGTTGTTTGCGTAAGTCGTTCGCGAATAGGGCTGGACGTAATTTACGTTCACGTCGAAACCAATACGTTGTTGCGCCGTACTTGGAAGCAATGCACACTGGGATATGTACACACGTCAATCTCGTCAGGTCATCATACATTTACATAAAACACGCCCCCCTTCCACATTTGAATTACGCGCGCTTACGCCGGCCCCATTTACGCTACGCTACGCCGCCGCAACTTACTGAGCAAGTGCTTTGTGAATACAGCACTTGCTCCTGTAAGTTACGGTGGCGTAGCGCAAATACGATACGCTGCGCCGCCGTATCATTGCACGCCCCTACCTGAATCTACCCTACAGTGTGTAAGGTGAGCGATCATGAGTGATACACTAGTGTGGAGTTTTGATCACGGTCACGGATTAAGCACCAATTGGAAAGATATATTTAGGACTAATACATTATATACAGTATTACACTGGTACAGATGGTGGTTTAATGGAACATTTTTATATAGAAAAATAATTATTTGGAATATATATTTTTTTCTTTCAGCAGTGTGTATAGAATTTCTAGCACAAAAGTTATGAATTTATAGAAAATGTATTGGGAGTTATTTATGTAGGGTTTAATTTTCATGCGATAAATAATCTATGCACATAAATTTCTCTTGTTCGCCTTCAAATTTTTCTTCAATATGATCAAATGAATGGCAATTTGACCCCACTAACCATTAGAAATATAAAGAATGTTCTGAAAATTAATTTTCAATTTTCAAACGAAATTCTGTTAGGGTATAGTCGGCTTTATTCCTGTAAAAACTGTCTAATGGAGGATATTTCTGAGCCTAGGTTCACGCAGGAGCGGTGCAGGGAACCGCATGTGAGTCGGAACAGGAATCGCACCACATTGCTGTTGAAATCACATGCGATTCTTTGCAGTGCTAATTGAGCCCATTCATTTTGTATGCCTCAAATCACACTGCACCCGCAAAAACAAGGTGCACGCAACTTTTATTTTTTTTGTGCCGCACTGGAATCGGATATCCTATGAGATCCGATTGAGCAAATTGCACTGCGTGTGCAAGCCATTTTTGACACCCGCAGCGGTTCGCATGAATAGAGGGCGGCTGTGATGCAGTGTGGGAAATGCACAGGAATCGCTGAGAATCTGGCACCATACCAGTGGGAAACGGGGGGCTCAATCTAGAGAGCTTTCATCTAGCTTCATTTTATGTCTATAGGATCGGATATATAAGGAAATCTTCCCGATGTGACACATATGGCACATACACTATACAAAGATGGAAAAAAAAGATTGGCATTAGACAAACTTTAGTAAAATGTATCAGATTACAACCACATAATGCTTAATGATGCAATCCTCGTGACATGCTGACATTACCAGAACAAATTAGCTATGGGATTTTTTGTTTCCTGTTGGTGAATTATCGGTTTTCCATTATGTGGTAATCAATTGCATGCAAAGCTAGTTGGGACACATTGACCCCCTACACCTTCCAGCACTGTTCTGGTACAATCTGATACTGTCACATAAATATTTTAAGAACATATTCAAGGAAAAAAAAGTTGTTGGTCTTAACAAAACTGTACAACTTAGAAATTGCTCATGAGTCTCCCGAGACCTATCTAAGGTCTGTAGGTAGGTCATCAAACACTATGAAAGGAATGTGATTTTGGCTCCCTCGCAATAAAAAATCACAAGAACCAGCATGAGGTTATGAAAACCCAACTCCAGCCAAAATGTTTCTTTTAAAGCAGAACTCTAAAAGTTTTGTTCTTTGGATTTCCCTTCCTGTATACAGGGGGTAAATCACAGATATGAGGGTAGATTAGAAGCTCTGTTGGGTTTTAACCACTTGAGATCCGCGCTATAGACAAAATACGTCCACAGCGCGGCTCTCAAGTGCCAAGTGGACGTGTTTACACGGCCTTTTATGTGCATTACCCGCGCGCGCCACTGGGGGGGCGCGCGGCGGGTAAACACTGTCCCGGCGCATCGCCGAAGAGCCGATGCGTGTACCTGGCGGCCGTGATGTCCGCCGTGTACACGCGATCGTCGGTGACACGGCAACTGACAGCAGGGACGTGGAGCTCTGTGTGTAAACACAGAGCTCCACGTGCTGTCAGAGGAGAGGAGACCGATCTGTGTCTCTTGTACATAGAGACACAGCATCGGTCACCTCCCCCAGTCACCCTCACCCCCCCACACAGTTAGAACACACCCAGGCTACACATTTAACCCCTTCCTCACCCCCTAGTGTTAACCCCTTCCCTGCCAGTCACATTTACACAGTAATTAGTGCATTTTTATAGCACTGATCGCTGTATAAATGTGAATGGTCCCAAATTTGTGTCAAAAGTGTCCGATACGTCCGCCGCAATATCGCAGTCTCAATAAAAATCGCAGATCGCCGCCATTACTAGTAAAAAATTAAATAATAAAAAAAATCATAATTCTGTTCCCCATTTTGTAGGCGCTATAACTTTTGCGCAAACCAGTCGCTTATTGCGATTTTTTTTTTTTTTACAAAAATACGTCGAAAAATACGTATCGGCCTTAACTGAGAAATTTTTTTTTTTTTTTAAATTGGGATATTTATTATAGCAACAAGTAAAAAATATATATATATTTTTTAAATTGTCGCTCTTTTTTTGTTTATAGCGCAAAAAATAAAAACCGCAGAGGCGATCAAATACCACCAAAATAAAGCTCTATTTGTGGGGAAAAAAGGACGTCAATTTTGTTTGGGAGCCACGTCGCACGACCGCGCAAATGTCAGTTAAAGCGACGCAGTGCCGGAAGCTGAAATTTCGCCTGGGCACGAAGGGGGTTTATGTGCCCAGTAAGCAAGTGGTTAAATTCCCTGTGCCTGATGGGAGATGGGGGGCATTTTTCATCATTATATATTTCTGTTACACTTGGATAAGAAATGAGGGGATGGGGTTATGGGGTTACCAGAACAGGAAGAAATAGACAGCAATGAGCCCACAACCTGCTGGCTCAGGCAGGCAGCGGCGGGCTTCATCGGGCAGCGGCAAGTTGCAGGCTCCGGCAGCAGTGGTGGGCAGCGAGCTTCAGAGGGTTGAGGGCTCCAGCAGGCAGGCTACGGCGGCAGCGGGTGGGCTCCTGTGTCTTCTGTGCGGCTCCTCCCTTCTTCTCCTAGGCGTCCAATAGGATCGCCTGTCCTTTCAGTCAATCGGGTGACGGGCATCAGACCTGCTTCCCGATTGGCCGGGAGGAGGATCACCATCCGGAGCCCATCCTATTTTGAAGCCTATGACTCTAATCAAGGCTTAAAAAAAAGCACACCGCCACCATAGAAATTCATGCACCGGTGTCCTGAAAGGGGCCGGACACATAGATAGGGAGGGTGGCCCCCATGTGCCCACAATGGATGGGCCGCACCTGAAATGGACAGTCTCGGGGCACCCCATTCTAAAATGTAAAAAACTATTCCAATAGCTTTACATAGTGCAGCAACATCCAAATGTAGGACAACCAACGTTGGAGGTGATTTATTCTTCCAAAGCAAATACACTTTTGCACACTGGTATTGACTAGTATTCCAATGTTTCTCTTCTCCCTCAATTTCTCTCCATCAGCCATCTAATGTCACCCCAGTGCTGAGGGAGAGGGGCACAGGAGGGTCAAACAAGGATGTTGTGGAGGCAACAGACGTCCTTCTTACCAACTGAAGACGTCATTGGTTGTTAGGATGTCAGTGTCTACAAAGTTGTAATGGTGCATAATGAAAACCCGAGGCTTTGTGTAACGAAGAGGATCTGCCTGCTGCTCCTAAACTCATGTTCAGAAGCTTTTGCCGTTTTTTTTGCCAAGGCCCCTGAACTCAAATGCAATAAAAGCCTATGGAAGAGATTTACTAAAACTGCTGCACACACAATCTGGTGAAGTTCTGAATAACTAATGAACTTGCAGGTTTTAGTCCCCGTTCAGGCAGGGGGGAAACCATCAAGCGCATCCTCACTGTTCTCTATGGGGCTGTGGGATGGAAATGAACCACGTTTACAATAAACCAATGTACATGAAGCCTAAAGTTCAAATTGCAGTGCACGTTCCTGAGCCATTCTTGTGTTTTCCAATGCAGTGCGATATTCAGCCCCTTCAATTCATTAAGCAGAAATTGCACCAGATCGCATATTACTGCGGTACCATGCGATCTGGTGCCCACAAATGCACAGCGTTGCAATCTGTGGATGGGGTGCCATTGGCAATGTATTGGCACCCCTGGCAGATTGCAAAGGCAGTGAGTGCGTTTTGAACATAATACGGGAAGCGTGCACGGCACAAGCCTTTCCTGCACAACGTTCTGGTGTGAACCGGTCCCAAAACGCTGACACCCATCCTGCATGCAGGCTCCCTTTGTTGTTGTGTCTGCATTTTCCCCAAGCTGTGTGTGGGCTAATTATACAGAGGTTGATGCTGATGCAGCGGCTGCACGGACACAGCCCCATGTCAAAATTTGACACCTGGACAGGAACAGGTGCATGGATCCAAACCACACACATAGCTAGATTCACGTAGGGTTACGCCGGCGTATCAGTAGATACGTTGTTGTAACTCTGAATCTACGCCGTCGTAAATTTAAGCGTATCTGGTTTCCAGGCTAAGATACGAGCGGCGTAAGTCTCCTACGCCGTCGTATTTTAGGGTGCATATTTACGCTGGCCGCTAGGTGGCGCTTTTGTTGAGTTTGGCGTAGAATATGCAAATGACTAGATACGCCGATTCATGAACGTACGTGCGACCGTCGCAGAAAAGATATGCCGTTTCCGTAAGAGGTACGCCGGCGTAAAGATAAAGCTGCCCCCTAGGTGGCCTAGCCAATGTTAAGTATGGCCGTCGTTCCCGCGTCGAAATTTGAAAACTTTGCGTCGTTTGCGTAAGTCGTCCGTGAATGGGGCTGGACGTAATTTACATTCACGTCGAAACCAATACGTCCTTGCGGCGTACTTTGGAGCAATGCACACTGGGATATGTACACGTTGGGTCACCAATCATTTACATAAAACACGCCCCCCTCATCCTCATTTGAATTAGGCGCGCTTACGCCGGCCCCATTTACGATACGCCGCCGTAACTTAGGAGGCAAGTGCTTTGTGAATACAGCACCTGCCTCTCTGACTTAAGGCGGCGTAGCGTAAATATGATACGCTACGCCGCCTGAAAGATGCGCCCATCTACCTGAATCCAGCTAACAGTCTGCTTTCAGATTCATGTACCTGCTCCAGCACCCATGTCAAGTTTTGACAGGCGGCTACCTTCTCGCAGCACTGGTCTGAATGGAGCCTTACTTTCCTTTTATTTAGCTAAGAAAAATAATGCATTCAAGTATTTTGTGTTTTCCTTTTGAGCCAGTAAGTGGAGCTCTAGTGTCTCATTATATTTAATAGCCCAAGCTGGATAAGAATCAGAGCGACTCATCCTTATTCACATGGCTCTGTCTAAAGTTTCAAATCAGACATACAAAGCTTCAAAAGGCAGCTACTCTGGCTCTTTAGTGAACCCATTGTGCTCTGAGAATCCTTATCTGAGAATAAATAGTTAACAAAAAAAAACAATTGACCCAAATCCATTACAGTTTAATAGCTATTATACTGTATATTGTATTACACAAGAATCTTCTGCTCGGTCATCGCAAAACAGCTTGCTCATTTAGCCCAGTTATGGTGTACGATCCTCCTGGCAACACCCTGGTGCTGAGTGATAGAACACAATTGGATATGAAGCCATTCTGAAGAGCACGACCAGCAAGCAGATGAGCTCAGAAAACAGCCTGTGAGCTCAGTATGTCAATCACGCCTGTATGGATAACACAGCAGGTATGTCACTGGCAGCAAACCGCATGTCTGCATCACATCAGCCTCTGTCAAACATCCATCAGCCTGCGGTTTATCTCAGTCCCACACTGGATCCTCTACAGAACATCTCGGTTCATTCCGTTTGTGTCATCGTATCAAATTCAATTACATTATCTCCCAGGAAACAGCGCCTGGACCGACTCCTTCTCACTGCAACCCAATCATGGACTTTAAAAGGGAAAGTATAGTTTGTTTATATATATATATTTTTATATATATATATATAATCTATATCAAACTGATCTCTTATCTATATGTGATTTATATAATCATACATGGATAAGAGACCAGCTTGAAATACATTATCTAAAAATATATTATATATTATATATATATATATATATATATATATATATATATCCAGATTCAGATAGACTGGCTTAATTTTCAGGCATATACGCTACGCCGCCGTAAGTCAGAGAGGCAAGTGCTGTATTCACAAAGCACTTGCCTCCTAAGTCACGGCGGCGTAGCGTAAATGGGTCTGGCGTAAGCGCGTCCAACTCAAATGTGGAACAGGGGGGCGTGTTTTATGTTAATGACCCGACGTGATTGACGTTTTTAACGCACGGCGCATGCGCCGTTCGTGGACATATCCCAGTGTGCATTGCTCCAAAGTACGCCGCAAGGACGTATTGGTTTCGACGTGAACGTAAATTACGTCCAGCCCCATTCACGGACGACTTACGCAAACGAAGAACATTTTTCAAAATTATACGCGGGAACGACGGCCATACTTAACATTGAGTACGCCACCAGATAGTAGCTTTAACTATACGCCGGAAAAAGGCGAACGGAAACGACGTAAAAGAATGCGACGGCGGCTCGTACATTCGTGGATCGTCGGAAATAGCTAATTTGCATACTCGTCGCGGATTACGACGTGAACGCCACCCAGCGGCCGCCGGAAAATTGCATCTTAGATCCGACGCCGTACTAAGGCGTACGCCTGTCGGATCTAACACAGATGCCGTCGTATCTTGTTGGGGGATACCAAAACAAAGATACGACTCTGAAAATTTTAAATTATGCGGGAACGACGGCCATACTTAACATTGGCTAGGCCAGCTATTTGTTCGACTAACTTTACGCCGGAAAAAGCCTTACGTAAACAACGTAAAAAAAAATGCGCCGGGCGCACGTACATTTGTGAATCGGCGTATCTAGTCATTTGCATATTCTACGCCAAACTCAACGGAAGCGCCACCTAGCGGCCAGCGTAAATATGCACACTAAGATACGACGGCGTAGGAGACTTACGCCGCTCGTATTTTAGCCCAATATAAGCGTATCTGGTTTCCAGAATACGCTTAAATTAACGATGGCGTAGATTCAGAGTTACGACGGCGTATCTACTGATACGCCGGCGTAACTGTCTCTGAATCTAGCTAATAGTGTATATTGTAAATATTTTATCTATCTTTTCATGTGACAACACTGAAGAAATGACACTTTGCTACAATGTAAAGTAGTGAGTGTACAGCTAGACCTGGAAGGATTTACCCCCTTCCTGACAAAGCGCTTTTTGGGGAAAAAAAAGCAATACTTGTGCGGCAGGTGCAGCCCGGAAGGTCAGGAAAGGGGGTGAGGACGAGCGAGCGTAATAAGGGGCGGGGTCACTGAATGACTTCACCTAGTGACCCCGCCCCATGCCTATTTAAGTCGTTTGCACACCACGCACACGGCAATACAGCAAGAGAGAGCGTTGAGTCAACATCTGAAGAACATCGAGAAGAAGATAATGGAGAAGACCGAGCAAAAGAGTGGGCAAATGAGCAGAAGAAAGCGGAGGAGACCTGACAGAAGACACCGGACATGTTAAGGGCATGTGGCCTGGTACAGTTCAGGAGGGGGGCCTCACTTGCCCCACCCCCTTTCCTGACCTGCCGGGCTGCATCCTCAGATAAGGGTCTGGTATGAATTTTGGGGGGACCCCATGCCGTTTTTTCAGCATGGGGGTTCCCCTTAAAATCCATACCAGACCAAAAGGCCTGATATGCTCATGGAGAAGGAACCCATGCCATTTTTTTTTTTTTTAATTGGCGTGGAGTTCCCCTTCATGCACAAGTCACATGCCAAAGTCGGATCCGTTTAATACTGGGATCCAACTTTGATCCGGATTCAGAAAAAAAGTAGTGCAGGAACTACTTTGAAGTTGGCCCGACTTAAAGACGTGCCAATATGAATGGTAGCCATTGAAAATAATGGAGAATGACTTATCATGCGATTTTGCAGTCCAAAATCATGGGACAAGATGTGCGAAAGAGGTCTTAAAGGGGTTGTAAAGGTACAATTTTTGTTCTCCTAAACAGCTTCCTTTACCTTATTGCAGTCCTCCTTCACTTACCTCATTCTTCGATTTTTCTTTTAAATGTCCTTATTTCTTCTGAGAAATCCTCACTTCCTGTTCTTCTGTCTGTAACTCCACACAGTAATCCAAGGCTTTCTCCCTGGTGTGGAGTGTCTTGCTCGCCCCCTCCCTTGGACTACAGGAGAGTCAGGACGCCCACTAACACACAGCTCCTTTCTCTATCTGTAACATAGAGAGCGTCGTGACTCTCCTGTAGTCCAAGGGAGGGGGCGAGCATGACACTCCACACCAGGGAGAAAGCATCGCATTACTGTGTGGAGTTACAGACAGAAGAACAGGAAGTGAGGATTTCTCAGAAGAAATAAGGACATTTAAAAGAAAATTCGAAGGATGAGGTAAGTGAAGGAGGACTGCACTAAGGTAAAATAAGCTATTTAGGAAAAAAAAAATTGTACCTTTACAACCCCTTTAAGACCTCTTTCGCACATCTTGTCCCATTTTTTTTGTCACAATTTTTTTTTTCCTAAATGGCTTCCTTTACCTTGGTGCAGTCCTCCTTCACTTACCTCATCCTTCCATTTTGCTTTTAAAATGGAAGGATGAGGTAAGTGAAGGAGGACTGCACCAAGGTAAAGGAAGCCATTTAGGGGAAAAAAAATTGTACCTTTACAACCCCTTTAAGTGGTTAAACTTCCCTCATTTACAGACTGAAGTTCCTTCCTTTGATCCAAGAACGAAAAGTTACAATGTTTATAGTTATCTGCCAGCACAGACAATGTTGTGAAAATCTTGGCAGGCTGGCCAGTTTTTTTTCTTTCGACAGCTGAGTGAGCAGAGAACTCTCTGTACGTATTACATGGATGAATCAACTACAGTATTAGTAGCTGCGGACTGATTTTTGTTTTTTTTTGGGGGGGGGTGGGACTGAAGCTCCTCATTAAGTAACAGCAATTTCTGTATTGCCTCATCTGATCCTCAACATCAACAGTCTGCCCCACACATGATGCCTCTTAAAGGGCCACCTTGGCTACCCCTTCTAAAGGTGGTCCCTTAAACTACAGGTACAGATTTTCCACGATCTGACTTTTTCCAAGCTCTACACAAGGTATTACAGACACGTTCAGGAATGAGAATGGGAATATTTTAACAGCTTCTGATATTCAGGCCTTCAACAACTCTTTTAAATAATATTTGTCAGCGGCAATTCCTGCAAATGTCTTCAACCGCTGAGACCCCGGGGAGCCTTTTATGGGAAGGAGCTTACCGTCATTTGCATGGCTCAACCGCACAAGCCACGTACTCTAGACAAACATAATACAGACAAGAACGCCGGTTCATGGGATCCTCAGGAAGACTTAGTAATAACATTAGATCTGCTCAGTCCAATCATCTTATAGCCACTTCATGTCAGAAGCACGTAAAGAGGACAGAGCTACTTAGGATGGAAGAGCCCAATTGTGAAAAATAAATACTGCTCAACTGAGAAGAAAAAAAGCTGAGTAGTAAAGAATAATAACACCGGGCTGGGCAAATCCCATAGCCAAAAATAGTGTCATAGACAACAATCAAAAATCTGGCCATTTATAAATCTAGTTTAGCTTAACCAAGGACTACAAAGACCTCCCTGATTGCAACCAAATTGTATTACATATTTTTAAATTAACCACTTAAGCCCCGGACCAATATGCTGCCTAAAGACCCAAGGGGTTTTTACAGTTCGGGACTGCGTCGCTTTAACAGACAATTGCGCGGTCGTGCGACGTGGCTCCCAAACAAAATTGGCGTCCTTTTTTCCCCACAAATAGAGCTTTCTTTTGGTGGTATTTGATCACCTCTGCGGTTTTTATTTTTTGCGCTATAAACAAAAATAGAGCGACAATTTTGAAAAAAATGCAATATTTTTTACTTTTTGCTATAATAAATATCCCCCAAAAACATATATAACATTTTTTTTTTTCCTCAGTTTAGGCCGATACGTATTCTTCTACCTATTTTTGGTAAAAAAAATTGCAACAATCGTTTATCGGTTGGTTTGCGCAAAATTTATAGCGTTTACAAAATAGGGGATAGTTTTATTGCATTTTTATTTTTTTTATTTTTTTTACTACTAATGGCGGTGATCAGCGATTTTTTTCGTGACTGCGACATTATGGCGGACACTTCGGACAATTTTGACACATTTTTGGGACAATTGTCATTTTCACAGCAAAAAATGCATTTAAATTGCATTCTTTATTGTGAAAATGACAGTTGCAGTTTGGGAGTTAAACACAGGGGGCGCTGTAACATTTAGGGTTCAGTGTGTGTGTTTACAACAGTAGGGGGGTGTGGCTGTAGGATTGACATCATCGATCGAGTCTCCCTAATAAAAGGGATCACTCGATCGATGCGCCGCCATAGTGAAGCACGGGGAAGCCGTGTTTACACACGGCTCTCCCCGTTTTTCAGCTCCGGGGAGCGATCGCGACGGAGCGGCTATAAACGAATAGCCGCGCCATCGTCCCGGATCGCTCCCCGAGGCTTGCCGACCGCCGCATGTACCGGGGGGGGGGGGGCCCGATCGGACCCCCCACCCGCGTCAAGCAGAGGACGTATAGGTACGTTGTGATGTGCCTGTCCGTGCCATTCTGCTGACGTATATTTACATGAGGAGGTCGGCAAGTGGTTAAAAACAAAGCTTACCATTTTTTTTTTCACAATCTTTCATGGTAAAGTTGTAAAGGCGTTAGTGTTCTTTTTTTTTTTATCTTAAATTCAATACAGGGCATTTTCACCCCCTTCCTGCCCAGGCCAATTTTCAGCTTTCAGCACTGTAACATTTTGAATGACAATTGTGCGACGTTGTACCCAAATAAAAATGTAATAATTTTTTTCCCCACAAATAGAGCTTTCTTTTGGTGGTATTTGATCACCTCTGCGGTTTTAATTTCTTGCGCTATAAACAAACAAATACCGACAATTTTTTACTTATCGCTAGAATAAATATCCCATTAAAAAATATATATATATAATTTTTTTTTTTTCATGGGATATTTATTATAGCAAAAAGTAAAAAATAATGTGTTTTCTTTTTTCAAAATTGTCGGTCTTTTTTTTTGTGTGTGTATATATATATATATTTTTTTTTTTTTCCTTAGTTTATAGGCCGATATGTATTCTTCTACATATTTTGGGTAAAAAAAAAAAAGAAATCGCAATAGGTGTATATTGATTGGACTACGCAAAAGTTATAGCGTCTGCAAAATAGGTTATTGATTTATGGCATTAAAAAAAAAAATGTTTTTACTAGTTACGGCGGTGGACACTTTTGACAAATTTTTGGGACCAATGGTATTTATACAGCGATCAGTGCTATAAAAATGCTCTGGTTAAGGTATAAATGTTATTGGCAGGGAAGGGGTTAACACTAGGGGGCGATCAAGGGGGTTAACTGTGTTCCCTAGGGAGTGATTCTAACTGTGAGGGGAAGGGACGAACTAGGTAAAGAGACTGATCGGTGTTCCTATATATAAGGAACATACAATCAGTTCTCCTCCCTGACAGGACGTCAATCTGTTTACACACACAGATCCACGTCCCTGCTCTGTGATGAGCAATCGCGGGTGCCCGGTGTACATCGCGGCCACCGGGAACGTGCATCGGGCTCCGAGTAATACGCCTGAAGCATGCAGGGGGCAGCGTGCACGTGCGCTCGCTCTCTACAATGCCGGGAATCCGGCATTGACGGCTGCCCAGATGGACAGAACGCTCCTGTGGCTGTCATATTACAATAGGGCAAGTGGTTAATGCATTCTCTGAATTAAAGTAAAAAATCTTTTATGAGCAGCTTCCCCAATCTCAATCTGGCGCTGCTCTCTCTCCCTCCTCACTGGACTCAGTGCGAGCCACTGGCTCCTGCTGCTGTCAATCAAATCCAGTGACAAGGGAGCGCGGGGGGGGGGGGGGGGAGCCTGCACATTTGCTACCATAGCGGCTTCCTATAGTGGCATATGGAGAAGAGGAGGAGCCCGAAGGGCCGGCATTGTCCCCATTGGGGAAATTCATGCTCAATTTTTTGTCCCAATTAATCAAAATATATTAATAAAATGTTATAGTTGAATTCTCACTGTCAAAAGATGGAACTTCTCACTTTGGGAAAATTGGCTCTTACTTTCTGTTGTATCCCTGGTACAAAAAGTGTAGAGATTCACCCAATACTTGAGATATGATCGCAATATAAAATATCTAAATAAGCATTCTAGCACGGGGAGAAAACGATTCAGTCACTGGTTGCTTAACCGCTTACCGGTCGCCCCACACATACATTTACTGCTGAAGGGCCAGATCACGTACCCCTTTCGGGTCTGGGGCGCACATGCCGATTGGATGATTGGACCAGGGACGTACGATGAGGTCAGTGGCTGGTGAGGCACTGGCTAGTATCAGAGCCAGACACACAGGTTAAATACACCACGATTGTTAGAGCGAGAACAATAATTCTAGCACTAAACCTCCTCTGTAACTCTAAACATGTAACCTGTAAAAAAAATTCAAGCGACAGCTATGGAGATTTATAAGTACTGAAGTTTGGCACCATTAATTACAATATGCAATATAATAATAAGAAATTATTATATATTGTCTTTAAGGCAATTTACTATATTTTCTAAATCTGTACTCAAGCAGGTGGCTTTACGGACAAATTACTGAAGTTATAACTTCCAACCAGTAATTTCACAGTAAAAATGGATAAATAATAAAATTATTATCTTCTTACATATAGCATATACATATATGATTTAGCGTGATTATAACAGAACCTTTTCAACAGAATCAGTTTCTCCCTCTTAACTGTGTGAGAAAAACATGGGATTGTGGGTAAATCGTATTTACATAAACACGTTTTTTCTTTGTAGTTAAGAGGGTTGAGCTGGAAGGGAGTATTTATCTTTGAGGCCGGGTATACACCTATGCGAATTGAGTGCGGCTTAAACCGCATCCAATACGCAGAACATTTCTAAATACAGTGGCCCAGATTCAAGTAGAATTGCGCGATATTTGCGGGGGAGCAGGGCAACGATTTTGCCCTGCGCCCGCGCAAATATTTTGCGCTGTCCTCGATTCACGGAGCAGTAGCTCCGTGAATTGCGAGGGCGCGCCGGCAAATTTGCCCGGCGTAAGCGCGCGCAAGTTAAATGATCCCGCCGGGGGCGGGAATCATTTAAATTAGGCGCGCTCCCGCGCCGAGCGTACAGCGCATGCTCCGTCGGGAAACTTTCCCGACGTGCATTGCGGCAAATGACGTCGCAAGGACGTCATTTGCTTCTAAGTGAACGTGAATGGCGTCCAGCGCCATTCACGTTTCACTTACGCAAACGCCGTGAAATTCAAATTTCACGGCGCGGGAAGGCCGGCTATACTTTAGCATTGGCTGCCCCTACTATTAGAAGGGGCAGCCTTGCGCTAAAAGTAGCCGTACGGAAACTCTGTACCTGGCTTGCGTGGGGCCCGCGCAAGCTTGTGAATCAGTGGTAGTATGCAATTTGCATACTACACGCTGATACACAATGGGAGCGGCCCCCGAAAGAATGCAGCCTAAAATCTGCGAGGCATAAGAGCCTTATGCCGCGCAGATTTTAGCCTGCAGTCGGTGTAACGAGGTTCCTGAATCAGGATCACTCGTTACACCGGAGCAAGTAAGCACTTGCGCTGCGTAACCTATGGTTGCGCGGGCGCAAGTGCTTCTTGAATCTGAGCCATTGTTTTCAATGAGGCTGGTTCACATATGTGCGATGCATTCGCACTGCGCATTGCCGGAAAAACGTGTGCGTATTTTAGGCCTTGCGGTGCGGCTCAGGTGCGAATTCAGGCACATTATCTTCTATGGGTACGCAGCTGATTCGCAGATGTGTTCATTTCTCTTCAGGATTCGTCTCATACAGCTCAATACACTTCCCCCCTCCCCCTCCCCTCTCCCAGGTCTCCAAATTCGCAGCTAATCTGCAGCTAAAACGCAGTGGATCTGCTGAACAGTTCTCTTATCTCTCTGCAGAGATAAGAGAGCTGAAATTCGCACCGCACAAGTGTGAATCCGGCCTTAGACACATTCCCACTTCTATGACACTGCAGTGAGAGGCGTGCCTCCACTGCAGCATTTTTTTTGGACATCTGGCACCAAAGGTACTTTACCATTGGTCCAAGACTCCAAGCTATCCATTGAGCTCAGTGCCTCTGACAAGAAGTGAGGAGAGACACTGTGAGCTCATCATCTCAGTCTGCTGCAAACAGAGTGTGTCAGCTTGTATTTAAACTGGCCGCTCTGTATGTAGCTTCTGACAGGCTGCACAAGGAGCCCCATATCTCTGAAACTATAGGTCGCAGGTGCCCAAAAATGAACAGATGTTGGAGTAGGACCAGGGGCAATAGGAGATTATGGGGCCCCAAGGCAATAGATGATGGGGCCACACAGTATACACACACACACCCACAGTATACATAGACACAGAATACACATACACACACTGAAAAGGTACTGGAGAGCCGGGGCAGCTATAATCTTGGGATTTTGTTTAAAAACACAGATTTTTACATACTGTCCCTGGTTTTACTGAGGCTGGCAACCCTGATGGGGCCCCCTAGTGGTATGGGGCCCCTCGGGCAGTGCCCGAATGGTCAGTCCGCCCCTGGGTAGGACTTAGACCACATACCCCCCCTAATTTGGGGTCTCTGTGACCCCAGGCCGCCGAGCTAAGACCCTCATTTTATTTTATTTAATGTTAATGGCAGGTGAGGCCCTTGAAGCTTGGAATTAAATAATTGTCCTTCTGCCCAAAAAGACCTGGCAGGGCTGGACCAGGGAGGAAGCCAACGAAGGAGCTTGAAGAGAGAGGGTGATCATAACGTGCCAATGTTTTTTATTTATTTATTCTTTTACAGGAATTAACTTGCGTCTACTAATTCACAACACTGTGTGACTGGACCCTAAATGCCTAAATTCCTCCCATTTCAATTTGATTGAATCATATTATTGTTAAAATGTAAGCTCGGTGCTAATTATGTTATTTTCGGGAGCCGGCACTATAGTATTATTAGGCTCTATTTGGACAGGTGCGTGGCCAATGGATAAATATTAGCGCTGTCAAGTGACTGCGCAGGCAAAATAGGGAATTCGGAGATATTCCAGCAGACCCGAGCAAATATTATTGTTTACACGTAAAACGCCTCCACAGCCCCGTGACCACACACAGGTGAAGATCGCACTTGTGACACTCACAAGGAAATGTAAACTTGCCAATCGCCACGTCTCACTCATGTCAGCGCCCAAATTATTACCTAGAATTACATACTGCTACTGCACAGCGCTATGTAGAGTACAGACCTGATCACTGTGACCTTGGGGCCCGCTCACATCTTCCTGTTGGGGTAGCACGTGATTTCCTGTGTGGTGGATTGCAGTCTCTTCATTTGAAATGGCACCCTAAGGCCCCTTTCACATTGAGGCGTTTTTCATGCGGTACAGCGCTAAAAATAGCGCTGCTATACCGCATGAAAAAATCATGCCCTGCAGGCTTCAATGTGAAAGCCCGAAGGCTTTCATACTGAAGCGGTGCGGTAGCAGGACCGCTCCAAAAGTCCTGCTAGCCGCATCTTTGGAGCTGTATAGGAGCGGTGGGCCATATTCTTAAACAAGTTACGTAGGCGTATCACCAGATACGCCTACGTAAGTCCGTTTCCTATGTTTAAGTGTATTCTCAAACTGAGATACACTTAAACATGCCTAAGATACGACGGCTTGCGCCGTTGTATCTTAGGCTGCAAATTTACGCTGACCGCTAGGTGGCGGTCAGCGTAGAATATGCAAATGACTAGTCACGCCGATTCTCTAACGTACGCTTGCCCGCCGTAGTGTTTTAACGCCGTTTCCGTAAGCGATACGCGGCGTAAAGATAAAGATGCCCCCTAGGTGGCGTACTCAATGTTAAGTATGGCAGTCGATCCCGCGTCGAAATTTCAAAATTTAACGTCGTTTGCGTAAGTTGTCCGTGAATGGCGCTGGACGCCATTTACGTTACAGTCAAAACAAATGACGTTCGTGACACGTCATTTATCGCAATGCACGTCGGGTAATTTACCCGACGGAGCATGCGCATTACGATCGGCGCGGGATCGCGCCTAATTTAAATGATCCACGCCCCCTGCCAGGATCATTTGAATTAGGATGGCTTACGCGGGTGGACTTTACGCGACGCCGCCGCAAGTTTACAGGTAAGTGGTTTGGGAATCCGGCACTTGCCACTTAAACTTGCGGCGGCGTAACGTAAAGTACATACGTTCCGTCGCCTTAGATGTATAAGAATATGGCCCGGTGTGTTTACCGCTCCTATACCGCGCCTTCCCATTGAAATCAATGGGAAACCGCGGTAATACCGCGGTATTAACCCTTTTTCGGCCGCTAGCGGGGGTTAAAACCTCACCGCTAGCGCCCGAATATCGCGGTAAATACGACGGTATAGCGGCGCTACAAATAGCGCGGCTATACCGTCACTGCGGCTCCACCGCCCAATGTGAAAGCAGCCTTACGCACTAGTTAAGCAACGGGCAATACAACTGCGCTACAAGGCACCACAATACACGTCAGTTTCATGCAGTATTAGTCCCGGTTCACACTGTCACACTTGTCATGCGACTCGAGAGTTCAAAGTCGCATGACAAGACACGCCCCATTAACGGCAATGAGACTGTTCTAATCAGTGCGACTCAAGTCGCTCAGACTTAGAAAACGGTTTCTGCACTACTTTGGTGTGACTTCAACACGACTTGCATTGACTTTCTGTTAACCACTTCAGCCCCAAAAGGATTTGCCCACCTTTAACCACTTGGCGCCCGCCGGCTGTCACATGACGTCCTTGAGTTTGAGCGGGAAATTCTGAATGATTCCTGCAGCTACAGCATCATTCAGATATCATCTTTTAGAGCAGACGATTCCCTACACCAGAGATATGCAATTAGCGGACCTCCAGCTGTTGCAAAACTACAAGTCCCATCATGCATCTGCCTCTGAGTGTCATGCTTGTGGCTGTCTTGCTATGCCTCATGGGAATTGTAGTTCTGCAACAGCTGGAGGTCCGCTAATTGCATATCCCTGCCCTACACTATAAGAATGATCATAGTGGCTGTCCAGCCGCTTTATCAATCTTACGGGCGGCGAAAGGGGACATCCCCCCTCCCATCCCGCCGCCCTCTGATGCTTCGCACTCCGATGGCAAGGGCGAGTCGGAGAACGGATCCGCCGGATGTTGACCAAAGAGACTTCCGGCAGACCAGATGCTCCCTGGAGTATCTATGATCGTTCAGAGGTTGGGCGCGATGTTATGACGTCACGCCCGGCCTCTGCATTCAAACAAATGGCGCCGCCTCGGCTGGGAAGCTGAGATTTTTTTTTTTTTTTTATTTCCCAGCTTAGAGGCAAGATGTAAGGTCTTATTGACTCCAGATCTCACTGCAAAGAGGACCTATCATGCGTATTCCTATTACAAGGGATGTTTACATTCCTTGTAATAAAAATAAAAGTGATCAAAAAAAAAAAGTGTCAAACTAGAAAAATAAAAGTAAAATTAACAATAATAAAAAAAAAAAATTAAAGTGCCCCTGTCCCTGTGGGCTTGCACGCAGAAGGGAACGCATATGCAATTCCCGCTCACATATGGAAACAGTGTTCAAACCACACATGTGAGGTGTCGATGCGAATGTTAGAGCGAGAGCAATAATTGTAGCACTAGACCTCCTTTGTAATTCAAAACATGTAACCAGCAAAAAGCTTCGCCTATGGTACCGAAGTTTGGCACCATTCCACAAGCGTGTGCAATTTTGAAGTGCGACATGCTGGGTATCTATTTACTCAGCATATATGTGTTTCTAACTGTAGGGGGCGGGGCTGGACGTGTGACGTCAGTGATCGTCTTTCCCTATATCAGGGAACAGACGATCATTGACACTGCCACAATGAAGAACGGGGAAGCTGTGTTTACACTTACCTCTCCCTGTTCTTCAGCTCCTGTGACCGATCGCGATCAGGTCAGCGGGCGCGGTCACGGAGCTTCGGACCGGGTCGCAAGCGCGTGGCGCCGCGCTCGCGACCCCACGGCTGGGCTTAAAGAGACACGTACATGTACGTGATTGTGCCCAGCCGTGCCATTCTGCTGAAGTATATCGGCGTGAAGGGGTCCTTAAGTGGTTAAAGCGAACCTTCAGTTATTTTTTCAACTTTCCATCTAATAAATCTTCTGCCCTTGTTGTTTTAACTTTGGTTAGTAAAACTTTTTTTTCTGCCAGTAAATACCTTATACAGTCAACTTCCTGTTTCTTGTCTGGTCATTAGCCTAGGCCAGGGGTCTCCAAACATTCTAAACAAAGGGCCGGTTTATTGTCCTTCAGACTCTTGGAGGGCCGGACTTTGGCCAGCGGGAGTGAAAAACTTTCCTGGCATCACTGGGAGTAAACATCTGGTATTAGGGGGAGGATTATACCCCATTGCTGGTATAATAGGGAGGAATAGTGCCCCATTAGTGGTGTCAGTGGGAGAAATGGTGCTACATTGTTGGTGTCAGATGGCAGAATAGTGTCTCTTATCATTGGGAGGGATAGTGCTCCAAGGGCCAGATAAAGGCAAGCAAAGGGCCACATCCAGCCATCGGGCCACAGTTTGGAGACCACTGACCTAGGCCTATATCATGCACAGCTCTCACTCTCATGAGAGTTTGCCAGGAGGGGGGGTGAGCCCTAAGAGGGCCAATGAGAGCTGGAGGTCTGCAGAGCTGGAGGCGTGCCTCTGTGTAAATCCAGGAAGTGAACAGGCAGCAGCTTCAGCTGCCCACAGTTAAAATGGATGCAGCCAGACTCAGTGGAGGGAGATTTCTGCAGCATATTTGGCAAGTACAGAATCACAGTATATAGAAAATAATATGCAAAGTGGTTGGAGGGAAGCTTCAGAATGGCAAAGATGTTTTTATTACAAATTATGTGAGCAGACTGCAGTTCCTCTTTAACCACTTCCCGACCGCCGCATGTAGATATACGTCGGCAGAATGGCACGGACAGGCACATCAACGTACCTGTACGTGCCTGCCTAGACGTGGGTCCGATTGGGACCCCCCCGCTACATGCGGCGGTCGGGTTCCCTCGGGGAGCGATCCGGGACGACGGCGCGGCTATTTGTTTATAGCCGCTCCGTCACGATCGCTCACCGGAGCTCAAGAACGGGGAGAGCCGTATGTAAACACGGCTTCCCCGTGCTTCACTATGGCGCTGCATCGATCGAGTGATCCCTTTTATAGGGAGACTCGATCGATGATGTCATTCCTACAGCCACACCCCCCTACAGTTGTAAACACACACACAGTGTACACTAAATCCTACATCGCCCCCTGTGGTTAACTCCCAAACTGCAACGGTCATTTTCACAATAAACAATGCAATTTAAATGCATTTTTTGCTGTGAAAATGACAATGGTCCCAAAAATGTGTCAAAATTGTCCGATGTGTCCGCCATAATGTCGCAGTCACGAAAAAAAAAATCGCTGATCGCCAACATTAGTAGTAAAAAAAAAAAAAAATGCAATAAAACTATCCCCTATTTTGTAAACGCTATAAATTTTGCGCAAACCAACCGATAAACGCTTATTGCGATTTTTTTTACCAAAAATAGGTAGAAGAATACGTATCGGTCTAAACTGAGGGAAAAAATATTTTTATATATGTTTTTGGGGATATTTATTGTAGCAAAAAGTAAAAAATATTGAATTGTTTTCAAAATTGTCGCTCTATTTTTGTTTATAGCGCAAAAAATAAAAACCGCAGAGGTGATCAAATACCACCAAAAGAAAGCTCTATTTGTGGGGGGAAAAAGGACACCAATTTTGTTTGGGAGCCATGTCGCACGACCGCGCAATTGTCTGTTAAAGCGACGCAGTGCCGAATTGTAAAAACCCCTTGGGTCATGTAGCAGCATATTGGTCCGGTCCTTAAGTGGTTAAATAGAATTTATTTCTTTTTGTAACCAGAGTTTAGTGTCACTTCAACTTTTACAGTGACACGGGAGCGTTGTTCTTTTCTTCCAATTGCTCATCCAAATACAAGCTGCAGACACGAGTATCTGTTCATTTTACAAGTTCATGAATGATAAACTAAACCTGGAGGTACTCCTTATCTATTCTCAACCTACAGCGACCTCTAGTGGTCAGATTCTATTCTTCTCAGCACTGCACAGTTCAGAAAGTATTAAACCTTTTCTTCCAAGAAAGAGAACACATAAAGCAAACTTGAAAATAAAAAGGCTACAAACATTTCTATACTGTATTAAGTTTTCACAATGTGGAATGTGCCTGTAGAAAAAAGTACAACGTGCCGCCATAAAGGACTGAAATAAATGCAACAAAATTTGGATTTTTCTTTTAATACAGGTCAACTGGTGGTTTTATATTTTAAATAATTATAATACAATAAGTATTTATTGATAATTATAATAGTAATTATTAAAATACTTAATTTAAGGGAAAGTATAAATTATTTAAGATTAATATTTCATTACAAATGTACAGATCACGTTGATTGTTAGTCTGTGTATACAGGCCAACAATAAATAATCTGACCACATTAAAAATGCACCTTGAATATTCTGAGGCCACATGGAAAAAGAGGTTATGGTCAGAAGAGACTTAATTTTAATAATTTGGTTTTTAACACCAAACTGAATGTGTGATGGAAATCCAATACAGCTCACCATCCAAATAACACCATTCCTACAGTAAAGCATGGAGGGGGATAATATCCTGTTATGGGGGGGGAGGTGGTAATATCCTGTTATGGGGGGGGGGGAGGTGACAATATCCTGTTATGGGGGGGAGGTGGCAATTTCCTGTTATGGGGGGGAGGTGGCAATATCCCGTTATGGTGGGAGGTGGCAATATCCCGTTATGGTGGGAGGTGGTAACATCCTGTTATGGGGGGAGGTGGTAATATCCTGTTATGGGGGGAGGTGGTAATATCCCGTTATGGGGGGAGGTGGTAATATTCCGTTATGGGGGGAGGTGGTAATATCCCGTTATGGGGGGAGGTGGTAACATCCTGTTATGGGGGGAGGTGGTAATATTCTGTTATGGGGGGGTGGTGGCAATATCCTGTTATGGGGACAGGTGGTAATATCCTGTTATGGTGAGAGGTGGCAATATTCTGTTATGGGGGGAGGTGGTAATATCCTGTTATGGGGAGAGGTGGTAATATCCCGTTATGGGGGAGGTGGTAATATCCCGTTATGGGGGGAGGTGGTAATATCCCGTTATGGGGGGAGGTGGTAATATCCCGTTATGGGGGGAGGTGGTAATATCCCGTTATGGGGGGAGGTGGTAACATCCTGTTATGGGGGGAGGTGGTAATATCCTGTTATGGGGAGAGGTGGTAATATCCCGTTATGGGGGGAGGTGGCAATATCCTGTTATGGGGGTAGTGGCAATATCCTGTTATGGGGGGGGGGGTATCCTATTATGGGGGTGTTTATCTGCAGCAAGGACTGAAACACTTGTCAGTAGGGTTGTCCCGATACCGATACTAGTATCGGTATCGGGACCGATTCCGAGTATTTGCGGGAGTACTCGTACTCGCGCAAATACCCCCGATACCGAAATAGAATACTCCCCCCCGCCGCCGTTACGTCGCATCCCGCCGCCGTTACGTCGCATCCGCGCTGCCGCCGACTGTTTAACACGCGCGGGGAGTGTAATGATTGGCGCCGCGCCGCGTATAGACACTCCCCCTTGCTCGGGTGAACTGTCCAATCCCGAGCAAGGGGGAGTGTCTGTACGCAGCGTGGCACGAATCATTACAGCTGTAATGATTGGCGCCGCGCCGCGTATAGACACTCCCCCTTGCTCGGGTGAACTGTCCAATCCCGAGCAAGGGGGAGTGTCTGTACGCAGCGCTGCACGAATCATTACAGCTGTAATGATTGGCGCCGCGCCGCGTATAGACACTCCCCCTTGCTCGGGTGAACTGTCCAATCCCGAGCAAGGGGGAGTGTCTGTACGCAGCGCAGCGCCAATCATTACACTCCCCGCGCGTGTTAAACAGTCGGCGGCAGCGCGGATGCAGGTAAGGGATCCCCCCTTATGGGGGGAGACAATGTCTGCATATGGGAGACAATGGCTGGATATATATGGGAAGACAATGGCTGGATATATATGGGAAGACAATGGCTGGATATATATGGGAAGACAATGGCTGGATATATAGGGGAAGACAATGGCTGGATATATATGGGAAGACAATGGCTGGATATATATGGGAAGACAATGGCTGGATATATAGGGGAAGACAATGGCTGGATATATAGGGGAAGACAATGGCTGGATATATAGGGGGAGACAATGGCTGGATATATAGGGGGAGACAATGGCTGGATATATAGGGGGAGACAATGGCTGGATATATAGGGGGAGACAATGGCTGGATATGGGGGAAGACAATGGCTGGATATGGGGGGGAGACATTGCTGCATAGGGGGAGACAATGGCTGGATATGGAGTCACATTTAAAAAAAAGTATCGGTATTCGGTATCGGCGACTACTTAAAAAAAAGTATCGGTACTCGTACTCAGTCCTAAAAAAGTGGTATCGGGACAACCCTATCAAGGATAGAAGGAAGAATGGACGGTGCAAAATATCATCAAATTCTTGAGGAAAACCTGCTTCCCTCTGCCAGAGTTGTCAAGAAGATTTATCTTCCAACATGACAATGACCCAAAGTACACAGCAAAAATTACCATACAATGGTTGAAAGAAAAAAAAAAATGTCCTTGCTTAGTCAGAGCCCAGACCTAAATCCCATTGAAAATCTGTGGAATGACTTGAAGACTGCAGTCGACAAACGGTCACCATCAAATTTAACTGAACTTGAGCAGTTCTGCAGAAGAAGAATGGGCAATATCCTGTTATGGGGGGGAGGTGGCAATATCCTGTTATGGGGAAGTTGGCAATATCCTGTTATGGGGGGGAGGTGGCAATATCCTGTTATGGGGGGTGGTGGCAATATCCTGTTATGGGGGGGTGGTGGCAATATCCTGTTATGGGGGGGTGGTGGCAACATTCTGTTATGGGGGGTGGTGGCAATATCCTGTTATGGTGAGAGGTGGCAATATTCTGTTATGGGGGGTGGTAATATCCTGTTATGGGGGAGGTGGTAATATCCTGTTATGGGGGGAGGTGGTAATATCCTGTTATGGGGGACAGGTGGTAATATCCTGTTATGGGGAGAGGTGGTAATATCCTGTTATGGGGGGAGGTGGCAATATCCTGTTATGGGGGGAGGTGGTAATATCCTGTTATGGGGGGAGGTGGTAATATCCCGTTATGGGGGGAGGTGGTAATATCCCGTTATGGGGGGAGGTGGTAATATCCCGTTATGGGGGGAGGTGGTAATATCCCGTTATGGTGGGAGGTGGTAATATCCCGTTATGGTGGGAGGTGGTAATATCCCGTTATGGTAGGAGGTGGTAACATCCTGTTATGGGGGGAGGTGGTAATATCCTGTTATGGGGGGGGGGATATCCTATTATGGGGGTAGTGGCAATATCCTGTTATGGGGGGGGGGGGGGTATCCTATTATGGGGGTGTTTATCTGCAGCAAGGACTGGAACACTTGTCAGGATAGAAGGAAGAATGGACGGTGCAAAATATCATCAAATTCTTGAGGAAAACCTGCTTCCCTCTGCCAGAGTTGTCAATGGGAAGAAGATTTATCTTCCAACATGACAATGACCCAAAGTACACAGCAAAAATGACCATACAATGGTTGAAAGAAAAAAAAGAATGTCCTTGCTTAGTCAGAGCCCAGACCTAAATCCCATTGAAAATCTGTGGAATGACTTGAACACTGCAGTCGACAAACGGTCACCATCAAATTTAACTGAACTTGAGCAGTTCTGCAGAAGAAGAATGGGCAAATATTACAAAGTCTAGATGTGAAAAGTTAGTAGAGACAAATCCCAACAGACTAAAGGCTGCAATTAAAGCAAAAGCTGGTTCAACAAAATACTGACACGAGGGGGTGATCCTTTTTCCAACTCAGTGATTCTGATTTTGAATTTATTTTCTGACATGTTGGTGTTATATCTTTCACTTGGATTTTTATAAAGTTGCACTTCGTAAATACAGCCGAATAAAACAAAAATTGTGTCTCAATTTTAGGCTGCAAAGCTACAAAATTTGATTATTTAACACTTTCCCTACCGAGTCATTGTAAAATGACGTCGCGGGAACCCTCCCTCCCTCAGAGTGGACGTCAAATGACGTCCTTGCATTCCCGATGTCCGTCAGGCACCCGCGATTGCCCGCAATCACGGCAGGACCATGGATCTGTGGGTGTCAGCGGTGAGTCCCCTCCCCCTTTAGGGAACATATTAACCCCTTCCTCGCCCCCTAGTGTTAACCCCTTCCCTGCCAGTCACATTTACACAGTAATTAGTGCAGTAATTAGTGCAGTTGTATAGCACTAATCGCTGTATAAATGTGAATGGTCCCAAAACTTTGTCAAAAGTGTCCGATATGTCCGTCTCAATGTCACTGTCACAATAAAAATCGGCGCCATTACTAGTAAAAACAATTAAAATAAATAAAAATGCCATAATTCTATTCCCTATTTTGTAGATGCTAGAACTTTTGCGCAAACCGATCAAATACGCTTATTGGGATTTTTTTTTTACCAAAAATATGTAGAAGAATACTTATCGGTCTAAACTGAGGAAAAAAATTATGAAATGTATTAAATCAAAAAGTAAAAGATAGTGTTTTTTTCAAAATTGTCCCTCTTCTTTTGTTTATAGTGCAAAAAATAAAAACTGCAGAGATGATCAAATACCACCAAAAGAAAGCTCTATTTGTGGGGAAAAAAGGGCGTCAATTTTGTTTGGGAGCCACGACGCAGGACCGCGCAATTGTCATTCAAAGTGCGACAGCGCTGAAAACTAAAAATTGGTCTGGGCAGGAAGGGGGTGAAAATGCCCGGTATGGAAGTGGTTAAAAAAAGGGGGGGGGGACTCATTTCTATACCTACTGTATTTCAGTGCTTTTTTCCTATCACAGGATATATGCTTATCATTGGCCAAAACCAAAAACACAGAGGTATAAAAAGTGTAAGGATTACAAGAAAAGAAAGTGTGAGGGCCACGGTGAATTAGCATAAGGGTTGGGTTTAGGTTAAACGGGTAATGTCTGGGGTTTATAGGGAAGATTAAGGTAAAGGTTAGTGTTAGGATTATAGGGAAAGTTATGCCGCGTACACACGATCGAACATTCCAACAACAAAACCGTGGATTTTTTTCCGATGGATGTTCGCTCAAATTTGTCTTGCATACACACGGTCACACAAATGTTGTCGGGAATTCCGATCGCCAAGAACGCAGTGATGTACAATATGCAAGACGGCACTATAAAAGGGAATATCAAAACCAAGTGCGCCACCCTTTGGGCTCCTTCTGCTAATCTTGCATTAGTAAAAGTTTGGTGAGAGCCAATTAGCGCTTTTCAGGCTTCGTGCTTTTCAGTCCATTACAGCGTGACGAATGTGCTATCTCCATTACGAACGCTCATTTTACCAGACCGAGCGCTTCCGTCTCGTACTTGATTAAGAGCATGCGTGCAATTTTGTGCGTTGGAATAGTCTACACACGCTCGGAATTTACGAGAACTAATTTCGTTGTTGGAAAATTTGAGAACCAGCTCTCAAAATTTTTGTCGGAAATTCCGACAGCAAATGTGCACATCGAACATTTGATGTTGGAAATTCTGTACGCGGCATAAGTGTTTGGGGGACCTTTTTAGGTTAGGTCCCCAGTGAGCACAATAAGAGCTCTGCACCAAAAACTAATATAGTGGAACCTTGTAATCCAAAGCACTGTGGATTACAAGCAGGAGACTGCTTGTAATCCAAAGCACTCGCATATCAAAGCGAGTTTCCCCATAGAAGTCAATGGAAACTAAGATAATTTGTTCCGCATGGACTTCTATGGCATGCAATACTGCATGTGGCTAGAAGCAGGGGGAGCACCGGAGAGCCTCGGGAACAGCTCGGCTGATCTTAGAAACGTTGTGGAATGGAGTATTTGCGAGTGTTCCTGGGTATTTCTGAGGCCGCGTACACACGATCAGTCAAAACCGATGAAAACGGACTGAAGGACCGTTTCATTGGTCCAAACCGATCGTGTGTGGGCCCCATCGGTCAGTTATCCTTTGGTCAAAAAGAAGAGAACTTGCTTTAAAATTTGACCTATGGTCGCCTAACCGATGGGTCAAAAACGATCGTTAGTATGCAAAAGCATCGGTCAAAAGGCCGCGCATGCTCAGAATCAAGTCGACGCATGCTTGGAAGCATTGAACTTCGTTTTTTTAGCACGTTGTGTGTTTTACGTCACCGCGTTCTGACACGATCGTTTTTTTAACCAATGGTGTGTAGGCACATCAGACCATCAGTCTGTTTTCATCGGTTTTGACTGATCGTGTGTACGCGGCCTCAGTGATTCAGAGTATTTCCAAACGGCTCGGAACCGTTCCAAGTGTCACCGGCGTCCCCGCACCTCTGGCCAAATACGGTACTGCACACCCCATTAGCTTGAATTCTACTCGTTTTGCGAAAGACAACACTCGCAAACTGAGTCGGGATTTAAAAAAAAGTTGCTCGTTATTCAAAATGCTCGTTAACCGCGTTACTCAGAAACCGCGGTCCCATTGTAGTTCTAGTCTCCTAGCGCTGAAAGGTAATAGCTGGTTACAGAGATGAATAATGACCAGTCCAACAGACTCCACCTGCCCGTCTTTACCCCAGGGGTCCCCCCACCCCTTGTGACAACATACAGAACAAAGACGATGCCAACACCCCAACCACCCCCACCGAGGGCTAGACATGCAAAATTAATTACAAATTAATTTGTGAGAGCACATAAATATGAGGACTAATGCTCACCAGAACACATTATTACTATTTAATAACTCATTTGTTATTTTTAACAGTTATTACATCTATTATACGCACACCAAAACATACACTGTACTTTATACTATTTGCCTAATGCCAACCTGTATGGGGCGAACGGCGTGCCAGTGCCAAGCGCACGTATGTTATTTTCCTATCACACTTCTCAAAACACAGCTTTGGAATTTTTATATTTTAACATATTGCTGTTTCAAAAATACAGAATGCTTAACACGTGGTTGGAACTTGGAACGTAAAACGGTGTTAAAATAATATTTCTCAGCGGTTTCCTCATAAAATCACCATACATGCTGCAGATATAATTAATACTCAGACACTGCTTGACAGTTCATGTGCTTGAATTTAATTAACAGAAGTTTGTGTGTAAAATATAAAAGTATATAAAATAAAATAAAAGTCTGCATTTTGTTAATACGACGTTTGATCCTTCTAGATTTTCTGTGAAGCAAATTACTGCCAAAGCAGCGAGTTCGGGATTTTATTTTTCTAAGTGCCAAAGGGAAACTTTTATTTTACGTTTTTTTAAAGTTTTAAAACGGTTTATATTTTTTACTATGCATATACAATCTTTGTTTTACAATTCATATTTAAAACATGTAATATAATTAATTTGTATGCAATATGATAGCTCGTGTAAGCTGGATAATTAATATTTATTTTTTTCTAAAAGGACTTTTGTTTATAGCCCTGATAAAGGGGATTTTTTTTTTTTTCACATAAAATTTTGGTTTACAAGTAAATAATTAATTCATGTAATAGGATACATTTTATGCAATACGATAGATCATGTAACAAGATAATTAATATGTTATTTTTCTACATACGTTTTGTTTATAGCCCTCACGGGCAGAGCCCTCTGATCTCTCTTGTATTACATTGTATTGTGATTGTACTGTCCCACTACATTTTGTAAAGTGCTGTGCAAACTGCTGGTTCCTAAATAAATCCTGTATAACAATTAAACCTAGTACACACGTTGAGATTATGGGACATTCGTTAACCCCTTCCCTGCCAGTGTAATTTACACAGTAATGTGCATTTTTATAACACTGATTGCTGCATAAATGTCAATGGTCCCAAAAAGTGTCCGATCTGTCTGCCGCAATGTCGCAGTCCTGCTAAAAATCGCTGATCACTAGTAAAAAAAAATTGTAGACGCTGTAACGTTTGTGCAAACCAATCAATATACGCTAAGGCCCCTTTCACACCGGGGCAGTATGTACGGTGGCGGTATAGCGCCGCTATTTTTAGCGGCGCTATACTGTCAGAATTGCCGCGGAATTGTGACGTATTCGGCCGCTAGCAGTGTGGTATTAACCCCCGCTAGTGGCTGAAAAAGGGTGGATACCGCCTGCAATGCGCCTCTGTATTACCGCGGTGTCCCATTATTTACAATGGGAAGGAGCGGTATACACACCGCTCCAAAGTTGCTGCTTGCAGGAGATCCCATGCGACAACAGGACCTTAAAAAAAACACGGAAAAAGCCCTGAACCATTGAGGCATGGACACCAAAGTAACATCCACATGAATGGCAGGACCCAAGGTTTCCTAGCAGAACACTGCCCAAAGCATCACACTGCCTCCGCCAACTTGCTTCCTTATTCCGCATCCTGGAGCCATCTCTTCCCCAGGTAAATGACGCACATACACCCAAGCATCCACCAGATGTAAAAGAAAACGTGATCCATCAGACCAGCCCCCTTCTTCCATTGCTCCGTAGTCCAGTTCTGATGTTCATGTGACCATTATATAAGCTTTTAGTTGTGGGCATGGGTCACCATGGGCTTCACAACCCCATACAGAACAAACTGCGATGCCCATTTTTTTTTCTGCCTTCACCATATCGACTTCATGGACAACATGTTCACTTGCTGCCTAAGGCCGCGTACACACGGTCGGACAAAACCGATCAGAATGGACCAAGGTTCAGTTTCATGTATAGCCCATCGGTCTGTTGTCCTTCGGTCCAAAATTTTAAAACATGCTTTAAAATCGAACCGATGTCCCGCTGCCCGATCGGTCCAAACCGATGGTTAGTACAGAAAGCATCGGTTCAAAACCCGCGCATGCTCAGAATCAAGTCGACGCTTGCTTGGAAGCATTGAACTTCGTTTTATTCAGCACGTTGTGTGTTTGACGTCACTGCGTTCCGACCCGATCGTTTTTTGGAACGATGGTGTGTACACACATCAGACCATCAGGCCACTTCAGCGGTGAACCGATGGAAATGGCCCGTCGGACCATTCTAATCGGTTTGGAACGACCGTGTGTACGCGGCCTAAGATATCCCACCGATTTTCAGATGCCATTATAATGAGATATTCCCTTTACCCGTCATTGGTCATGTTATGGCTGATCAGTGTGTGTGTGTGTGTGTGTGTGTGTGTGTATATATATATATATATATATATATATATATATATATATATATATATATATAAAAATATATAAAATTGATGTGAACATTTTCTGGCCCCTTTATCTAACGGCATGGCCTGCGGGATAATCTGATCTGGAAGCAATCTGCAGAACAGCTCCCGTCACCTCCACCGTGTTTATTGTAGGAAAGCGGAGAGGTCAAGAGCTACGCTCTATCTGGGAGCAAACAGACCTGTACAATTTCCACAATGCCGGCCTCATAAGAAAACATATTTGGGTCTAGGAGGGCCAATCTGTATATTTACCCAGAAGCTGCTGCAGTGAATGAGCTCAGTCAGAGCACATATTCCGATTACCACCGAGCCTTCCACACACAAACTGCAGGAAATCAGAAAAGGGAAGAAGTTCTTCATCTCTACAAATCAGGAAATTGCCTTTCATTCTCAGTTTCGCAGCAAGAAAATGCCAAGCCAACCATACACATTACAATCTCTCCTTTGGATCGAATCTTTATGTAGTGTGGAAACTTGCCTAATTAGATGCATCAATTGCGGACCTCACAATATATAGTTTTGGTTATTCTTAAAAGTAGAACTATGACCTACAAAAAAAAAAAAGTGCAACACTCTGGGATGATGTGGTAACAATGCTGCACTGCTCCTAAATTCAGAGTAGAGTTGCCACCCTGATATAACATACCTCCCAACTTTTTCAGACAAGAAGGGGGACACCAATTAGCAAAAGTATATAGGCATAGGACAAACACCCTGCCACGCCCCCCTTAAAGTGGAAGTAAACCCATCCATAAAACAGATTCATTTCCGGTGTTCTGCCAAGATATGTCCCCCTGGCGGATAATGTCCCCCCTGGACTGCACAGGCGCAGCGCTGTAGCAAACGAGCCGCCGGAAATTGCAGAATGTGAAGCAGCTGTAGACTGCGCCTGCGCAATGAACAGGACATTGTGACAGACGTTGCCGTAAGTTCTCGATGCTCGCTCCAGTCTGCAAGGGGAGGGTGTAAGGATGGCTACAGCAAGGGCCGGATGTGTATTAGTATAATATCGATTAAAGGCGGTCCACGATATAATAATATTACAGCCTCCCCTTGCAGAGTGGAACGAGCATCGGGAGCGTGCCGCGTACAGGTGATTGACAGCTGTGTTCATCTTCTGCGATTTTCGGAAGTCCGTTGTGCTCTGTACTGCGCCTGCGCAGTACAGAGCGGACATTATCCGCTGGGGGACAGTTCTCGGCAGGACATCGGCAAGTGCCAGAAATGTAACAATTCCTATTGGTTGTGCTCTCAACCAAACTGTCAAGCCATCCAATGGCTGGTGTCTAAAATGATCACAGCATGATGTGCAGCATCATGGCAGTTGTAGATTAAACAGAAGCAAAGATGACAGCTTCCTTGTCTGAAAACGATAGAGGGATTTACTTACACTTTAACCTCTTGCCTACCAGCCATCGTCATTATACTGCGGCAAGGTGGCACGATCCCGCAAATCGGCGTAGCTGTACATCGGCTCAGGAACTCGCGCACTCCCATTGGTCATTGGGGGAGCCGATCAGCGGGTCCGGTGTACTCGATATGCGCCAGACATCCGCGAACGGTCTCCGCAGTGACAGAACGGGGATCTGTGTAAACAAGGCAAATCTCCATTCTGACCGGGGAGAGCACACAGATCCGGACTTTCTGCTATGTAGGAAGATGGATCTGTGTATTTCCCCAGTCACACAATCCCCCATACAGTTAGAAAACACCTGCAGGGAACACATTTAACCCCTTGATCGCTCCTGATGTTAACCCCTTCCCTGCCAGTGTCATTAGTACAATAACTGTGTGTATTTTTAGCACCGATTACTGTAATAATGTCACTGGCCCCAAAAAAGTGTCAAAAAGTGTCACATTTTGTTTGGGAACAACGTCGCACAATTGTCAGTTAAAGCGACGCAGTGCCATATGGCAAAACATGGCCTGGTCAGGAAGGGGGTAAATCCTTCCGGGGCTGAAGTGGTTAAAATAGAATTAAATCGGGGGGAAAAAAAAGAAGATTAGTTAAACCCACAAGTGCTTTTTTTACCACTACTATTTTTTATACTGGTTTTTAAAATTTACAAATGCAGCAATTTAGAAATTGGATGAAAGGTTTAGCACTGGCAAACACTTTCTAAAAAGATGAAAAGTGCATTTTATATAAGTAGAGCTACCCCCTCAGGAGCCGCTGGTTAGATTGGGACGGCATTATTATGTTACCTCTATGATGTGTCTAGGGATGATGGTGAGAGTAATGACGGAATGTCCAGACAGCAGGGTGACGTTTGCTGTGCTTTTATTACTGGTCCAACATGACCAACAGTCAACTTGGGGTAGATAGAGAAAGGTTGGTGAAAAGGAGAACTTTGCAGATTCAGGCTATGGATAACAGAAGCAGTTCTGCCTCCAATGATAATTCTTGCTTCGTCGCCACTCCAGCCGGAGTGGGTATAGTGCCCCTGGACAGGTCCCTCTCACAGGCCTGGCAGCCAGAGTGTCACTCGGAACCGTTGAGAAGGAACAAGTCTCTGCCACCGACTTGGCTCTAAATGGATTTCGGAATTAGAAGTGGGACCTCTGCCACAGGCCCTTCCCTCAGGAACGTGGACAGTAGAGCGAATCCTCTCAATAAGTAATTTGCCTAAACCTCCCTCAGGTAGGTTTCCTATACTTGGGGTCACCGACTAACAGTTTGCAGCATACAACTTCTCAGTATCCGGTCACCCAGACCCCCGATGGATTGTCTAAGCCCTATTGGATCACCTGTCTCCGGGTTCACCTCAGACCGACTCCCCACCGAACAGCACAACTCGCTTGGGATCTTGCTCTTGAAGTGTGGGGACCCAGTAAGTCACTGGGGCCCCTTTGCAGCCTTAGTTGCTCCGGGCCATGAGGGCCCAGAGTCAGGAACTCCGCGTAGCACGTACACCCCGGCCTGGTAGGCCATATCGCCGGGGCCCGTGATGTGCGCACACCCTAAAGGTGGGTGCCGCACCTGGAACCAGGAACGCGTGAAGACCCCACCAAATGGCGTCTGACACAGAAATACCCTGCCCCAGCATGCCCTGCGAGGGAAACACTCCTCTGATTGGCTGCTGAGGAAGGCGCCCCCGCCTGGACCCCTCTGGCACCACCTGCTATCCAAAGATGGAAAGGTATCTTTGGAACACATAATGATACCACAGGACAGCCCAGGGCTGGCAGCAGCCCAATTTAACAGATCAACATGGATGAGAGCAAGTAACTCTCTCATCCCCCAACTAAATTTGACATAGCACCTGTACTGAGAAGTACACAGGCGCTACACATACAACTATATAGATCAGTACAAAATCAGTTTTCGGTGCTCTCACATTTTGAATGACAATTACTCGGTCATGCAACATTGTACCCATATGACATTTTTGGCCTTTTCCCCCCCACAAATAGAGCTTTCTTTTGGTGGTATTTGATCACCTCTGGGTTTTTTATTTTGAAAAAAGACTGAAAATTTTGTTTTAAAAAAAAAAGTTTTTTTTCTTCATTTCTATTATAAAATGTTGCAAATAAGTAATTTTTCTTCATAAATTTGGGCAAAAATGTTCACTGCTACATATCTTTGGTAAAAATATCCAAAACTAGTGGATATTATTTAGTCTGGGTGAAAGTTATAGGGTCTACAAACTATGGTGCCAATCACTGAAAACTAGTGGCACTGCTGGGTACTGTAGTGGCACTGATGGCACTGCTGGGTACTGTAGTGGCACTGCTGGGTACTGTAGTGGCACTGCTGGGTACTTTGGGGGCACTGCTGGGTACTTTGGGGGCTCAGATTGGCACTGTAGGGCACTTCTGGGCACTGTAGTTCTCCAAAAATAGCAAATACACTCACTGTTTTCGACTGTAATCGAGAGAGAGAGAGAGAGAGAGAGAGAGAGAGAGAGAGAGATGGACCTCGCTGTGACCCCTGTTTGTTTACATTGTGATCGCTCCCTCATTGGAGGGAGCGATCACATGGTAAAAGACCGTTTTCATTGGTCTTTTACCCTGATCCGTGTTGCGCAGGATTCCGTGAACCCGGCGAGCACGGAAACTGTGGCGAGCACGCGCCAGGGGGCGCACGAGAACGACAGGACGTCCATAGACCTCCTCCCAGAATAACTCGACCGCGCTGTATCCGTATATCGGCTATGGCGTGGTCGGCAAGAGGTTAATCATCAACCATGTGAGTTGCTAAATGTTGTGCCTTCATTAAATGTAACCATATTGCTACACTTAGAGGCTCCTCTCTTCTCGTTTATACTCCGTAGCTCCTGCTGGATTTTGTTTCTAATCCCCCTGTGGAGGCTTCCATTTGTGGATGGACATTTTATGGTTACACAACCCGGGCACATTGCTATAATCTTTTTATATGGACTATAAACTGAAGGAACTATGAATAAACGGTTGTGGAACGAATAATTTGAGTTTCCATTATTTCTTATGAGAAAATTTGCTTTGATATACAAGTGCTTTGGATTACAAGCATGTTTCCAGAATGAATAATGCTCGCAAGCCAAGGTTTTACTGTACGCGTTTTCCTACACAAATGTACAAGTTATGTACTTTGAAAATAATTATGCCTTCATATTTTCTGTCTCATCCACCTGTTTGCATGACTAAGTACAGAACCACGAGAGATGATGGCCCCTTATAAATCATTATTAATAAAAAAGGATCCCATTCAGAGTAAGTGCTGCCCTTGTCTCCAGTCTGTTTGCCCTCAGCCGCCAATGTCAGCAGTCAAAACTCTTGACATCTGTGTTAAGCGATAGGCATGAACACACACACATTATTACTGGAGGGGATTAAACCTTTGACACGACGTTCACTGTCCACACAGTCTGATTTCCAAGAGCTATCCAAACACAGCCGGAAAGTCAAGAAGCCGAAATCCAACAAGTTTAAAAATGTGTTGTTTGAGGAGGAATCTGTAGAGTGTTTGCTCTGTGCTTCCCGGCTGCCCTTTACTGTCGCCTTTCAACACCAATATCCGTAAAAGTGGAGTTATTTGCCCATATATCCCATGCCAAACACGCCGCACATGGGGCACGGACAACACACAGAAATTCTTTTACAGATGAAGGACAAGAGGAAAATTAGAAGAAAGACGGAAGGAACGGTCGCTCAATATACATTATAAAAGGCAAAACAGGTCCTCTTGAAAAGCCACCCGCACTCATCCACTATACGCATTTTCAGGGCCGCCATCAGGAATTATGGGGCCCCTTACACAGCTTCAGGCATGGACCCCCTGGAGCAGAGAAGCGGGGGGTGCCACGTGCCGTGAATTGACGTTAGGGGGCTTTGGGTGCTGACGAACAAAAAAAAAAAAAGGGGGGGTTGCCATCCGGGGGCCTGGGGGGACCTCTGGGCCCTTTAATAAAAAAAATTATATATACATATATATACACACACACACACACACACAGTATACACTATATTATACTTATTAATATATATCTACCTATCAATAAATAGATAGATATGTAGATAGATAGATAGACAGACAGATAGATAAAAAAAGGGGGGGTTGCCGTCCGGGCCCCTTACAGGTGTATTGCCTGTACCCCCCTGATGGCGGCCCTGCGCATTTTCATCAGATTCCTCCATTCATCTGTATAAACCTTGGTTCTAATGCCAGTGTCAACACTTCTACAATGTTAAAGCGGAGCTCCACTCTAAAGAGGAACTTCCGCTCATCAGGTTCCTCCCCCCTCTCCGGTGCCATTTTCGAGGGGGAGGGGGGACAGGATACCTGTCGTTAACAGGTATCCTTTCCCACTTCCCGAAGTCCGGCCGCGGCCGTGACGTCACCGCGGGGCTCCCTCCTCCTCCTCCCCTGGCCGCCGGGCTAATAGGAGAGAGGAGCGTGGCCTTGCTCATGCGCAGTAGGGTTCCCGAAAGGCTACACTGCCGGGTTCCCTTACCCACAATGGCGGCAGCAGCATCCGACAGCTGATGGAAACATCAGCTGTGGTGCTGACATCGAGTGACTGTTCCATTTATTAAAAGCCAGCAGATGCAGTGTATGTGTAGCTGCTGGCTTTTCATATTTTTTTTCCCCAGACCTCCGCTTTAAGTGGTATGAAACCGAAAATGTAATATACACCATGTTGCCAAAAGTATTAGGATGCCGACCTTTACACGCACATGAAATTTAATGGTATCCCAGTCTAAAGCCTCGTACACACGATCGGACTTCCAACCAACTTCCAAAAAACAATCCCACACCATAATCCCCCCTCCACCAAATGATTTGGACCAGTGCACAAAGCAAATTGAAGCCTTCACAAATGCAATGGAAATGTTTTTTTATGGGATTAAGTAAATTTTTATGGCAAAACAGGACTTTGCAATTAATTGCAATGCATCTGATCATTGTTCATAACATCCTGGAGTATATGCAAATTGCCATCATAAAGAGGCAGCAGAATTTGTGAAAATTAATATTTGTGTCATTATCAAAACTTTTGGCCACGGCTGTACACACACAAACACACATATACACACACACACACATACATGCACAGTATGGGGCAGATCCACAAAAGAATTACGCCGGCGTAACTATTGATACGCCGCGTAATTTTAAATTTCCCGCGTCGTATCTTTGTTTTGCATCTGGGATCGATCCGACAGGCGTACATCTTAGTACGCCGTCGGATCTTAGGTGCATTTTTTCCGCCGGCCGCTAGGTGGCGTTTCCGTCGAATTCCGCGTCGAGTATGCAAATTAGCTAGTTACGGCGATCCACGAACATACGTCCGGCGCATTTTTTTACGTCGTTTGCGTTCGGGTTTCTCCGGCGTATAGTTAAAGCTGCTATTATGAGGAGTACTCAATGTTAAGTATGGCCGTCGTTCCCGCGTTGAATTTTGAATTTTTTACGTCGTTTGCGTAAGTCATTCGCGAATAGGGATTTGCGTAAAATGACGTCACCGTCGTAAGCATTGGCTTGTTCCCGTTTAATTTCGAGCATGCGCACTGGGATACCCCCACGGACGGCGCATGCGCCATTAAAAAAAAACGTTGTTTACGTCGGGTCACGACGTAATTACATAAAACACACCCCCAACACATCCATTTGAATTCCGCACCCTTACGCCGCCAAAGATACACTACGCCGCCGTAACTTACGGGGCGAATTCTTTGAGGATTCGAAAAAAAATTATTAAGTTATGGCGGCGTAGTGTATCTTAGATACGCTACGCCCGGCGGAGAGAAGCGCCGATCTACGTGGATCTGCCCCTATGTGTGTATTTTTTTTTTGTTATACTAGAACTGTATTAGACAATTATAGTATAAAACAGAGAGACACTGCCATCTACAGGCTGCAGTGGCCTCTACAAGCTCAAAACTATTGTTTGCCAAATTAACCTTTCAGCTTGCATGTGATCACTATGTCGTTGCTGATATTGTATTCATGTGGTCAGGAACCATTCTAATTGGTCCATTAGTGGGAAGTACAACAGTCACTAAAAGCTGTGTTTGACTGTTAGCAGCTACATAAACCATATTAGAGTAAGGCCCATACATAACCTTTCCAACTTCAGCTACACTAATGCCTAGGGTTGTCCCGATACCACTTTTTTGAGACCGAGTACGAGTACAAGTACCGATACTTTTTTTCAAGTACTCGCCGATACCGAATACCGATACTTTTTTTTTTAATGTCATGTGACAGTATTTATTTTTTTTTTTTTTACACCATTTTTTTTTTTTTTTTTTTTTTTTTAACAGAGGACGGCAGCGGCACGGAGGGGGGGAACAGACGACGGCAGCGGCACGGAGGGGGGGAACAGAGGACGGCAGCGGCACGGAGGGGGAGAACAGAGGACGGCAGCGGCACGGAGGGGGAGAACAGAGGACGGCAGCGGCACGGAGGGGGAGAACAGAGGACGGCAGCGGCACGGAGGGGGAGAACAGAGGACGGCAGCGGCACGGAGGGGGAGAACAGAGGACGCAGCGGCACGGAGGGGGAGAACAGACGACGGCAGCGGCACGGAGGGGGGGAACAGAGGACGGCAGCGGCACGGAGGGGGAGAACAGAGGACGGCAGCGGCACGGAGGGGGAGAACAGAGGACGGCAGCGGCACGGAGGGGGAGAACAGAGGACGGCAGCGGCACGGAGGGGGAGAACAGAGGACGGCAGCGGCACGGAGGGGGAGAACAGAGGACGCAGCGGCACGGAGGGGGAGAACAGAGGAGGGCAGCGGCACGGAGGGGGAGAACAGAGGACGGCAGCGGCACGGAGGGGGAGAACAGAGGACGGCACGGAGGGGGAGAGCAGAACGGCAGCGGCACGGAGGGGGGACACAGGTGCATAGAGGGATAGTCAGGTATCGGTAAAGTATCGGAGCATTTTCCCTGAGTACAAGTACTCAGGGAAATGCTTGGTATCGGCATTGGGACAAACCTACTATCTGCCACAGAGATCCCAGTGCTCCCCTCTAACAATGCTTACCCCTCCAGAAGGACAATACGGTCTTTGTTCAGGCATCATTCAGGGTCACCATCTACATCCTGGACTCAGATGACACAATTACCTAAGTCCTAGTGTCTTGGCTGTATTCAGATGTTTGATGCGGATCAGCCCCTGTTGTTGCAGTCTCTGACTTTGTGATTTACAAAGTTGCAGTCTGAAAACTGGGCTAGAGGAGACTGAGGAAATGTTTCCTCCTGCTTGCAGCAGACTAGGCAAAATGAAAATGAATGGAAATTGCTTTTAATGATAAAAAGGTGCTGGTTTTCTTTTTTTTTTTTTTTATACTGTCGCTGTGACATGTCAGAATTTGTTCATGTACACTTAAAGGGTCACTAAAGGATTTTTTTTTTTTTTTTTTAGCTAAATAGCTTCCTTTACCTTACTGCAGTCCTGGGTTCATGTCCTCATTGTTCGTTTTTGCTCTGATGTTGCTGTAATCCTTCTCTGTTCTGAACACTTCCTGGTTGTCTGTTTCCTGATGAAAAAAGTCATGGGGGCTTTCTCTCTGTGGTCACTAATCAAGGAGGTGTGATTACTGTGTGTCTAAAACCCCTCAGCACCAATCAGTTTCGTTTTACAAACCATCACTGCCCTGTATTGGCTCTGTGGCTCTGTACATCACAGAAGCAGGAAACAGCATGCAAAAACGAAACTGAAACTACAGGTACATTATATGATTGATTTTTATCTATTTTTAATCATTTTTAAAAGGAATCGGTTAACTATTAGGTCTCTATACCCTGTAAACAGTCATTTCAGCTAAAAAAAAAAATCCTTTACAACTCCTTTAATGCTACTGACAGGTTCCACTTACGTGAACAAAGGTGTATTTTACATTTGTTTTTACTCTTTGCATGTTCTTTTAACTTATAATTTCACATAAAAATAAAAAATAAAATGTCCAATTAAAAGGGAAACTTGGCTGCTTCCAGAAGCCGATTCCCCCCAGGACACTGGAGAGAGATGTTGTAAGTGTGAGCGTATTTCCTCTGCAGCGCAGTGTCACGCAGGACACAAAATACCCCAATCCCTTTCTTCTTCCGTCCCCTCGTTAGTTGTGCGGGGAGACATCTGCACAAACAATAGCCAAACGTGTTAATGAGCAGCGCGACTCTTTTTGACACCCCATACAAAAGCCTTTTTGTCCCTCTCTCCCCGCATCCGTGAAACCCAACAAACTTTTCACCTATTTACAATCTGGAATGGCCAATGGGAGCACTTATAGACTGTGTCAATTAAGTACATGAAAAAGATCACGTCTTCGTTAGCCGGCCAATGCAGGAAGATATATTGGTCCCCCTGCGGAAGTTAAAGCCTTGCGTGATATTTTTTACGGGGCCAACAGCGTTATGCGACAATGATCCGAAATCCCAAATTCAGGTGTAGTCTATTTTACAATTCGCTGTGTACGCTGTCCGTGGAATTTAATAGGATCTCACAAACCTGTGTTTAAAAACGTGGATTTGTAAGGAATGGAGGTTTAATAATGACATTGGAAACCAACGGTGAATCCCAAGGTAACTCATGCAGGTCAACCTTCTTGCAGCATAGTCATGCATTTCTTAGGATCATGTCTGCGCCATCTGCTGGCAGAAATGGACAACTGTAATGCCTCGTACACACGACTGGGTTTCCCAATGGGAAAACTGCGATGAGAGCTTTTGGCTGGGAATCCAGGTCGTGTGTTTTTCCGACGGGAAAACTACCCAAAAACCACCGGACAAAAAAAAAAGAGAGAACCCGGCGGACTTTTTCCCGGCAGTTTTTCTATGGGAAAAACTGCGATGCAGCATACACACGACCGGGATTCCCGACCAAAGCTCTTATAAGAGTTTTCCCGACCTGAAAACCTCGCGTGTGTATGGGGGAAAAGTTACCAAGCAGGTTCTCGGTTTTCCCCCTGGGATTTCCGACGGATCTTTTCCCTTCAGGAATCACGCTCGCGTGTACGAGGCATAAAGCAAGCATGCTACCGGTATGTCTGTGGCATTACTAGACAGTAGAGCTTTCCCTGTTGCATTATATATTTTTTTTATTTAAGACCCTAGACAATAAAATGGTGGTTGTTGCAATATTTTATGTCACACTGTATTAGCGCAGTGGTCCTTCAAATGCAATTTTTTTGGGAAAAAATTACTTTAACCACTTGCCGCCCGCCCACCGTCAAATGGCGGCTGGGCAGTGCGGCTCTTGTTCTGGGTGGACATCATATGACGGCCGCCCAAGATGACAGCTCTTGCGCTCCCCGGGTGCACGCATCGATTGCTAGGACATGCCGCGAGCCCCATCTATGTAAAGAGCCGCGGCTCTTTAACCCTGTGATCGGCTGTGACCAATCACAGCCGGTTACATGTAAACACAGAGATGCCGGTAATCGGCTCTCCTCACCTCACACCGAGAGAGTGAGGAGAGGGGAGCCAATCAGCGGCATCTCCTCACAGGGGACAGCTAGGTATGTAATCAGGGCACCGGTGCCAGCAATCAGTGCCCACGAGTGATGTCAGTCAGTGCTGGCTGTTACTGCTGCCCATCAATGCCGCCCATCAGTGCTGCCTATCCATGCCGCCTATCTATGCCCACCAGTGCTGCCCATCAGTGCTCATCAGTGCCACCTATCAGTGACCATAAGTGCGGCATATTCGTGCCTCCTCATCAGCGCCCATCAGTGCCGCCTCATCAGCGCCCATCAGTGAAGGAGAAAAATTCGTTATTTGCAAAATTTACTGACAGAAACCAAGAGACTTTTTTTCTCGATTTTTGGTCTTTTTTTCTAAAAAATTTAAAACCTAGGAGTGATAATTACCATCAAAAGAAAGCTCAATTTGTCTGAAGAAAATGATAAAAAAATTCACATGGTTACAGTGTTGCATGATCGCGCAAGTGTCATTCAAAGTGTGAGAGCGCTGAAAGCTGAAAAATGGCTTGGGCAGGAAGGGGGTTTAAGTGCCCAGTATTGAGGTGGTTAATGATTTAAAAAAAAAAAACAACCAGTAAAGTTAGCCTAAATTTTTTTGTATAATGTTAAAGATTTTACGCCGCGAGAATCATGACAGAATCATGATCTTTATTCTAAGCACCAAAAATCGTGATTTTCATTTTAGTCACAATCGTGCAGCTCTACTAGACAGGAAGCAGAAATCCTGTTTGGTCCTTGTAACTTTTTTTGATGCCAGAGCTGTTTTTGCATTTTAGGCCTGAAAGCAATCACCTGCTATTAGTTCCAGTTTTTTATGTTGCACGGTATTAGCACAATGGTTTGTGAAACTAGTAAAAGAAATACGGTACATTAAAGTTTGTTTTAAGGCACACAAATGCAATATATTATCCAATCTTTGATAAAATATATAAAACATTTCTCATAAACCTGGCATCTATTGGAATTTATGTACTCAGTTGATCCAAGTTCAGATTTTTTTTAGGCATTCGGTAGGCCCATCTTCTCCAATTCAATATTTTGATATTCATAAAAGAAAATATTTTGTGTAATAATATAAAAAATAAAAAAAATTATAATGAGAAAAATTTGTACAATTCGATATGTGAAAAGGTTTATAAATGTTTGTTTTTTCATCTATAGCATCATCTTCATGCAGCACTCTTAAGTCTCTTAGGAAGCTCTCCTGGACGAAACATGTAGAGCAGAAGTGGTTGCATTGTTGTACGAATCGCATGTTGATGCGACACATTTTTACTATTTTTAAACGGATTCAAAATAAAACATTATTAAGTTTGATCTATTATCTTTTTTGCCACCTTTAACCACTTCCATACCGGGCCTAGCACCGATTTTTCAAAGCCGGGCACCCCTGCCATAGACTCCCATGTTAAACGTCAGTCTAGTCATGGACACAGTGAGGCATGGACACAGTGAGGCATGCACATGGACACAATGAGGCATGCACATGGACACAATGAGGCATGCACATGGACACAGTAAGGCATGCACATGGACACAGTGAGGCATGGGCACAGTGAGGCATGCAGATGGACACCCTAGGCTTATACACGAGTCAATACGTTTTCCCAGTTTTTTGTGGTAAAATTAGGTGCCTTGGCTTATACTCGGGTATATACGGTATGTGTATGTTAGTTGTTGTTTGTACCCATAGTACAGTCCAGAATCCAATAGTGCGCATTGTGCTTTAGTGCTACCTAAAACACACTGACAATTTAAAAAATCCTGCCCAAAATATACTGACCTGGACCTTTGACCCAAACACTAACCCTGGCACTAACCAAGATCAAACTTAGTTCTAGGTATTTATTTATTTATTTTTTCCCACACAAACTTTTTTTTTCCTCTCTGCAAGGAATCTTTCCTTTCCATTCTCAGAAAGAAAAACACGGCGGGGGGGGGGGGGGGGGCGAGGGCTGACCAGTGACTGATCATTGTGGTAGCCAATCAGAGGCTACCATAGCAGTCAGGTGACCCAGAATTGGGAGTTCTACGTCCGAATTGTTAGTACGGGGCCTGAGACTCTCAGTGAGATCTCGATCTCTATGCCTGGAGCACGCCGGCACAAAAGGGAAATACACATATATGCAGCACCACTGAAAAACGCCTTGTACAAAGTTCTCCTGCATTGAACTGTGTTTGTTTGCTGCCTTACTGAATAAAAGTGCTTGACAAACTTGCTTGGACTGTTCCTGGGAATCCCAGTCTCATGCATGGTTTACTCCAGCCAATACCAGTCGAGTCTGCCCCCCTTTATGTTTATATTCTATGGGTTGCAGATCAGCTAAGTGGTTAGCACTTCTGCCTAGCTTCACTAGGGTTGTTGGTTCGAATCCCAACCATGGCACTACCTGCCTGGAGTTTCCTCCCACACTCCAAAGACATGCTGGTAGGTTAATTGGCTCCTGTCTAAATTGGCCCTAGTATGTGTATGTATGAATGCAAGTTAGGGACCTTAGATTGTAAGCTCCCTGAGGGCAGGGACTGATGTGAACAGGGCCGCTGATTACAGCCAGACCTCCTGTACTTAACCCGGACACCATCAGTTCAAAAGGGGGGCCCATGCAAATGCTGAGTAGGAGGTCCGGCTGTACTGTTTTATTGCAGGCACCAATCCTCTTTTACCTCCCCTTGCAACTCTGCCAGATTCTCCTCTTCTCCTCGGGCTGCACTGCAGGGGGATTGGTTCTAGCACATGCACCCCTTCCATCTGCTGTCCAGGCCCCCTTGGTGCCCCTTTGCCCCGCAGCGCTTCCGGGTTCCCTCCTCTCCTTCCGGCAGCTGCTGCAGGCACGAAGGGGGATGCTTCAGGATGGAGAGTGGGGGAAGGGGCCAGTATTATTATTATTATACACGATTTATATAGAGCAGGGGTGACCAACCAGTGGCCCGGGGGCCACATGTGGCCCGCGGAGCCCTCTGATGTGGCCCGCGACCTCCTGCTCTGGAATGGTGGGTTGACAAGCCCAGATCGCAGGTTGCCAACCCGCCATACTGCAGCATCAGTGTTGTGAATGAAGCTGGTGGTAGAGGAAGAAAGTGGTTGTGGACCAGAGCCCCATAAGCCGATGCTTTCTCTACAGCGCCGGCTTTTTCCACAGGCGGAGTCTATGGCAAAGTTTAGCTAACCCGCAGAATAGACAAAGGTGCACTATGCTGCACCCGCCTTGTGGGTAAACTGCAGCACATCAGTGTGAAAGCAGTCTTAGGCCCTTTTCACACGATCAGCCCGACCAAATGGAACCCTCAATTCACCTCTACAGAGTGACAGATGTTTGTTTATGGCCACCTACCTCCAATCCGAAAAACAAAAGGGAATTCGTCCCCTTCCATCTGGGCGGATCGGAGGACCTATAGAGTAGCCATGACCGGTCATCCGCCCGCTCTGCTCATTGTGGCCCGCGACTGGTTACCAAGTTGCTTAAGTGGCCCTCGTTCTTCAAAAGGTTGGGCACCCCTGGTATAGAGCCAACAGTTTACGCAATGCTTTACAATGTAGAGGGGGGAACAGCGCAATTACAGTACAGATCAATACAGAAGGGACAGGAGGGCCCGGCTCGTAGAGCTTACATTCTTGAGGGGGGGCGGGGTGATACAAAAGGTAATAGCTGCAGAGAATGATTTGATGGGGGTGGCTCGGGGACCGTTGTTAGGTGGGTGCAGGATAGGCTTCCCTGAATAAATTAGTTTTCAAAGATCTCCTAAAGGTGGAGAGGTTAGGGGCTGATCGGACATACGGGGTCAGGGAGTACTGTATGTCATTTACTGGCCCCTTCCATTCCTGAATGAACACAGTGAGTGAACTGTACCAATCACTTGTGTGTCCATTCATCACCGTAGCAAAGTAAACTGTGAAAATGAGAGCTTCCTGCTAATTCACCTGTGCAGCTGAGGCTACAGAGAAAGGGACTGATAAATGTATGTCCTCCGTTACTTTTGGCCGGGAGAAGGGGGTCCCGTCAGGTAGGCTGTACGGGGCCCCCTGTAATTTCTAACAGCAGCCCTAGAAGTGAATGTACAATAAAAGAATATGTAAAGGCGTAGCGTAAATTGATGGCGCTATACAAGTACCTGTAATAAATGAATACACACGCACAGTACTTCTCCTATGTCCATGCAGCCATCTGTTCTGGAGTTATAAAGATTATTACGTAGCCGATTCTCGTTCTTACCAAGAACCTTTCACTGGCGGTATTAAGTTCAGTCCTGCCCATCCTGTTTTACAGGTTCACTTTTCATGGACGGCGGTTATGAGTCTCCTTAGGCCGTTACTTGCTTAACAATTATGCGATTTTACAACGTTTTTGGTAGCCAGGAAAGGTACAGTTACAGGGAGATGGGGAATAGCCAAAGTGGAAGGAAAACTTTCTCAGATGATTTGATACACAATAAAATTTCCCTGCGTGGACTTTTAACTAGACAAATGTTAATCTATGATTTAATGGCCTCTTTGAAACCGTAATATCAGGGCTTTCCTGTGTGTGCATTACCAACCGAGAGGAGAGCCCGGGACCAGCAGGGGGCGCAAGAACACAAAGGAATGCAGAACTGACGGGATTTGTACTTGTGTATCACTTTACCAGGTTTCAGGGGCTTTTATGCTACTGTTTGTTATTTATCAGTGCGAATCAGAAAAGGGGGGAAAACAAAACAAAAACAGCAAATAACTGACACAAAAAATTATGAATTATTATTTAAAAAAAATTATATAAAAAAGAGAGAGAAACAAAAAAACAACTTACAATGGCCCGGATTCACAGAGAGCAGGCGCACATTACGCCGCCGTAGCGCAAATAATATACGCTACGCCGACGCAGCACAGAGAGGCAAGCATGGAATTCACAAACCAGTGCTCCCAAAACTGCGCTGCGTTTCTCAGGCGTAAGCCGACGTAGGTGGAAGTGGGCGTGAGCCATGCAAATGAGGCGTGACCCCATGCAACTGATGGGCCGAGCGCCAGAAAAGTACTTAAAACTATCTGCGCATGCGCCGGGACGTGGACGCATCCCCGTGCGCATGCTCACAACCACATCGGAACAACTGCCTTTGCTACGCCGGATCACTGTGTACGCCGTTAACGTAACCTACGCCTAGCCAGACCCACGTCAAACGTAAAATACGCCGGCTTGTGTTCCCTGGTGCAGACCTTTGCATGTCTGGTGCTGGGTTACACCTCCTTTATTGGGCATAACTTTACGCCGGACGTATAACTTTACGCGCACATCGCGTAGCCTGCGTCGGGCGCACGTACGTTCGTGAATCGCCGTATTTTCCTCATTTCCATATTTGAATGGCTGATCAATGGGAGTGTAAATATGCGCCCAGCGTAAATGTGCGACCACCCTACGCCGGCGTAAGTAAGTTACGTCGGCAGGCAGAAGCCTTTTTTTAGGCTCATCTCTGTTTGTGGGTCAGGCGCACAGATACGATGGCGCAGATTTATACTTACGTTGGCGTATCTTGAGATACGTCGGTGCAAGTGCTTTGTGAATCCGGGCCAATGACAACCTGGAAAAGGTAAAAAAATGGAGACTTAGAAAATTAAAAGCTTTTCTTATATTCACCTGCCATCTGTGAAAGTTTATAACACTTTTGTACTGGTTGTAACTTTAACACTGGCTGTAAAGGCAGAAGTTTTTTTTTATCTTTATGCATTACGTGATAAACCTTCTGTGTGCAGCAGCCCCCCTCAGCCCCCCTAATACTTACCTGAGCCCCATCTCGATCGAGCAATGTTGTACGACAGACTCGGCTGTTTCTCCTTGTTCAGCCGTCTTAAAAAACCGACATACAGCTACGACGGCTCACGCTGGTCCCGAAGCGGTTAATAAACAACTCTATATTTCATTGGGATTGCGCTTTGGTTTTTTAACCCTTTCCCTACCGAGTCATTGTAAAATGACGTCGGCGGGAACCCTCCCTCCCCCCCGGTGGAAGTCATATGACGTCCTTGCCTTCCCGGGCGGCAAGGGGGCGCCGGCGCACGAGACCCGGCGCGCGTGCCCTCCCCCCTACAGTTGGAACACACTTTAGGGAACATATTAACCCCTTCAGCGCCCCCTAGTGTTAACCCCTTCCCTGCCAGTCACATTTACACAGTAATCAGTGCAGTTTTATAGCACTAATCGCTGTATAAATCTGAATGGTCCCAAAAATGTGACTAGTAAAAAAATAAAAATGCCATAATTCTATTCCCTATTTTGTAGATGCTAGAACTTTCGCGCAAACCGATCAAATACGCTTATTGCGATATTTTTTTTTTACAAAGAATACGTATCGGCCTAAACTGAGGAATTTTTTTTTATTTTTTATTATATTTATTAAATCAAAAAGTAAAAGATATTGCGTTTTCTTTCAAAATTGTCGCTCTTCTTTTGTTTATAGCGCAAAAAAAAAAAAAACGCAGAGATGATCAAATACCACCGAAATAAAGCTCTATTTGTGGTAAAAAAAAAAGGACGTCAAGTTTGTTTGGGAGCCACGTCGCACGACCGCGCAATAGTCATTCAAAATGCGACAGCGCTGAAAACGAAAAATTGGTCTGGGCAGGAAGGGGGTGAAAATGCCCGGTATTGAAGTGGTTAAACGTTAAAAGAGAAGTATGGGTTTTTTTTTTGCAGATTAATTTTTACCTAGGTGGATGCAGCATCAGTCCTATGCTGAATCTGTCCACCGATGGCTCTTACACTGAGAACCGAGCGATCAAACACCACCGATCGCTCGGTTCTCAGGGCTCCTTGAGCATAGAGCTGGTGACTGTCAGTCATCACTGTCTGCTCTGCCCAGCCCCTCCCCCACGCTCTGGCTCTCATCTGCTCGCTGAGAGGCTGAGCCGGGTGCCGGGCCAGGCATGTGGGCGGATCCCGACATCATTGTCGTGATTTTACCCGAGTCTAGACCAGCTCTTTTGAAGTCAGCCAACAGCAGACTTCAGCCCAGGAGTTTGCTGAAAACTCTTGTGAGTGCAAAACTAACTGCACTCCTGTGATCCACAGGAGAAGTTCAGCCAAACAAGCTTTGGCTATACTTCAACTGAAACGGATGCTGCAGCTTACAATCAGAAAGTAGTGCACACAATCTGATATTATCTTTGTTTGCGTCAGGAAAGGTTCCATCCGCTGGTAATATTTATTATTATTTAGCTTGCAGTACTGTGGTCCACCAGCAGGTGTCTTCTGGCAGTTTGGAACTGTCAGAAGAACTTCTCCCTGCTGGTGTTATATCATCTTTGGGATGCAGTACTGGTCTCCACCAGTGGATGGATCCTGGCAGTGTGGAGCGTACTGCTCTTTCTGCGCTCAGGTGTGACTTGAAGCCAATTACCGTACTGACATCCCTATTTATACCTGGCGAGTACAAGCACACCTCGCCTTGGTTTCTATCTCCCTGACTTTGAGCCTGCATCTTACCTGACCCGATCCCTATCGAGAGCCCATCCTGTACCTGTCCCCTGATTACCACAGATACCTGCCCTCCTGTTACCCGATTACTTTGAATCCTTACTCTGTAGCTTTTCCATCCGTCCCCTCCCTGTTCCTGTTGGTTTTCTATCCTTACCCACCTGCTGATATCCCCTTGTGTATGACCTCGGCCTGGCTTTTATTACGATTCTGGTATCTCCCATTTTTGTACATCTTGTCTACAGTTATTTTTGGGTCAGTGTTTATTGGTTTTGGTGTTGTTCACTCATCTTAATAAATTATTATATTTTCACCTACATGCGTCTTTGGTCTCCTCTGTGCAGTCACACAGTCTGGTCTACTAGCTTCTCTGACAGTTTGATGGCAGCTTTTAACTAGAGCTTTTATTAACCACTTAAGACCCGGAGCTTTAGGCAGCTAAAGGACACGGCCAGGTTTTGCGATTCGGCACTGCGTCGCTTTAACAGACAATTGCGCGGTCGCGCGACGTGGCTCCCAAACAAAATTGGCGTCCTTTTTTTACCACAAATAGAGCTTTCTTTTGGTGGTATTTGATCACCTCTGCGGTTTTTAGTTTTTGCGCTATAAACAAAAATAGAGCGACAATTTTGAAAAAAATGCAATATTTTTTACTTTTTGCTATAATAAATATCCCCCAAAAACATATATAAAAAAACATTTTTTTTCCTCAGTTTAGGCAGATACGTATTCTTCTACCTATTTTTGGTAAAAAAGAAATCGCAATAAGCGTTTATCGGTTGGTTTGCGCAAAATTTATAGCGTTTACAAAATAGGGGATAATTTTATTGCATTTTTATAAAAAAATTTTTTTTTTTTTTTTACTACCAATGGTGGCGATCAGCGATTTTTTTTCGTGACTGCAACATTATGGCGGACACTTCGGACAATTTTGACACATTTTTGGGACCACTGTCATTTTCACAGCAAAAAATGCATTTAAAATGCATTGTTTACTGTGAAAATGACAATTGCAGTTTGGGAGTTAACCACAAGGGGGCGCTGAAGGGGTTATGTGTGACCTGAAGTGTGTTTACAGCTGTAGGGGGGTGTAGCTGTAGGTGTGAAGTCATCGATTGTGTATCCCTATAAAAGGGATCACACGATCGATGACGCCGCCACAGTGAAGAACGGGGAAGCCGTGTTTACACACAGCTCTCCCCGTTCTTCAGCTCCGGGGACCGATCGCGGGACTCCAGCGGCGATCGGCTCCGCGGTCCTCGCGGTCCCGGAGCTTCGGACCTACGGCTGGGTACTAGCACAGGACGTACCTGTACGTGATTGTGCCCAGCCGTGCCATTCTGCCGACGTAAATGTGCAGGAGCCGGTCCTTAAGTGGTTAAGGATAACTGGGTGATCGGTGTACATTGCAAGGATTTTAGCAAATGCTGTGGCAGATTCCTACCTGATTCTGCTCTGAAGAAATAGCTCTTTATCTATGTTGTGGATTACACTTAGTTAGAACATACTACATACAGTATGTCAATGTACAAAGCGAGTCTGAATGAAAGCAGTTTTTTAAATATTAAAGTGGTAATCAGTTATTCTTTTATTTTTCCATCTATTAAATCTTCTGCCCTTGTCGTTTTAACTTCGGATAATAAAATATATATTTTTTTCTGCCAGTAAATACCTTATACAGCCCACTTCCTGTTTCTTGTCTGGTCATTAGTCTAGGCTAATGACATCATGCACAGCTCTCTCACTCTTGTGAGAGTTTGCCAGGAAGGGAGGGGGGATGAATCATAAGAGGACCAATGAAAGCTTCAGAGCTGGAGGTGTGCCTCTGTGTAAATCCAGAAAGTGAACAGGCAGCAGCTCCAGTTGCCCACAGTTAAAATGGATGCAGCCAGACTCAGTGGAGGGAGATTTCTGCAGCATATTTGGCAAGTACAGAATCACAGTATATATAACATAATATGCAAAGTCGGAGGGAAGCTTCAGAATGGCAAAGATGTTTTATTATAAATTATGTGAGCAGGCTGCAGTTCCTCTTTAAAGTGGAGTTCCACCCATAAATATAACATTACATCAGTAGTTTTAAAAAAAATGTCATTAGTCCTTTAAGAATTTTTTTTTTTAGATGCCTTCAAAGTGTTGTTGCTAGGCAGAATAGTTAATCTTCCCACTTCCTGCACCTAGGTGCTTAAGCTTCCTAACCTACACCGCACAGACTCCTGGGAATGTAGTGGGTATAACTTTCCAGGAGTCTGTGCACTCCCCAGTCTCAAAGAATCATGTGACTTGGACAGTACAGGTGCTGAAACCTGATCTGAAACCTATTACACTGCTTGTGCAGCACTGAGCATGTGCGAGATCTGCAAGGCTGAAATCCAGGAAGTCATACAGTCTGGCTTCATGATGCCCACACTTAAAATGGCCCCAGTAAATTTCTATTTTATAAAGTGTCTAAATGCTGTAACAACCTAACAAAACGGACCTTAGTTTACAGACTAACTTTACTAGAATACATTAAGCTTGTGTATTACAGGGGTATTTATACATAAAAAGTGAAATTGTGGCCGGAACTCCGCTTTAAATCAGCTGATGCATTTTCTGTGTTCTAATGAAAAAAGTTGCAGGGTCTCCATCCCTTTAGGAAAGATTAACCCTTTGAAAGTACCTAAAAAAAAAATTAAATTTTTGCAGAGGATGCCTAAAATTTGCTACGTATCTTAGTGCAAACCTTTGAGAAAATCAGTGCGCCAATCAGACAAGCAGGAAATTGCAGAACGCGTCCAGGTGCCATATTGCATTGAATGTTACAGAAAAGTAATAATATATATATTTTTTTTAAAACATTAAAATTACAATATGACTTATGTAGCAATGGTATGTTATTTTATGGTTTTATTATTTGCTAAATTATTTTTGCCGCACAAAAGTGGAGTTACACTTAAAGCATAACTCCACTTTTGTTGAGAAAAAAAAAAACATTCCCCTCTGGATGATCTATATACATTGCTACGATTATAACAACCTTTGTTGCAGATTCCTGCCTTTTGGTATTCTGAAGAAATCCCTGTGTGTTTGTCTGTGTCTCTGTGGTAAGTGGGTCTAAGGCCCCTTTCACACTGGGGCGGGAGGCGCGGTGGCGGTACAGCGCCGCTAAAAATACCGTCGGAATTGCCGCGGGATTCAGCCACTAGCGGTGCTGTATTAACCCCCGCTAGCGGCCGATAAAGGGTTAATACCGCCCGCAATGCGCCTCTGCAGTATTACTGCGGTTTCCCATTGTTTTAAATAGGAAGGAGCGGTGAATGAGCGATATACATGCCGCTTCTCTCACCGCTCTAAAGATGCTGCTTGTAGGAGATTTTTTTCTCTCCTGCCAGCGCATCGCCTCAGTGTGAAAGCCCTCGGGCTTTCACATTGAGAAGGCTGTGCAGGAGTTTTTCAGGTGGTATTTAGGCGCTATTTTTAGCGCTGTACCGCCTGAAAAACTCCTCAGTGTGAAAGGGGCCTAATGGGAAAGATTTCATAATTAACTGTCAGGTGTGCAGCTGCAGGGCACTAATAAGGAAATCTGCTGGGTCTGCATCCCATTGGACGTGTTCCTATAGAAAGTATCTCTCCAAAAATTTGATTTTTGTTGCAGGGGATGCCTGAAATGTGACTTGTATCTTATGCAGACTTCTGGGAAAATTGGTGAGCCAATCACACAAGCAGGAAATGATGTTTGTGGGAAGTGGTCACTCTGTACAGAACAACTCCCACTAGCCACAATGCAATGAATTACAGTGGCTGCAGATTGAAAAGGAAAGGTAATTTTTAATAACATTTAATTACAATATGATTAGTGTCACAATTATATATGTGCTATATTATGTTTTCTTTATTTGCTATTTTTTTTCCCCACGAAAGTGGAGTTATCCTTTAACCACTTAAGGACCACCGCATGTACATATACGTCCACAATATGGCACGTACAGGCACATGGGCGTATAGGTACGTCCTCGCCTATTAGCGGGTGGGGGGTCCGATCGGGACCCCCCCCGCTACATGCGGTGGTCGGGTCCGCTCGGGGAGCGATCCGGGACCACGGCGCGGCTATTTGTTTATAGCCGCTCCGTCGCAATCGCTCCCCGGAGCTGAAGAACGAGGAGAGCCGTGTGTAAACACGGCTTCCCCGTCCTTCACTATGGCGGCGCATCGATCGCGTCATTCCCTTTATAGGGAAGACACGATCGATGACGTCATTCCTACAGCCACACCCCCAAACAGTTGTAAACACATACTAGGTGCACCCTAACTCCTACAGCGCCACCTGTGGTTAACTCCCAAACTGCAACTGTCATTTTCACAATAAAGAATGCAATTTAAATGCATTTTTTGCTGTGAAAATGACAATGGTCCCAAAAATGTGTCAAAATTGTCCGAAGTGTCCGCCATAATGTCGCAGTCACGAAAAAAATTGCTGATCGCCGCCATTAGTAGTAAAAAAAAAATAAAAAATAAAAATGCAATAAAACTATCCCCTATTTTGTAAACACTATAAATTTTGCGCAAACCAATCGATAAACGCTTATTGCGATTTTTTTTACTAAAAATAGGTAGAAGAATACGTATCGGCCTAAACTGAGGAAAAAAAATGTTTTTATATATGTTTTTGGGGGATATTTATTACAGCAAAAAGTAAAAAATATTGCTTTTTTTTCAAAATTGTCGCTCTATTTTTGTTTATAGCGCAAAAACTAAAAACCGCAGATGTGATCAAATACCACCAAAAGAAAGCTCTATTTGTGGGGAAAAAAGGACGCCAATTTTGTTTGGGAGCCACGTCGCACGACCGCGCAATTGTCTGTTAAAGCGACGCAGTCCCGAACTGTAAAAACACCTTGGGTCTTTAGGCTGCATATTGGTCCGGGGCTTAAGTGGTTAAATGCCATCAATCAATAATCCATAAGCAGAGATGTTACTGAGGATGATATACATAAGCCCGCTATGTGCGCCAAGTCATTTTATGTCTATCAGCACCACCTTGTGGAATCTTGAAGAACTGCAATTTTGAAATGCAGCTCCTATGTATTGTTAGAATTAATGCCATAATCTCCTTTATTGGTACCTATAATCAAAAGCCTGAATCATACACCTTTAAAAAAAAAAAAAAAAGCATTTTCAAGAGGTTTTCATGGGTGTTTTTTTTGTTTTTTTTTGTCATTTTTGTATGTACTATAAAATGTGTCTCTAAGCATTTATTACATCTTTTTTTTAAGCACGCACAAAAATGCATAAAACGTTTTTCAAAGTGTATGTTCACCCAAAACTTTCTTCATAGAGTGGATGGCATAGGGAAGGGATAGAACCCCCACTTGTACTGCCTTTCTGGGCTTTTGGAGATTTTCTCTCAATCTCTGTCTGATGTCGCTCTCATGCCGCGTACACACGATCATTTTTCAGCATTAAAAAAAAAAAAAAAAAAGTTTTTCAGCATGTTTAAAAAACAACGTTTTTCCAACTTCATCATTAAAACGACGTTGCCCACACACCATCGTTTTTAAAAAAAGATCTAGCAAAGCGCAGTGACGTACAACACGTACAACGGCACTATAAAGGGGAAGTTCCATGCGGATGACGCCACCCTTGGGGCTGCTTTAGCTGATTCCGTGTTAGTAAAAGACGATTCACGCTTTTCTGTCTGTTACAGCGTGATGAATGTGCTTACTCCATTACGAACGCTAGTTTTACCAGAACGAGCGCTCCCGTCTCATAACTTGCTTCTGAGCATGCGCGGGTTTTTCACAGCGTTTTAGCCCACACACAATCATTTTTTACAACCCGAAAAACGACATTGTTTAAAACTACGTTAAAAAATGCAGCATGTTCGAATTTTTTTTTTGTCGTTTTTCAGAACCTGAAAAATGATGTGTAGCCCACACACCATCATATTAAATGACGTTTTTGAAAAACTACGTTTTTTTCATGCTGAAAAATGATCGTGTGTACGCGGCATTAGTGGCCGTAAATGAGGGAGAAAATGCTTTAATACAGTTTTGGCTGGACATACACACATAAAATAAATAAAAAAATGTAAACACTCAGGGCCAGATCCACGTAGCACGGCGCATTGTTGCGGCCGTAACTTACAGCGTAATTTCCTTATCCTCAAAGAATTTGCGCCGTAAGTTACGGCGGCGTAGTGTATCTTTGGCGGCGTAAGGGCGCGCAATTCAAATCAATGTGATGGGGGCGTGTTTTATGTAAATACGTTGTGACCCGACGTAAATTACATTTTTTTTGAACGGCGCATGCGCTGTCCGTGGGGGTATCCCAGTGCGCATGCTCGAAATTAACCCGGAACAAGCCAATGCCTACGACAGTGATGTCATTCTACGCAAATCCCTATTCGCGGATGACTTACGCAAACGACGTAAAAAATTCTAAATTCAACGCGGGAACGACGGCCATACTTAACATTGAGTACGCCTCATATAGCAAGGGTAACTATACGCCGGAAAAAGCCGAACGCAAACGACATAAAAAAAAAGCGCCGGCCGGACGTACATTCATGGATCGCCATATGTAGCTAATTTGCATACTTGACGCGGAATTCGACAGAAACGCCACCTAGCTGGCGGCGCAAAAAAGGGACCTACGATCCGACGGCGTACTAAGAAGAACGCCAGTCGGATCGAGCCCAGATGCCGTCGTATCTTGTTTTGTAGATACAAAACAAAGATACGACGCGGGAACTTTGAAATTACGATAGATAGATCAATAGATACGACGGCGTAATTCTTCTGTGGATCTGGCCCTCCCTCTATAAACCAAAGCAATTTTTTGAATTTCTGCTTTGGGTTTACACATTCAACAGATTTTGAAGCCCCTCTGAAAAGTGATGCATGGTGGAACGCTTTTCAGAAGCGATAAAGGAGGCAACATTGACAGCTTCTTGTGACCAGGTCCCCCAATAATGCAGCACCAGAACTCACACATGTGCAAACAGAGATCTCATGTCATCCTTCAATATAGGAGATATAGGGGAAGATTTACTGAGCCTGGAACACTCAGAATCTGGTGTAGCTGTGCACGGTAGCCAATCAGCTTCTAACTTCAGCTTGTTCAATTAAGCTTTGACAATAAAACCTGGAAGCCTATTGGTCTCTATGCACAACTGCAACAGATTATGCACTCTCCAGTCTTTGTAAATCTCCCCCATTGTATTTTATGAATGATGGAAAGTAATACAGCAATCAGGAAAATGCAATATTATGGCCACTAGATGGAGTTGATGTTCATAAAATATACATTCATGGTTGTCAATTTTGTATGTCATGGTTGAATGACAGTATATCATTTAAAATTACATTTGACACATAATATTATTATACAGGATGTATATAGTGACAACAGTTTTCACACTGCTTTAAATGACAGATATTACAGAAATTATGGAGAATAATGTGGGAATGCTGGCACATCTCATCACATTTTTTTTAAATAGACCCCTAAGAAGGTGTGTGGTCACCTTAGGTCTAAACTACAGGAAGAATTTTAGCCTTTGGCTAACCTCATCTACATCACACTATAATCTGTAAACTGGTCACAGTTCATTCAGAATAGGCCAATCAGTGGCTGCGGCAGCTGCTGTCAGAATACGCCCATCAGTGGCTGCGGCAGCTGCTGTCAGAATACGCCCATCAGTGGCTGCAGCAGCTGCTGTCAGAATACGCCCATCAGTGGCTGCAGCAGCTGCTGTCAGAATACGCCCATCAGTGGCTGCAGCAGCTGCTGTCAGAATACGCCCATCAGTGGCTGCAGCAGCTGCTGTCAGAATACGCCCATCAGTGGCTGCAGCAGCTGCTGTCAGAATACGCCCATCAGTGGCTGCAGCAGCTGCTGTCAGAATACGCCCATCAGTGACTGCAGCAGCTGCTGTCAGAATACGCCCATCAGTGGCTGCAGCAGCTGCTGTCAGAATACGCCCATCAGTGGCTGCAGCAGCTGCTGTCAGAATACGCCCATCAGTGGCTGCAGCAGCTGCTGTCAGAATACGCCCATCAGTGGCTGCAGCAGCTGCTGTCAGAATACGCCCATCAGTGGCTGCAGCAGCTGCTGTCAGAATACGCTAAACTGTGGCTGCAGCAGCTGCTGTCAGAATACGCTAAACTGTGGCTGCAGCGAACCCCACCCTTGAGCACATTTACAAATTGCCTGAACCCCATGCTTGGACCAAATTTGGTGTAAAAACAGTGGCCCAGGTGGTCTCCAATCAGTCTCTGGCCCCACTCCCCAAACTGATTTCGGACTTCAACATCCCGCAAAGTTATTTTTTTAGATATTTACAACTCTCCCATGCCTTCGGTCGTCAATTCTCCAGTTCTCCTCCTCAGATCGTCCAGTCCTCATTAGAGACCCTCCTCAGGTCAGGGTGTGCAGACAAACCCACCTTGCGACTGTACTCTCACTTAATAATGACCTCCCTCCCTACTCTGGAAAAACTCAGAAACAAATGGCTACACGACATTCCTGACTTTGGCAATGACGATTGGGACGACATATGGGACTTCCCTTTCAGATCCCTGGTCTCCCTGAGAGACCGACTAATACAGTTCAAGATGGCTCACCGCGCATACTTTACCCCGCACAGGTTGCACAAAATGAACCCCGCCTCCCCCCGGGGTGTTGGCGTTGTGGTACAGTACCAGGTGACTTTACCCACATTTTTTGGACCTGCCCAGCCATTGTCGATTACTGGAAGGAGATATTACGGGTCATTACGCAGATCACCACTATATCGCTTCAACCCTCCATAGCAGTGTGTATATTAGGTCTCATAGAACAACTGATTCCCACTGTGGCAGGTCGCACTCTGGTCGGGTTGCTTCTCTTTTATGCCCGCAAGGCCAAAGCCCTTAGCTGGCGTAAACTGACTCCTCCTCCTCCTCCTCCTCCTCCTCCTCCTCCTCCTCCTCCTCTCTCCCTGTGGAAGCAATTGGTCAACAACAGCTTGCCTCTTGACAAAGATTGCTATGTTAATAATAGGGGTTGCCCTCAAAAATATGATAAGGTTTGGTCCAAATGGCTGGCGGATCCTTCCACAGACCCAAACTCCACTTAATTCTTTGTTCCCTGATGTTGTATAGGATTATACGACTGTAATATATCATGTGTCTCTGAGCTGCAGGGGTTTTTTGTCCCCCCTTTTTTTTTTTTTTGCCCGAAGTTGTCCTTCTACCCGTGAATGATGGCCCGCTGAGACCATTGTGATGACATGAGCTCCCCATCTTATTTTATGTAACCAGATTGCCTCGAATCATATTTCTGTATGTACCTTAGCCAATTTTTGTCATGACCAATGTCTGTTGTTTTTTTCTTTTTGTTGAATGTTTTAAAATTCAATAAACAGATTTACAAAAAAAAAAAACTGTGGCTGCAGCAGCTGCTGTCAGAATAGGCTAAACTGTGGCTGCAGCAGCTGCTGTCAGATTATGCCAATCAGTGGCTGCTGCTGTTGGGTTACACCAGTGTTTCTCAATTCCAGTCCTCAGGCCCCCCCCCAACAGGTCAGGTTTTCAGGATTTCCCTCAGATGAAAAGGCTGTGGTGATTACTAAGGCAGTGAAACTGATCAAATCACCTGTGCAAAATAATGGAAATCCTGAAAACCTGACCTGTTGGGGGGGCCTGAGGACTGGAATTGAGAAACACTGGGTTACACAGACCAGTGGCTGTGGCTGCTGCTTTCACAATATGCTGATCAGTGACTGCAGCTGATGATTGAGAACATTTTTCCAAAATGTCCCTTCAGCAGAAGTTGTTCAAGCAACCGACTTTTGTGGAGCCACACGCTGATTGAAATTTGGTCATTCCTTGTTGAACCAGACCAATCATGAACCGTGTATGACCATTTTGAAGAACTGAGAATTTTGATTGGCTGCCAAGTCAGATAGACAAATACATTTTTCCCGGTGTCTATGCATTAATGACAACCTGAGCTTACCTTCTGTGCACTTAGCAGGTAGACAGGTGTGAGGGACGGGGAGGGGCTGACCTCACACTCCAGACCAAGACTGATGAGGATCTGCGTCAGAACTTCATGCCTCTGGGGGTTACTGAGCTTCAAGGAGTCAAAGGTCCCCTTATCATGTTCCATTAGAGACTCGGGAGCCACTTCCAGCCTGACCTGTAAAATAAACAGTGTGCACAGCATTACCCATACTGTTTTTACTAAACATCGGCAATATACATTTAAAGCAGAATTCCCTTTACAATTTTTTTTTTATTATTATTATTATCATCAAATTATTTATCAATTATTATATTGTCAGGAAAAAAAAATCATCTTTAAGCGGAATTAACCACTTGAGACCCGCGCTATTGACAAAAGACGTCAACAGCGCGGCTCTCAAGTGCCAACTGGACGTCTTTGGACGTCATTTAAAAGAATTACCCGTGCGTGCCACTGGGGGGGCGCGCAGCAGGTAAACACTGTCCCGGCGCATCGCTGGGAAGCCGATGCGTGTACCTGGCGGCCGCGATGTCCGCCGGGTACACGAGATCGTCGGTAAGACAGCAGGGACGTGGAGCTCTGTGTGTAAACACAGAGCTCCACGTGCTGTCAGAGGAGAGGAGACCGATCTGTGTCCCTTGTACATAGAGACACAGCATCGGTCACCTCCCCCAGTCACCCCCCTCCCCCCACACAGTTAGAACACACCCAGGATACACATTTAACCCCTTCCTCACCCCCTAGTGTTAACCCCTTCCCTGCCAGTCACATTTATACAGTAATTAGTGCATTTTTATAGCACTGATCGCTGTATAAATGTGAATGGCGCCAAATTTGTGTCAAAAGTGTCCGATACGTCCGTCGCAATATCGCAGTCCCAATAAAAATCACAGATCGCCGCCATTACTAGTAAAAAAAAAAAAAAAAAAAAATCATAATTCTGTCCCCTATTTTGTAGGCGCTATAACTTTTGCGCAAACCAGTCGCTTATTGCGTTTTTTTTTTTTTTACAAAAATACGTCGAAAAATACGTATCGGCCTTAACTGAGAAAAAAAATTGTTTTTTTTTAAAAAAAATTGGGATATTTATTATAGCAACAAGCAACAAGTAACAAGTAAAAAATATAGATATTTTTTTTAAATTGTCGCTTTTTTTTTTGTTTATAGCGCAAAAAATAAAAACCGCAGAGGTGATCAAATACCACCAAAAGAAAGCTCTATTTGTGGGGAAAAAAGGACGCCAATTTTGTTTGGGAGCCACGTCGCACGACCGCGCAAATGTCAGTTAAAGCGACGCAAGGCTATTTCGCCTGGGAATGAAGGGGGTTTATGTGCCCAGTAAGCAAGTGGTTAAACTGTCTCAGAGCACCACAAAGCAAAAACGTAATTTAATAAAAATGTTAACAGTCAAAACAAGCTCACCTATGTATCCATATCTCCATGCTTAAATGTATTGAGAAATCACTTTGAAAAACACCCCCTAATATTTTTATTTCAAGCTGTGGCCATCGTAAGGGCAGATGATTCATGCGGCACTTAATTCCAACAATCCATTTGCCCTTAGCTCAGGCAAGCCGGCAGGAGGAGGGTGTGCACCTATTCTCCCTGCTAAATATTAGGCCGGGCCATAGAAGAGTTGAAAACCGAATCTTCTGTCGATCAAAAAACAAAAAATGGCGCATACGATTGTGTCATTTGTTTTGTGTTTCTACAAAAAAATCCAGCATGTTGGATTAGGCCAGGGTTCGACAAAACCCAGGCGCCAGGTTGCAATTGCGACTAGAATTAGCAACCTGGGGTGGCACAGCTGGGGTATCCTGCGTCTCCGTGCGCCCCCACCGCCGCGTGATTGAATTGGGCCTTGCCGGCCGGTAATTGAGGCCGCGGCTTTGCGGCCTTCTGCAGGCCTATGGTTCCTTTTGTGATCTGGCGCTAATTTTACGCCGAGTAAATTGATACAACATGTCACGCTTCAAAATTGTGTCCGCTCATGGAATGGCGACAAACTTGTACCTTTTAAAATCTCCATAGGCGACGTTTAAAAAATTCTACAGGTTGCATATTTTGAGTTACAGAGGAGGTCTAGTGCTAGAATTATTGCTCTCACTCTACCAATCGTAGCGATACCTCACCTCGTCTATGGCCTGCTTTAGCTACTGGTACATCTAACTGACACTTGGCAAGTTTCCATTAAGCAGTATTAAACCCAGCATTTTGACTTTTCCTTTTATATACAGTGCCTTGAAAAAGTATTCTTACCCTTTTTTTCACATTTTGTCATGTTACAAACAAAAACGTAAGGCCCCTTTCACACCAGGTGCATCCGTCGCAGCGAAGTCCGCCAGCTCAGCAGGAGATCTCTCCGTGGATCTCCGCTGAGCCGGCAGAGGACAGGTCCCTCTCTACTCACTGAGCGGGGAGGGGCTTGTCCAGCGCCGCTGTCTCCTATGGAGAGATCTGATAAAAAACCGACAGCATGTCCGTTTTCATCAGATCTCACCCGATTTGATATGGACAGATGGCGACGTATCGCCATCCGTCTGATTTTAGCAGATTGAACCGGGTCGGATGTCAGCGGACATGTCACCGCTGACATCCAACGCTCCACAGATGTATGGAGCGGCCGTTCAGGTCCGCTGACAAAACTGACAGGCGGATCTGAATGGTCCGACCGTGTGAAAGAAGCCTATATTTTTTGGGGGGGGATTTTATGTGATGGACCAACAAAAAGTGGCACATAATTGTGAAGGGGAAGGAAAATTATAAATGGTTTTCCAAATCCAAATCAAAATAAATATGTGAAAAGTAGAAATCAAAATAAATATGTGAAAAGTAGAAATCAAAATAAATATGTGAAAAGTGTGGTGTGCATTTATATTCAGCCCCCTTTACTTTGATAACCCCAACTAAAATCTAGTGGAACCAATTGCCTTCAGAAGTCACCTAATTAGTGAAAATGGTGGTAGATTGTTGGTTCTTCAGTGAAGCTGGTCAGAGTTGATGGGAAGATGGATGGAGCCAAATACAGGGCAATCTTAGAAGAAAACCTGTCATAGGGCCAGATTCTCAGAAGAGATACGACGGTGTATCTCAGGAAACACCGTCGTATCTCTGTTTTTGGCCCCAGGTATTTATGCGAGTGATTCCTAGAATCATTTTCGCATAGATACGGCCAAGATCCGACAGGTGTAAGTCACTTACACCGTCGGATCTTAGATGTAATTCGACGCCGGCCGCTAGGTGGCGTTTACGTTCAGTTCTCATTTGACTATGCAAATGAGCCTGATACGCCGATTCCCGAACGAATTTGCGCCGCGTCGTCGTCGTTTACGTTGTTTCCGTAAGCGTAAGGTTACCCCTGCTATATGAGGGGTAACCTTACGCCAGTCCGCCGTATGCCATGTTAAGCATGGCGTCGGGTCCGCGTCGTCTTTTTCCGTCAGTTACGTCGTTTTACTAAGTCGTTCCCGAATACGACTTTACGTCAATGACGCTCATGCCGGCGTCATTGACGCTTTCCGTCGTGAGCTGGAGCATGCGCACTGGGCTTTTTTTTTCCGCCCGGCGCATGCGCAGTTCGATCGGAGCGGGGGCGCGCTTAATTTTAATACAAGCCGCCCCCCCTTTGAATTACGTGGCCATACGCCGGGCCATTTACACTACGCCGCCGCAAATTACGGAGCAAGTGCTTGAAGAATACGGCACTTGCTCCAGTAAGTTGCGGTGGCGTGGTGTAAATGGCTTACACCACGCCAACGCCGATTCTTTGCGAATCTGGCCCAGAGTCTGCAAAAGACTTGAGACTGGGGTGGAGGTTCACCTTCCAGCAGGACAACGACCCTAAACATACAGCCAGAGCTACAATGGAACGGTTTATATCAAAGTATATTCATGTGTTAGAATGGCCAAGTCACAGTCCAGACCTAAATCCAATTGAGACCCCTCTAATTTGTCGGATTTATATGCCCTTAATTACCTCCCTATGCTGGCCCGAATTAGGAAGGAATTAGATGCCTGGCGCCCCTCCTCGTAACCCTGGTTCGGCCATGGTAACTCCTTGAAAATGGACACAATACCTAAATTGTTGTATTTGTTTCAGACGGTTCCCATTTCTGTCCTTAAACACTTCTTTACTTCCCTGCACTCCATGTCCATACGTTTTGTATGGAACCAGGGCCTACACTTTGCTCACCTCTCCTAAAACCCGAGGGGGGCTGGGTCTCCCGGATTTCGAATTATACCACAGGGCGGCATTGCTATCCAGGGTCCTGGAATGGTTCCCTCGCCCCATCCCTAAAGCATCCACCTCGGTGGAACAAGACCCATCCCCCTATGACTTGCGGGGCCCTACTCTGGGGCTATGAGCAGAAATTGCATTTACTTTCCTCGTCTTCCCCCTTAACACTCGCTGCCTTACATCTCTGGTATAAAAAGGGTCTGCTATCTCTTCCATCCACAGACCCCTTGCCCCTTACTTTGTTGTTTGACCACCCTTCTCTGCCTCAGGGTATGGGGTCCAATATGGTAGGCACATATTCCCAATCAACCTGGCCTGTAGCGAGTTCCTTTGTGGATCCCTCTCTTGGTACCCCCGTTATACGAGGCGCACCAGATAATTGGCTCACGGCACTTCATATATCCTCTTTTTGCTCTGACTTGTTCTCTTCTTCCCAAATTCATAGACCTCTAACGGGATTTGAACAGCTGTGCTCTCTCTCAGAAACGCCTAGGCATCTACTCTATGTACTCACTACAGCTTGCACTGCTACGCGATCAACCCCCCCCCCCCCCCCCCCACAACCTTACACCTGGGCAGGGATCTCTCTTTAGTGGATTGGCAAAAATCATTCCACTTTACGCATAAATCTTCTATCTCCTGCTATTCTCCAAAAAATATTTTTTTAACTCCTCTCCCCTCAAACTCTTCATAAAATGTTCCCGTCCGTGTCTCCCTTATGCTGGAGATGTGGCACGGAGGAGGGAAGCTACTTACATGTTTGGTGGGACTGCGCTGCAGTTCAACCCCTTTGGTCGCAGGTTTTTGCCATATATAATAGCCTTTATGATCGAAAATTATCGCCCGCCCCTGAAATAGCCCTGCTGTCCATGCTCCCTGGGTCGATAGCCTCCCTGCTGCGTTTTTTTCTATCAGCCGCTAGACAACTCATATCCTTGTTTTTGAAAACCACTATCACTCCACCCCTGACGGTCTGGGTCTCCATGGTCAAAAATATCATGCGCATGGAGGAGATGATCGCCTTAGACAATTATACCTTCAATAAATTTAAGATCCTTTGGCTTCTCTGGATCGACCTTTCTACTGATTTCCTGAAAGCGAGGTTGGAATCTCACAGCCAGCCCAGATTTGTCTCATGATTCCGCTACGTGGGATTGTTACATCAAGGTCTCCCCCCCCCCCCCCCCCCCCCCCCTCTCCCTTGCAGTTGACCTGCATACCCTCCCAATGGCAGATCCAGGGGGGGGGGCAACAGGGAAATTGCCCCCCCCCCCGAGACTATCATGTCACATTGGCTTAAAAAAAAAAAAAGACCATCTCTTGTACCATGTCTGCAGTCTCTGACCATCTCTTGTACCATGTCTACAGTCTCTGACCATCTCTTGTACCATGTCTGCAGTCTCTGACCATCTCTTGTACCATGTCTGCAGTCTCTGACCATCTCTTGTACCATGTCTACAGTCTCTGACCATCTCTTGTACCATGTCTACAGTCTCTGACCATCTCCTGTACCATGTCTGCAGTCTCTGACCATCCCTTGTACCACGTCTGCAGTCTCTGACCATCTCCTGTATCATGTCTGCAGTCTCTGACTATCTCCTGTATCATGTCTGCAGTCTCTGACCATCTCTTGAACCACGTCTGCAGTCTCTGACCATCCCTTGTACCACGTCTGCAGTCTCTGACCATCTCCTGTATCATGTCTGCAGTCTCTGACTATCTCCTGTATCATGTCTGCAGTCTCTGACCATCTCTTGAACCACGTCTGCAGTCTCTGACCATCTCTTGTACCATGTCTACAGTCTCTGACCATCTCTTGTACCATGTCTACAGTCTCTGACCATCTCCTGTACCATGTCTGCAGTCTCTGACCATCCCTTGTACCACGTCTGCAGTCTCTGACCATCCCTTGTACCTCGTCTGTAATCTCTGACTATCTCCTGTATCATGTCTGCAGTCTCTGACCATCTCTTGAACCACGTCTGCAGTCTCTGACCATCTCTTGTACCACGTCTGCAGTCCCTGACAATCGTCTACAAACTATGGGATAGATTTATGGCATTTATATTTAAGTATTTTTTACTAGTAATGGCGGCGATCATTGATTTTTTTAGCGGTACTGCAACATTGCAGCGGACACACCGGACACCTAATTGAGTTCTGTAAGCAACACCTTATGTTCTGGCAGTGCCCCTCCCGAGACTAGACTCTGGATCCGCCCTTGTACCCTCCTCTGTCCTCCCCCCTCTTCTACCCTCTTTCTCTTCCTCTTTACTCTCCTCTGCACCTGTCTCTCTCTTATTTCTATTTCATACCCGGATATATATTCACCAGGTTCTGATGTTTAGTGGTGTGAAACGTCTTAACTTCAATGTATGACTTGAGTGAAGATTACCTGCACCCTCTTTGGGGACAACTGCGGCTACTTGCTCACCATATAATCCCTGTTGTTTACTTTTTGTACTTGTCCTCCGTGCCTCGCTCATGTCATGTTATTTTTTTTTTTTCCAAAAACCTAATAAAAATATATTCGACTCTAAATCCAATTGAGAATCTGTGGCAAGACTTGAAAATTGCTGATCTGACAGAGCTTGAGCTATTTTGCTATTTTGCAAAGAAGAATGGGCAAAAATGTCCCTCTCTAGATGTGCAAAGCTGGTAGAGATCCCCAAAAAGACTTGCAGCTGTAATTGCAGTGAAAGGAGGTTCTACAAAGTATTTCACATATTTATAAAAAAAAAAAATTAAAACCATTTATTATTTTCCTTCCACTTTTTATGTGACCCTTTGTGTTGGTCTATCACATACAATCCCAATATAAAATACATTTACGGTTTTGGTTATAACATGACAAAAGGTGAAATTTTTTAGTGATACTTTTTCAAGGCACTATAAGCATTTTATGCTTAACATGGTTCTAAAGGTTTAGGGCTAGATTCAGCATTGATTTACGCCGGCGTATCTATAGATGCGCCGCGTAAATTCAAAGCTGCGCCGGCGTATCTTCTTTCTGTATTCAGAAAGCAAGATACACCATCGTATTTAGGGTGCATATTTACGCTAGCCGCTAGGTGGCGCTTCCGTCGTTTTCGGGGTAGAATATGCAAATGACCTAGATACGCCGATACGTAAGGTTGCTCCTGCTATTATGAGGTGTACGCAATGTTAAGTATAGATGTCGTTGCCGCGTTAAAATTTGAATTTTTTACGTCGTTTGCGTAAGTCGTTCGCGAATAGGGCTGGACGTAATTTACGTTCACGTCGAAACCAATGACATCCTTGCGGCGTACTTTGGAGCAATGCACACTGGGAAATTCCACGGACGGCGCATGCGCCGTTCGGGAAAAACGCCAATCACGTCGGGTCACCAAGAATTAACATAAAACACGCCCCCCATCCTCATTTGAATTGCGCATGCTTACGCCGGCCCCATTTACGCTACGCCGCCGTAACTTAGAAGGCAAGTGCTTTGTGAATACAGCACTTGCCTCTCTAACTTACGGCGGTGTAGCGTAAATACGATATGCTGCGTCAGCGTAACAATGCGCGCCCCTACCTGAATCTAGCCCTTAATGTTTTTTACCCTCATGCTTTTTTGTGCAGCAGCCCACCCAAATACTTACCCCCAAGCTCAATCTTCCTCCAGCACTCTGCACTTGAGCCTCAGCTCTCCGGGGACTATCCCTCCACAATGGTTGAAACAGCTGTGGGAGTCGGTGTCAATCACAGCCAGTGCACCAATGAGGAGAGGGGCGGGGCTGAGCCTTGGTGTGTGAATGGACACTTAGAGTAGTGGTTTGGGAGTGAGCCTGCCTGGGTGCCCCATAAGAAGATGCTTGCTCTGGGGGCACTTGGCAGGAGAGAGGGGCCAGGAGCACCAGTGGGGGACCCGAGAAAATAAGGATCGGGGTTGCTGTGTGCAAAACCACTGCACAGAGCAGGTAATTATAACATGTTTGTTAGTTTAATGTAAAACAATCCACAGCATTAATATCACTTTAACATACACAATTTTGGAGCAAAAGGGGAATTTATACCTGGCATAGGACAGCTTCTCCACCGTTGTCACCATACGCTTGACGCACCATCATCAGGTCCTGACTTTCATTGTTTAATCGTCCCCATTTATCCACCTTATCACATGACTCTACCAAGCCCTCCTCATACGCAAACCCACTGGCCAGGATATTGAGACTAATCAGATTGTCATTGGGTCCATCAAAAACCAGGTCTTGAACTGAGCCCAGAAGTTCAGATTTTCTTTTCAGAGCTACATTACCAAACGTATAAGAGGAGGCTAACCCAAGGATCTTCCCACCTTTCTCCAGATAGGAAGTAAAGAGTCTATGAAGATTGGAAGGTATGAGTTCCTCACCCGCTAGAACCAACAGTAAGCAATTGTCCATCCATGGGGCTGTGAGAGCCTGCTCCTCAGGGAGAGGGTACACAACGTATCGACAGGTATCAAAGCATTGGAGGAGCACTGATTTGACTTGTTCAAACTGTTCCGGAAATGAAGGGCTACTATAGACGAGAACATTAGGTGGCTTCCCAGTGACATTAAGATTTGAGGTCTCATTGGAATGACCCACATCAGAATGATCCTCCAAGCTGATGTAATCATCAGGAAGTTCCGGAATGTTTTCTGCTGAAGCAAATTTGACCGACTCTATGGTGCAGTTCTCCAGTTCAAGGCACTCATGGCAGCTGGACAGGTGAAGATGAAGATGTTCACCACTAGCTTCCTCTCCCTGTCCCAGGCGTGTTCTCCTATTTGAATTGGGGTTTCCATTGCTGTTGTCAGGGTTCTCCATCTCAGTGCTTTCAGCCACACCCATGTCCTTTCCAAAAGTCCGATCAGAAATAAGATTTGGCTCAAGGGCAGCTTTCCTCTGAGTCAAATATAAATGAGGGTTGTGGGGGTCTTCTCCTTCAGTCGTAGCGCTCTCTCTTAAGTGCACAGCTAAGGGACGACAATACCACATATTTAAGACAATGCAATTAAAGACAAAATATGTAAATGCAGTAAAACACATTGAATAGTTTGATAAAGTTTGATAAAGTGGAGGGGGTTTTTGTTAGGGACTTTGAGGAAGCCATGGCATGGTGAGGTCACGTATTTCCATCCCCGGGGATATTAAATGAAATCATGGCCTGATGAGGTCATGTATTTTCTTGCCCCTCACCTCTTTAGTATCCCCCTATTAAGCCCTTTTCACACGGTCAGACCGTTCAGGTCCGCCTGTCAGTTTTGTCGGCGGACCTGAACAGCCGCTCCATGCATGCCTATGGAGCGTCGCATGTCAGCGGAGACAAGTCCGCTGACATCTGACCCGATCTGATAAAATCAGACAGATGGCGATACGTCCCCATCCGTCCATGGCGGATCGGGTGAGATCTGATGAAAATGGACATGCTGTCCATTCTCTCCATAGGAGACAGTGGTGCTGCACAAGCCCCTCCCCGCTCAGTGAGCAGAGAGGGACTTGTCAGCCGCCGGCTCAGCGGAGATCAGCAGATGCGGGCAATGCATGGAATGATGCAAAAGGAAGGAAAAACATTCTGGACAGCCGCACTCCAAAAATAAATTGCTTTTATTTTAAAATCAAAAAACACACAAAAAGCATGCCACAGCAGACAGGGTAAAAAGCTGACGCGTTTCACACCAAATTTAGGGGTTATTCATAGCTACGAATAAGCACTAACGTTTGGTGGGAAACGCGTCAGCTTTTTACCCCGTCTGCTGTGGCATGCTTTTTGTGTGTTTTTTGATTTTAAAATAAAAGCAATTTATTTTTGGAGTGCGGCTGTCCAGAACGTTTTTCCTTCATTTTGCATCAGTGTGAAAAGGTTATAAAAGAAAAAAAAACGACAAAGAAAAGATAATCACTGGAATCACATTAAACTCACCCCTAAAACCCTCCAAAGCCTGACGCAGCCGTTCATACTGAATATAATGGAAACCCAACCTAAAACACGAACTGCTCAATCATCTGACCGAAATATTTCTGTAGAGCTGGAATCTGGAGTATTAGAATAATAAACAAGGCAGCGAGTGTGTGCGACCGAGGAACTTACATTAAGTACAATCATCTGATTTCACAGCTCAACCCTGAACAGCGTCTTTGATTTTTAAGAAATTGTAAAAGCTTTGCTTTACTAGGGAAACACGCTTGTGCACAGGCAGCAATTTTGTAAGAACGTCCAATCTGCAGGCAGGAGGAGGAGGAAAGAGCACAATGTACAGACAGCAGTAATCTGTAGTAGCCAATCAGACTTTAGCTTATAATATACAGATGAGCTCTCATTGGCTGTTTAGGAATACTGCAATTTTTTTTCTCTGGGGCTCAAAGTATCTGTCTCTCTTAACCACTTCAACCCCGGAGCATTTGGCTGCCCAATGACCGGGCCATTTTTTGCGATTTGGCACTGCGTCGGTTTAACTGACAATTGCGTTTTCGTGCCGTCCTTTTTTTCCCACAAATAGAGCTTTCTTTGGTGGTATTTGATCACCTCTGAGGTTTTTATTTTTTGCGCTATAAACAATAAAAGAGCCACAATTTTGAAAAAAAAAAAACAATATTTTTTTTACTTTTTGCTATAATAAATATCCCCCAAAAAATATATAAAAAACAAATTTCTTACTCAGTTTAGGCCGATACGTATTCTTCTACATATTTTTTGTAAAAAAAATAAAAATAAAAACGCAATAAGCATATATTCATCGGTTTGCACAAAAGTTATAGGGGCAGATCCACAAAGATCTGCACCGGCGCAGCGTATCTAAGATACGCTACGCCGCCGTAACTTACTTGGCTTTGGTTTTAATCCTCAACGAATTTGCGCCGTAAGTTACAGCGGCGTAGTGTATCTCTCGAATTCAAATGCGGCGGGTAGGGGGCGTGTTTCATTTAAATGAAGCGCGTTCCCGCGCCGAACGAACTGTGCATGCGCCGTCCCTAAAATTTCCCGCCGTGCATTGCGCTAAATGACGTCGCAAGGACGTCATTGGTTTTAACGTGAACGTAAATGGCGTCCAGCCCCATTCACAAACGACTTACGCAAACGACCTAACATTTTTAAAATTAGACGCGGGAACGACGGCCATACTTAACATTGAGTACGCCACCATATAGCAGCTTTAACTATACGCCGGAAAAAGCCGAACGGAAACGACGTAAAAGAATGCGACGGACACTCGTACGTTCGTGGATCGTCGGAAATAGCTAATTTGCATACTCGACGTGGAATACGACGGAAACGCCACCTAGCAGCCGCCGTAAAATTGCATCTTAGATCTGACGGCGTACGAAGTGTACGCCTGTCGGATCTAACCCAGATGCCGTCGTATCTTGTTTTGTGGATACCAAAACAAAGATACGACGCGCAAAATTTGAAATTACCTGGTGTATGAAAAGATACGCCGGCGTAATTTCTTTGTGGATCTACCCCATAGTGTCTACAAAATAGGGGATAGATTTAGGACATTATTAATCATTTATTTTTATTACTAGTAATGGCAGCGATCTGCAATTTATATCGTGACTGCGACATTATGGTGGAAACATTGGACACTTTTGACGCTATTTTGGGACCATTGTCATTTATACAGCGATCGGTGCTATAAAAATGCACTGATTACTGTGTAAATGACACTGGCAGTGAAGGGGTTAACCACTAGGTGGCGAGGAAGGGGTTAAGTGTGTCCCAGGGAGTGATTCTATACGGATATGTCGTTCAGTAAGTTTGTGATGCGTGAGGGGATTGAGGTGCTGAGTTGAGGAGTCGAGAGATAGATCTGGGTGTCATCAGCATTGAGGTGGTATTTGAAGCCATGGGAGGTTATCAACTGGCCCAGGGAATAGGTATAGAGAGAATAGATGGGGCCCAAGGACAGATACTTGGGGTACCCCAACAGAAAGAGAAAGAGGAGCAGAGGAGATGTTGTATACGACACTGAAAGTAGGCTGATATAGCTAGGAGGAGGACCAGGAAAGAGCAGAGTCATGGAGGCCAAGGGAGTGAGGTTCTGGAGGAGGAGTGGGTGGTCAACTGTGTCAAAGGCAGTATACACATATGCGTGCACGCACACGCACACGCACACGCACACACACCTGCCCCAAATAGGTGAGAAACAGAAAAAAAATTAAAAAATAAAGGATTCCCTCACCAGACCCTTCAGTAATCAAGAAAATGTAACTTACATGTAATCTTCTGCGGCTGAGAGCCATTGTCCATCTGTAAGCGATCTTCCATGAACGCTATGCCAAGCTCGCTGAAGTTGTCCACGCTGGCTTCTGCCAGTAACCTAGAAGAGTCTCCATGGCACAGAGCCAGAGGGAGACAATACTCAGAGAGATTCCGAACCTGAAACACAAAGGAAAGCATAGAACTCACCATACACAGCTTAAATACAAATCACATTATTTATTGAGAGGTGGGAAATGATCAAATGTGAGGCACTAGACCAGCCATTTTCAACCAGGGTTCCTCCTAAGGTTGCCAGGGGTTTCTTGAGCTGTGGCCTATTGACCTTCAATTTGATGATGCCTGCATAATTCCAGGGCTGACACCACTTGGCAAGGCCATAGGCATTTTGCCCAGGGGTGGACTGACCATTGGGACTCTCGGGCACTGCCCGAGGGCCCCATGCCACTAGGGAGCCCCATCAGGGTTGCCAGGCTCAATAAAACCAGGGACAGTATGTAAAAAATAGTATTTTTGTACTCACCGTAAAATCCATTTCTCTGAGTTCGAAGATGGACACAGCCTTCTTTGACATTAGGGTTATGCTTCTTCCTACCAGGAGAGTCCGGGTAGGAAGAAGCATAACCCTAATGTCAAAGAAGGCTGTGTCCGTCTATGAACGGAAGAGAAATCTGTGTTTTTTTACATCTGTCCCTGATATGTCCAAAACCGACATGCTTTTGATGTGAAAATCCTGAGATTTTAGCTGCCCTGCCTATGCAATGCCTCCTGGCGTGGTGGCCATCTGTAAGCCCGGGGCCCCATAATCTTCTATTGCCCGGGGGCCCCATGAGTTGTCAGTCCACCCCTGATTACGCCATTGATTTTTTTTTTTGTCTGGAAGGGGGGGGGGGGGGGTATACTTTCCATTGACCACCAATGTAAGGAGTATTTGACTCACTGACCACCAATGTAAGGGGCATTCTTTCCACTGACCACCAATTTAAGGGGCATTCTTTCCACTGACCACCAATGTAAGGAGCAATCTTCCTGACCACCAATGCGGGAGGGCCATTGACCCCCGATAAATTGGTTTTAGTAAGGGTTCCACAAGACCTTAAGGCTATTTTAGGGGTCCCTCTTGGGTGAAAAGGTTAAAAAAGGCTATCCTAGACATATTTGTCCACTTTCATGCATTAAGACTCATGCATTTTGTTGCATAAAAAAAAAAAATTTCAAGTTTGCTACGTGGCTGGTTCCCAACTATGTGCTAGTTTAGTGTGAAAGACGAAAAGGGGAAAAACCTATGGTCCCATCCACATCTACATGTATGCATTACCACATGTGCTGCAATGCACATAAAACCGTGTGAATCCAGCCTGAATGCCAAGCCAACATAGTATTTCTTGTATAGTAGAGGACAGCCTTTTGCCTAGTACACACGTGCGTTTTTTCCGTCGGATTTTCCAGACAGAATTCCTCTCAAGCTGCCTTGCATACACACGCTCAGACAAAAGTCCTTGATGCCTCTCATATTCAGAAAGCCCGATATAAAAATGTCAGTACAAAGAGGCTTCTAAGACCCCTTTCACACTGGGGCGCTTTGCAGGTGCTATAATGCTTAAAATAGCACCTGCAAAGCGCCCTGAAACAGCCGCTGCTGGCTTTCACACTGGAGTGGTGCGCTAGCAGAACAGTAAAAAAAGTCCTGCTAGAAGCATCTTAGGAGCGGTGAATGAGCGGTGTGTATACCACTTCTGCCCATTGAAATCAAAGGGCAAAGTGGCTATACCGCCAGCAAAGCACCAAGGCAGAGGCGCTTTGCGTGGTTTTAAAGGTGATGTAAGAAGCAGAGAGAAAGGACAGTCTTTAGGATGTACATTTTGATTCACCTACGTATTGACCTGTGAGGTGGTCTGTGTAAGCTATGGATGTAGTATACACTATATTGTCAAAAGTATTGGGACGCCTGCCTTTACCCGCACATGAACTTTAATGACATCCCAGTCTTAGTCTTTAGGGTTCAATATTGAGTTGGTCCACCCTTTGCAGCTATAACAGCTTCAACTCTTCTGGCACTGGTGTTGGATGAGAAGGCCTGGCTCACAGTCTCCGCTCTAATTCATCCCAAAAGTGTTCTATCAGGTTGAAGACAGGACTCTGTGCAGGCCAGTCAAGTTCATCCACCCCCAAACTCGCTCATCCATGTCTTTATGGACCTTGCTTTGTGCACTGGTGCGCAGTCATGTTGGAATAGGAAATGGCCATCCCCAAACTGGAAGAGAAACACCCGCCTCTCCATGTGAGACGAGGAAGCCTAATGATCCAGTAGGTGATTGCCTCGGCTCGCCTTCCGCACACAATGAAATTAGAAGAAATGGCCGCACACCTCTGTAGATCAAAATCCTTTTTATTTGGACATCCCACAAAATAAAGAAATCAGACCTTCACATGTGCTTAGTCATTAACTGCCATCCCCAAACTGTTCCCACAAAGTTGGGAGCATGAAATTGTGCAAAATGTCTTGGTATGCTGACGCCTTAAAGCGGGAGTTCACCCAATTCGTTTTTTTTTTCTATTTTCCCCTTAGATTCCTGCTCGTTTTGTCTAGGGGAATCGGCTATTTGTTTTAAAATATGATCCGTACTTACCCGTTTTCGAGATGCATCTTCTCCGTCGCTTCCGGGTATGGGTCTTCGGGAGCGGGCGTTCCTTCTTCATTGACAGTCTTCCGAGAGGCTTCTGACGGTCGCATCCATCGCGTCACTCGTAGCTGAAAGAAGCCGAACGTGACGCGATGGATGCGACCGTCGGAAGCCTCTCGGAAGACTGTCAATCAAGAAGGAACGCCCACTCCCGCAGCCCATACCCGGAAGCGGCGGAGAAGATGCATCTCGTAAACGGGTAAGTACGGATCATATTTTAAAACAAATAGCCGATTCCCCTAGACAAAACAAGCAGGAATCTAAGGGAAAAATGTGTAAGCTATGGGTGAACCTCCACTTTAAGAGTTCCCTTCACTGGAACTAAGGGGCCACGCCCAACCTCTAAAAATCAACCCAACACCATAATCCCACCTTATGGATCAGTGCACAAAGCAAGGTCCATAAAGACATGTATAAGGGAGTTTGGGGTGAAGAAACTTGACTGGCCTGCACAACCCAATAGAACAACCTTTGGGATGAATTAGAGTGGAGACTGACAGCCAGGCCTTCTCGTTCAACATCAGTGCCTGACCTCACAAATGCTCTTCTGGAAGAATGGTCAAACATTCCCATAGACACACTCCTAAACCTTGTGGACAGCCTTCCCAGAAGAGTTGAAGCCTTAGTGGCTGAAAAGGGTTGGCCAACTCAAAATTGAACCCTACAGACTAATGCCACGTACACACGATCCGAAAATCGGACGACAGATCGTGCGACTTTTTCCGTTTACTAGTCGCAGGTAGAAATTGACTAAAGTCACGAAAATTTTCGTACGACAGAAAAAAAAAATCGAAAGTGATGTCATGTGTTGTAATGTATTTTCGGACAACAACTGTACTGACCAAACGAAAATCGTACGATCTGGTATCGTACGAGCAAAATTTTCGTGCATGTCCGATAAAACAATAATCGGATGAACTGTCATGATCGGCTCACGGAAGCCCTGTACTAACGATCTGATTATCGGACGATTCTTCCTCGGACGACATTTTTCGTACAATATTCAGATCGTGTGTTCGTGGCATAAGACTGGGATGCCATTAAATTTCATGTGTGTAAAGGCAGGTGTCCCAGTACTTTCGACAATATAGGGCTAGATTCAGGTAGCCGGGCGCATTGTTACGACGGCGTATCGTATCTTATTTACGCTACGCCGCCGTAAATCAGAGATGCAAGTGCTGTATTCACAAAGCACTTGCCTCCTAAGTTACAGCGGCGTAGCGTAAATGGGGCCGGCGTAAGCGCGCCTAATTCAAATGAGGATGAGGGGGGCGTGTTTTATGTAAATGGGTGGTGACCTGACGTGATTGAAGTTTTTTACAAACGGCGCATGCGCCGTCCGTGTACATATCCCAGTGTGCATTGCTCCAAAGTACGCCGCAAGGACGTATTGGTTTCGACGTGAAAGTAAATTATGTCCAGTCCTATTCGCGAACGACTTACGCAAACGACGTAAAAAACTAAAAATTTGACGCGGGAACGACATCCATACTTAACATTGCGTACGCCCCATAGAAGCAGGAGCAACGTTACGCCTGAAAAGCCTTACAGGGAACTGCGGTGGCTCAACCCGATTGGCACTGCGCTGACAAGCCATTCACCTCTGCAGCTAGGGGTCCGCATCCCGGTCTCGGCTACATGTGAATTGAGTTTGGTGGTCTCAGCCTGGCTCCCGGTGGGTGTGCTATGCGAGGTAAGCCTGCGCTTAGTACGCCCACCCCCCTCCCACAAAAACCACCACACTTATACGCACTCGAAATTGGGTTAACATGCACGCACTTTGACCACGTCTCTAAAAAAAAAAAGAGAGGCAAAGGACTAACGGGGCTGGTTGAGCGGGCTAGATCCTCTCACTCCCTTATAGGGAGTCCCTCTGCCCCGTTGGGCTTCAAAGCGGAGCAGGTAGGGCGGGCTGTGTGGGAGGACCCCCTCACACACCCGCCATTGCCACCCGGGGCATGGAGAAAGGTGGCAGATTGCCTCTGGGGGAGGCCTGCCTACTCCCAACTCCTGCAGTCCGGCTCCTCTCTCGAGTACACGCACAAAATACACTTTAAAAGAAAAAAAAAAAAAAAGCCTTACACAAACGACGTAAAAAAATTCCGCCGGGCGCACGTACGTTTGTGAATCGGCGTATCTAGGTCATTTGCATATTCTACGCCGAAAACGACAGAAGCGCCACCTAGCGGCCAGCGTAAATATGCACCCTAAGATACGACCGCGTAAGAGACTTACGCCAGTCGGATCTTAGCCTAATTTCGGCGTATCTTGCTTTCTGAATACAGAAAGATACGCCGGCGCAGCTTTGAATTTACGCGGTGTATCTATATATACGCCGGCGTATATTCTTGCCGAATCCGGCCCCTAGTGTATAACTCCCCATATGGTAAGAAGATATATGGGAAATTGCATTGAGAGAGAACCAAAGTGGATTCCAAAATACAGATTCATCAGTCAACTGAAATTCAATAGTAAATTCAACAACCATGAACAGGAATTCCAATTTCCTTATTTCCTTCTGCGGAGAGAATATCCCCTGGATCGTATCACTATTCTGCAGCCAAGTGCACGATCCATAACCAATAATGTCAAGAAGACATAAGTTGTAGAACAACCTAAACAAGGAGGAGGAAACCTGATCAAAGGCTTGTCATGTCACGGTGAAGACCAGGTACAAGACAAGCTTCCCGGGCAGTCAGGCTGAAAGTAAACAGGACAATCTCTTCCTGTGACCAGATAGGCATATAAGCAGGTAGTCAGTGGATCAAAGCAGAGGAAGCCAGCTTGGCTCTAAACAAGTGGATTTCCCACAACGGGCTCCATTCAGGGGCCATTGTGTCTGGAGAGAGGGCTCTCCTCTCTTGGCTAGACACGTGATAGAACACAGTGCATTCTTTGTGCCACATCTGCAACACAGACTGGACAGGCAACCCCGGGGCGATAGAGTAAATAAACCAAAACCAGGGCTGATTACAAAGTCATCGAATCATGACAAGCCTTCTTCATGATCAGCGCACACGACTGCTGGGAGCACAGTGCGCATGCCAACTGAAATGTATGGCAGGGCAAAATGAAAAAGGGACTATATTGGCACAACTGTGCAACATATGCCGATCTCCCTGCGTTATCCCTTTAAAACAATGCAAATACAGAAAGATACCTGTGGATCTGCTAGCAATCCAGTGAACTCCCATGTAGCATTGTCAGCCCTGCGAGCTGGACTACAGAACGTTACCTACAACAAACAAAAGTCACTGCCCCTACCTATGACTGGTCTATACAATAAGGAGCGCTGGAAAGGGCGCATATACATACAAAAACATAGAGGGGTAGATTCAGAGAGCAATTATGCCGGCGTATCCATAGATACGCCGCGTAATTGCAAAGTAGCGCCGGCGTATCTACTTTCTGTATTCAGAAAGCTAGATACGCCGACTTTAGCCTAAGATACGACTGGCATAAGTCTCTTACGCCGTCGTATCTTAGGGTGCATTCTGACGCTGGCCGCTAGGTGGCGCTCCCATAGATGTCAGCGTAGAGTATGCAAATGACATACTTACGCCAATTCACGAACGTACGTGCGCCCGGCGGTGTTTTTTTCGCCGTTTTCGTCGTAAGGCTGCTCCTGCTATTAGGAGGTGCAGCCAATGTTAAGTATGGACGTCGTTCCCGCGTCGCGATTTTAAAATTTTACGTCGTTTGCCTAAGTCGTCCATGAATGGCGCCATTTACGTTCACGTCGATACCAATGACGTCCTTGCGACGTCAATTAACGCAATGCACGTCGGGAAATTTTAGGGACGGCGCATGCGCAGTACGTTCGGCACGGGAACGCGCCTAATTTAAATGATTCACGCCCCCTACGGGATCATTTGAATTACGCGCGCTTACGCCGGCACCTTTTACGCTACGCCGCCGCAACTTTATAGGCAAGTGCTTTGTGAATCAAGCACTTGCCTATAAAACTTGCGGCTGCGTAACGTAAATGTCATACGTTACGCCGCCGCAGTTTTGCGCGCCTCTACCTGAATCTACCCCAGAATATCCAGGCTCAAACTTACTGACCAATCAGCAACCAACCAAATTCACCTGTCTAACTGTGTGCGTTAAAACGCACACAGTTAGACAGGTGAATTTGGTTGGTTGCTGATTGGTCAGTAAGTTTGAGCCTGGATATTCTATGTTTTTGTATACAGAACGTTACCTATCGCCCATTCCTATATGTTCCAATCAATGAGCATACATTGATTTTGTCTCTAGTAGACGAGCAGTTCGGGCTGAACATAAGTTCGGCCTGAACATCGCATGTTCGGCGAGCAGACAGTGAATAGCTGCCGATTGTTAAGGAGCGGGCTGGGAAAGCGGCCACCACGCCCTTAACAATGGATGAGTCATCAGCTGTCAGTGGGCTTCCCTGCTGACAGCTCAATAAAAAAAAAAAAATTGCCGGCAATACAAAAATTTGAAGAAAACAAAAGCGTGAGGGTCTGGTATAGATTTTGTGAACTCCATGTAAAAAAAAAAAAAGCGTGGCGCCCCCCCCCCCCTAAAACCATACCGGACCCTTATCTGAACATGCAGGAAAGAGAGGGGGGACTAGCAAGCGTCCCCCACTCCTGAACCATGCCAGGCCACATGCCCTCAAACTCCACCCCAAAGCACCTTGTCCCCACCTAGGGCGTTGGTTGTGGGGTTCTGTGGCAGGGAGCCTATAGGACTCTGGAAGCCCCCTTTAACAAGGGGACCCCCAGACCCCACCCCCCTATCTGAATGAGTATAGGGTACATATTACCCCTATTCATTCACTGAAAAAAAAAAAAAAAAAGAGAGAACCAAAAACACACACTTTTTGACAATTCCTTTATTAAAAATAAAAAAAATGTTCACTGATGTAGATCCATCATCAATTACGACACCCATCCAAAAAAAAAAAAAAAAAAAAAAAAAAACTCCGCCCACGACGAAGGCCAATCGCTGACTGCCTGCTCTGCCATCTGACAGTTCTTAAATAGGTGAGGAGCGGGGCCACCTAGCAATGTCACCTGGTGGCACTGCCCCATGAGACCTCACTAACCCAGCATGCAAGGTGGCTTCCAGATTCCAATGAGCCCCTGCCAGTAGTCCCCCACAACCACCGCCCAGGGTTGTGGGGGAAGGGGCCCTTGTCCCCATAAACACTGGGACAAGGTGATTTGGGGCAGAGGGGCTTGTGGCCTGGTACGATTCAGAGGGGGGGGGGGGAGTGTTTTCTTCTCCCCCCCCTCCTGGCCTGCCTTTTTTTACATTTTGGCAAGGGGTTCCCCTTTATATGCATAACAAACCCGACGCTGTTTTGTTTTTTTTTATAACATTTTTGTATTGCCAGCAATGGCTTGCAGCCGGGAAAATGTATTTAAATGTTTTTTTTTTAATATATATATATATATATATATACACACAGTATGGCAGTTTTGCTGAAGCAGGTTCTATACACAGTACAGATGCGCCACTTTACAGGCAGACTAAGGACCCCCCAGGAACTATATTTAAAATACATTTTTAATTTATTGTTTCACTTTAAGCATAATTAAAAGCACTGCTCCTTTAACCACTTAACGCCCGTCGCACGACTATTTACGTCCACAAAATGGCACGGACAGGCAGATGGGCGTATATACTGTATACGTCCTTGCCTTTGCGCGGGTCGGGGGTACGATCGGGACCCCCCCCCCCCCCCGCTGCGTGTGGATTCCCTCGGGGAGCGATCCGGGACGACGGCGCGGCTATTCGTTTATGTAAACACGGCTTACCCGTGCTTCACTGTGGCGGCGCATCGATCGTGTCATCCCTTTTATAGGGGAGCCACAATCGATGACATCAGACCTACAGTCACACCCCCCTACTGTTGTAAACACACACTAGGTGAACACTAACTCCTACAGCGCCACCTGTGGTTAACTCCCAAACTGCAACTGTCATTTTCACAATAAAGAATGCAATTTAAATGCATTTTTTGCTGTGAAAATGACAATGGTCCCAAAAATGTGTCAAAAAGTAAAAAAAAAAGAATTAATAAAAATGCAAAAAAAATATCCCCTATTTTGTAAACGCTATAAATTTTGTGCAAACCAATCGATAAACGCTTATTGCGATTTTTTTTACCAAAACTTGGTAGAAGAATACGTATCGGCCTAAACTGAGGAAAAAAAACATTTTATATATGTTTTCGGGGAATATTTATTATAGCAAAAAGTAAAAAATATTGCATTTTTTTAAAAATTGTTGCTCTATTTTTGTTTATAGCGCAAAAAATAAAAACCGCAGAGGTGATCAAATACCACCAAAAGAAAGCTCTATTTGTGGGGGAAAAAGGACGCCAATTTTGTTTGGGAGCCACGTCGCAGGACCGCGCAATTGTCTGTTAAAGCGACGCAGTGCCGAATCGCAAAACCTGGCCTGGGCATTTAGCTGCCTAAAGGTCCGGGGCTTAAGTGGTTTAAAAAAAAAAATTATATATATACTTTTTATGTCCATTAACTTGCATACAAGCCTTTAAAATGGGGCCTTTTGATTTTTCAAGTTCGTATCCCATAGACCTTAATGGGGTTTGCGTCCAAAATGTTCAGGAGTTCTGGTGCGAACAGAACCAAGGGGTGTTTCGGCCCAACTCTACGCTCTCTAGCAATACAATGCTGCTGCCTTGACCCCCAAAAACCTGGATACACACTATGTGCAGAGAAAGAGTTCTTGGGAGATGTAGTTCTGGAGACTCATTTGCAACAATTGAACTGAGCTCACAGCAGCTGCCCCCTGCAAGACATGCTGTAGATGGCCCTTAATTTATCCACTGCTATATATGCTCCAACTTGTAGACTCACAAAAATATAGTGTTAATGTGAGAAGGGATTAAAGAAATCAAAAATGCATTAAAGTGCATAGTACAGTAATGCTTTCTTAAAAAAAAAATGTATCCACATGTCTCATTCCATCACACATCGCAAAAAGAAGAGGATTATTCCTTATTTTAGTGTGCAGTAATGCAAATAATTTATTTCTGCCTCATCAGCCAGATGCACTCCAAGAACCACTGGTGTATAGTGCAAATATAGCCTAATGTTACAGAACCATTTATTCCAAACTGCACATAGCAGTTTCAAGATTTTTGGCCATCATCAGTGCCTTGTATGGAAACTTCTTTGGAGTAGGTCAATATATGTTAACCAAGACTTCTATGGAGTAAGGCAGTATATGGAAACCGTGGCATCTTTAGAGTATAGTAGTGTATGAACCATGGCTTCTATGGAGTAGGGCAAGGTATGGAAACCATGGCTTCTAGTGAGTAAGGTAGTTTACAAAAACCATGCCTTCTATGGAGTAGGGCAATGTATAGAAACTAGGGTTGTCCCGATACCACTTTTTTAGGACTGAGTACGAGTACCGATACTTTTTTTCAAGTAGTCGCCGATACCGAATACCGATACTTTTTTTAAATGTGTCCCCAAATGCAGCCATGTCCCCCCAATATATGCAGCCATGTCCTCCCCATACCAGCCATGTCCCCCCCCCATATGCAGCCATGTCCCCCCCCCCCCATATGCAGCCATGTCCTCCCCATACCAGCCATGTCCCCCCCCATATGCAGCAATGTCCTCCCCATACCAGCCATGTCCCCCCCCCATACCAGCCATGTCCTCCCCATACCAGCAATGTCCTCCCCATATGCAGCAATGTCCTCCCCATACCAGCCATGTCCCCCCCATACCAGCCATGTCCCCCCCATATGCAGCAATGTCCTCCCCATACCAGCCATGTCCCCCCCCATATGCAACAATGTCCTCCCCATACCAGCCATGTCCCCCCCCCCCATATGCAGCAATGTCCTCCCCATACCAGCCATGTCCCCCCCATATGCAGCAATGTCCTCCCCATACCAGCCATGTCCCCCCCATATGCAGCAATGTCCTCCCCATACCAGCCATATCCCCCCCCATATGCAGCCATGTCCTCCCCATATCAGCCATGTCCCCCCCAAAAAAAATCAGCCATGTCCCCCCTTACCGTACATGCTGCCGCGCCGCACGGGGAACATTAAAGCTTTGAATAGCTGTAGTCTCTCGCGCTGCGTATAGACACTCACCCTTGCTCGGGATTGGACAGTTCACCCGAGCAAGGGGAGTGTCTTTACGCGGCGCCGCGGGAAAGACTACAGCTATTCAAATGAATGCTGTAATGTTCCCCGCCCGTGGTAACCATGCGGGGATGCGGCTTTAGCGGCGGGATTCGTTCGTCGCTTGCGGTGGCGGCGGCGGCGGCGGGGGGGGGCTGGGGAGTATTCTATTTTGGTATCGGGGGTATTTGCGGGAGTACGAGTACTCCCGCAAATACTCGGTATCGGTCCCGATACCGATACTAGTATCGGTATCGGGACAACCCTAATAGAAACCATGTCTTTAATGAAGTAGGGCAGAGTCTGGAAACCATGCCTTCTATGGAGTAGGGCAATGTATAAAAAAAATGGCCTTCTATGAAGTAGGGCAGTGTAAAAAAACATGGCTTCTATTAGAGCTGCACGATTCTGGTCAAAATGAGAATCGCAATTCTTTTGCTTAGACTAAAGATCACGATTCTCTCACGATTCTCAAATATTGATTGCCAGAAACCCCCCCCCCCCCCAAATAAATAAACTTGTGATTTATTTGAAAATACGAATATATAAAAAACAGACCAGTTCAATGGTTCAATCAAACTTTGATTCTGCTTTTTTCATAGGAGTTATATGGTCTTTAACAATATAGACATATCACTGGTCTGTTTTTTATACATCAGAAGCAGTACCGCCGGCAACCACTGGGTGGCGCATGGATACACACTAGAGTTGTATTGAACTGTGAGGCCCCGTACACACGACAGAGGAACTCGACGTGCTTGGCACGTCGAGTTCCTCGTCGAGTTTTGGGATGAAGCCGCCGAGGAGCTCGGCCGGCCGGCTTCTCCCATAGAAGAACGAGGACAACGAGAAAATAGAGAACATGTTCTCTATTTTCTCGTCGAGTTCCTCGGCGGCTCCATCGAGCCAAAACTGTACAGACGACAGAGATTCTCGGCAGAATCCGGGTTTTGACCGAGTTTCTCGGTGAATTCTGCCGAGAATCTCTGTCGTGTGTACGAGGCCTGAGAGAAACCCAGGCTGCTGACGTCTTCCAATATTGGCGGCATTTGCGTTCCACGCTGGTTACGTGGAATGGCGGTGACACATAAGAATCGGGGGTCGTCCCACGGGGAGATCGCAGACGGGGAGAATCGAGATTGAGATTCTCTCCGCGATTAATCGTGCAGCTCTAGCTTCTATGTAGTAGGGCAGTATATAAATACCAAGGCTTTTATAGAGTAGGGCAGTGTATGAAAACCAGGCCTTCTATGAAGTAGGGAAGTGTATGGAAACCATGGCTTCTATGGAGTAGGCTAGTGTATGGAAACCATGACCTCTATGAAGTAGGGCAGTATATGAAAACCATGGTTTCTATGGAGTAGAACAGTGCATGGAAACCATGCCTTATACGAAGTAGGGAAGTGTATGGAAACCATGGCTTCTATGGAGTAGGGCAGTGTCTGGAAACTATTGCTTCTATGGAGTAGGGCAGTGTCTGGAAACCATGGCTTCTATGGAGTAGGGCAGTGTATGGAAACCATGGCTTCTATGGAGTAGGACGGCGTATGGAAACCATGGCTTCTATGAAGTAGGGCAGTGTATGGAAACCATGGTTTCTATTGAGTAGCGCAGTGTATGGAAACCATGGTTTCTATTGAGTAGGGCAGTGTATGGAAACCATGGTTTCTATGAAGTAGGGCAGTGTATGGAAACCATGGTTTCTATGAAGTAGGGCAGTGTATGGAAGCCATGGCTTCTATGGAGTAGGGCAGTGTCTGGAAACCATGGTTTCTATTGAGTAGGGCAGTGTATGGAAGCCATGGCTTCTATGGAGTAGGGCAGTGTCTGGAAACCATGGCTTCTATGGAGTAGGGCAGTATATGGAAACCATGGCTTCTATGGAGTAGGGCAGTGTCTGGAAACCATGGCTTCTATGGAGTTGGGCATGGGTCTCAACAAGCCACTAAAACAATAGAGGTTATGGTGAAAAGAGACAACTTTAGAAATAAAAACTGACCAAACATTCAGGATAACCAGTACAGGTAAAGGAGGGAAATTCAGGCAGCAAATTTATTATAAAGAATTCCCCTCTTACTTACAGGCTTCTCCATCCCTTCCCCCACAGTTTATATCAGGAAGACCTCTGCTTACTTAAACTATGGCTGAAAGATTTACACAACATGGGTGGAAAAAAAGGACACAAAAGACAGCAAAGGCTCACCTTTTTGTTAGCGTGTGATGTAGCTGATAAGGTTTCGCCAGGTAATGGGACACTCTCAGTAATAAAGGCAATTTGCCTGGCTTCTAGATCTCTATCACTGGGAGATCCTAGTAGCAAGTTCCACTTGTTCAGATCTTCAAAGCACTAAAAAAAAAAAAAAAGGGGGGACATCAGAAACACTTATGATATCAAGCCTGTTCATAAGAAGCAAGGGACTCTTCGCCAATGTCACATTATATCATACAATGCAGGCAATCCAAGACCTTCAAAATTGCATATATCGCAGATTACTAGTCCTTAGACTAATAATGGTGGTGCCTGCATAAGTTTTCTTTTTGTATGCCTTTTTTTTCCACCTTAATATTCACCTGGTAATCTGGCCAGTAACATGCTGCCAGGTTCTAAGGTGACAACCCTCACTGTACTGCATCTATAGAGTTGTCACCCTAGGACACAAAGCATTAGCGACATATGCTGCAGATCTTTGCAACTGAATATCCAATCGAAAGACTGAAACACTGTCATCAGGTGGCGGGGGGGGTCCTTAGCCCTGTGTAAACTCTAACTCATAGCCAACAGAGGACTTATTCTCTGTGCTCTAGATAATGAAGCAGGCGGCGGAAGAGCATGGTGAGGGCAAGTATACAGTTGTGCTCATAAATTTACATACCCTTGCAGAATTTATGGATTTCTTGGCCATTTTTTTGAGAATATGAATGATAACACAAAAACTTTTTTCACTCATTGATAATAAATGGCTTCAGCCAAACACTAACTATCAACTGTGTTTACTCTTTTTAAATCATAATCACAACAGAAACTACCCAAATGACCCTGATCAAAAGTTTACATACCCTGGTGATTTTGGCCTGATAACATGCACACAAGTTGACACAAAGGGGTTTGAATGGCTATTAAAAGGTAACCATCCTCATCTGTGATCTGTTTGCTTGTAATTAGTGTGTGTGTATAAATGGTCAATGAGTTTCTGGACTCCCGACAGACCTTTGCATCTTTCATCCAGTGCTGCACTGACGTTTCTGGATTCTGAGTCATGGGGAAAGCAAAAGAAATCTCAAAGTATCTGCGTGAAAAGGTAGTTGAACTGTATAAAATAGGAAAGGGATATAAAAAGATATCCAAGGAATTGAGGATGCCAATCAGCGGTGTTTAAACGCTAATCAAGTAGTGGAAAATGAGCGGTTCTGCTGAAACCAAACACCGGTCTGGTAGACCAACTAAAATTTCAGCCACAACTGCCAGGAAAAATTGTTCGGGATGCAAAAAAAAAACAAAAAAAAACACAAATAACTTAAGGTGAAAGTCAGGACTCTGAAAACATGTGGTGTGGCTGTTTCAAGGTGCACAAAAAGGAGGCACTTGAAGAAAGATGGGCTGCATGGTCGAGTCGCCAGAAGAAAGCCATTACTATGCAAATGCCACAAAGTATCCCGCTTACAATACACCAAACAACGGAGAGACAAGCCTCAAACATTCTGGCACAAAGTCATTTGGAGTGATGAGACCAAAATTGAGCTTTAAACGCTACATTAGGAGAGGATTGGCTAGGCCTATGATGAAAGGTACACCATTCCTACTGTGAAACACGGAGGTGGATCGCTGAGCTACAAAGGCACAAGAAATTTGGTCAAAATTGATGGCAAGAAGAATGCAGTATGTTATCAAAAAATATCGGTGGAATATTTGCATTCATCAGGAAGCTGCGCATGGGATGTACTTGGACTATCCAACATAACAATGATCGAAAACACAAGGCCAAGCCGACTTTTCATTGGCTTCAGCAGAATAAAGTGAAGGTTCTGGAGTGACCACCTCAGTCTCCTGACCTCAATATCATTGAGCCACTCTGGGGAGATCTCAAAACGTACTGTTCATGCAAGACAGCCCAATAATTTACAGGAACTGAAGGCTTTTTGCCAAGAGGAATGGGCAGCTTTACCATCTGAGAAAATAAAGAGCCTCATCCACAAATACCACAAAAGACTTTAAAGCGGTTCTCCACCCTAAAGTGGAGTCCCGCTGATCAGAACCCTCCCCCCCTCCGGTGTCACATTTGACACCTTTCAAGGGGAGGGGGGTGCAGATACCTGTCTAAAGACAGGTATTTGCACCCACTTCCGGCCCCCCCCCCCCCCCCGTTGTGTGCTGGGGACACTCGGCTCCCAGCACACAGCGGGAGCCAATCGGCGGGCACGGCTCGCGCATGTGCCGTAGGGAGCCGGGCAGTGAAGCCGCAGCGCTTCACTTCCTGGTTCCCTCAGCGTGGATGGCGGGGGGAGCAGCAGAGAGACGAGCGATCGCTCGTCCTCTGCTGCGATCGGCGCTGGACTCCAGGACAGGTAAGTGTCCTAATATTAAAAGTCAGCAGCTGCAGTATTTGTAGCTGCTGGCTTTTAATATTTTTTTCCCATGGCACATCCGCTTTAAGCTGTCATTGATGTTAAAGGGGCAATACACGGTATTAAGAACTGGGGTATGTAAACTTTTGATCAGGGTCAGCTGGGTAGTTTCTGTGCTCATTATTTAAAAAAAGTAAACACAGTTGATTGATAATAAATGGCTTCAGCCAAACACTAACCATGAGGAAAATAAAAGTTTGTGTGCTATCATTCGTATTCTCTGAAAAATGGCCAAGAATTCATAAATTCTGCCAGGGTATGTAAACTTATGAGCACAACTGTAAGTAGTAGAAGGATCAGGATAGAAAGTGCATTAGTTATATTAAACATAGAACAGGTTCACTTTAAAGTACAGGTGTAGGCAATACACAACCAACAAAAGCTCAAAAGACATTGCAATAAAAGTATAAAAGACAGCAGAACAGCAGAAAACAAGTACACATAGAAGGAATAGCATACAAAGAGGAATAAAAGTAGAGGGGCCCCGAAAAGCTTATGCCACCCTAGAGTTAGGATTTGCAAGATGAAAACAAAAAATACCTGGGCACTGTCAATGAAGAAGGCTTTGTTGCCCAAATGCAGGCAGAACTTATCCTCGCTGGAACCCTGCGCGCCACTACTGATTGTTTTCTCCTTTTCCCGGGGATGGGTGCAAAACGTGAAGGAGCTGGTCTTATAGAACTGGCGCACGCAGCTCCTGATCAGCAAAGCATGGGAGGACCGGCAGCGCAGCCACAAGTATACGTAGCAGAGGGTAATGAGCATGACGTTCAATGGCCTGGTGGATGGCGGGGAGGGCGAGTCAGTGCCCTTGGGTCAGTGCCATACGGGAAACAGATGCCAGGAGCCCAGAGGGTAAGCGTTCCTTCTAGCCTCATCAAATCCTGCTCTAAAAACAGAAAATAAAAATTATAAAACGGAAGGCCAAAAGGATGAAAACCTATTCTACAGTAGAAAGCCAACACGCTATCTCAAATCTGGGTGGGCACTGGTGGGTTCCACGCCTACTGGCATCTTTCATCTTAAGCTGGCAACACAACACAAACTTTACTAACGTGTAAAATGCCTTGAAAAAGTATTCATACCACTTGAAATTTTCCACACTTTGTCATGTTACAACCAAAAACTTAAATGTATTTTACTGGGGTTTTATGTGATAGATAGACCAACACAAAGTGGCACATAATTGTGAAGCGGGAGGAAAATTATAAATAGTTTTCAATAGGGTTGTCCCGATACCGATAATAGTATCGGTATCGGGACCGATTCCGAGTATTTGCGGGAGTACTTGTACTCCTGCAAATGCCCCCGATGCCTCATCCAAAACTCGCCGCCACGCCGCATCCCCGCTGCCGTCGCCGCTTGGTTAATACGGGCGGGGAACATTACAGCTTTCATTTGAATAGCTGTAATGTATCCCGCCGCGCCGCGTATAGACACTCCCCCTTGCTCGGGTGAACTGTCCAATCCCGAGCAAGGGGGAGTGTCTATACGCAGCGCGGCGCGAAACACTACATCTATTAAAATGAAAGCTGTAATGTTCCCCGCCCGTATTAACCAAGCGGCGGCACGGCAGCATGTAGGTAAGGGGGACATGGCTGCATATATGGGGGGGGACATGGCTGCATATATGGGGGGCATGGCTGCATATGGGGGGGACATGGCTGCATATGGGGGGGACATGGCTGGATATGGGGGGGGGGACATGGCTGGATATGGGGGGGGGGACATGGCTGGATATGGGGGGGGGGGACATGGCTGGATATGGGGGGGGGACATGGCTGCATATATGGGGGGGGACATGGCTGCATCTATGGGGGGACATGGCTGCATTTGGGGACACATTTAAAAAAAAAAGTATTGGTATTCGGTATTGGCGAGTACTTGAAAAAAAGTATCGGTACTTGTACTCGGTCCTAAAAAAGTGGTATCGGGACAACCCTAGTTTTCAACATAAATGTGCAATGTCGGCTTCCTGGTGGGATCGGGCAGGTGGGATCTCGAACACGTGCAAGCCCATTCCTATAGTAAACCTGAGGCATGAAATATGTTCAAAGCATATCCCTCTATAGCTGGGTGTTCGGCAAGCCGTCAATTCCGATTGACCAGTCGACTACGGGCGGGGTGAAAGGTGGATTGTGACTACGGATCCGCCACCCCCAACCTTCGCCGCTCTCCTGTTAACTGCATAACGTAGAATGAGTGCTTGTTAGGGGGCTGGGGCGAGAGCTGCTCAGTGATTGGTTTCTAGGCGGTCCTAGTAACCAACCATCAGCTTGCTACACCATTTTGGGAAGGCATAGGACACTATTGGGGGAGGAAAGGGGTTACAGAACACTACAGTAGAGGGAGAGGGGTACAGAACATTACAGTGGGAGGATGATGTGGAAGGGGCCGGGGGACGCTACGGTAATGCTGTATTCTTATTGGGAGCTTAATAGTTTTTTGTTTTAATCAAAGGGCGCCCCCCCCGGGATCTTTGCTTTCCTCAATGTTGTCCAGGTAGACCTTAACCTCTGAAAGGTTGCCTATGCCTGCTCCAGTGGTGGCCCGTGCATTGTGGGTGCACGGGCGCCAGCCCCCTCCCCCAGAACCTCCACAGCCCTCCCTATCCATGTGCTTGGCCCCTTTCAGATTGCCAGGCGCATAAATTCCTATGGGGATAGGCGAGGGGTGTGTATTTTGAAGAGGCTGATTAGAGCCAGAGGCTCTAATAGGCTTTCGAAATAGGGTGGGTTCGGGGTGCAGAGCACTGTGTCCCGATCCCACCCTGTTGTGCGACCATAGCGGTGGAGTGGTGGGTGCTGTCAGTGCCGCGAGCCCCGCGGTTGGGGGATGCTCTGTATACCCTGTCCTGTGATGCTGGGGCTCTATACCCTGTCCTGTGATGCTGGGGCTCTATACCCTGTCCTGTGATGCTGGGGCTCTATACCCCGTCCTGTGATGCTGGGGCTCTATACCCCGTCCTGTGATGCTGGGGCTCTATACCCCGTCCTGTGATGCTGGGGCTCTATACCCCGTCCTGTGATGCTGGGGCTGTATACCATGTCCTGTGATGCTGGGCTGTATACCATGTCCTGTGATGCTGGAGCTGTATACCCCGTCCTGTGATGCTGGAGCTGTATACCCCGTCCTGTGATGCTGGGGCTGGGGCTGTATACTCTGTCCTGTGATGCTGGGGCTGAATACCATATCCTGTGATGCTGGGCTGTATACTCCAGACACTATGGGTGGAACACAGGGAACAAAGTGGGTAGATTTGATAAGGGGTGGGGCTTATACATGGGAGGGGTCAAAAGTAAGGGTGGGGTCTAGCGCCCCCCCCAATCCAAAAACTTCACCAGCTGCCACTGCCCTGCTCTATAGCGTGTACTCAACCCAGAGCACCACGTGTCATTTCTGTCTGCTGCTTCATTCCTCTGCTATAAGCATTAATTTCACTTCTGTCAAGTTTTCCTGACCCCAAGAGAAAAATGGTCACAGAGGAGGGACCGCCAGCAGATTGACAGCCTCAGCTCTGTTCCTGTGTGAAGGGGGGTGGGGGGTGCACCTCCAGGTCTCTTCTGAGCTCCGCAGAGTATAACTTCAGCTCAGCGCCCAATCTGAGCTACGAAAAAAGCTCCAGAACATTTTTGAGCTCCAGGCGACTTGGAGTGAAGACTGAATTTTTTTTTTTTTAGATTTTGTTATAACATTTTGCAGACAGGTAATTTTTCTCCTTCATTGATGTACGCTGATGAGGCTGCACTGATGGGCACGATAAGGCGGCATTGGTGGGCACTGAGAGGTGACACTGAAGGGCATTGATAGGTGGCAGTGATGGGTGGCAATGGGTGGCAGTAATGGGCAGCACTCCCAGGTGGCACTGATGAAACACTGATTGGCACCAATGGTGGGCATTGATATTTGGCACTCGTGGGCACTGGCAGGGGGTCTGGATTGCACAGATGAGGCAGATGTGCCTCCTTCCTCTTCGGGACCGATGCCCCTTACACATAAGCCGGTGATCGGCTTTTTTTTCTCCTCACACTGTCAGCGTGAGGAGAAAAAAAAACTATTACCGAGTTTTTGTTTACATCACATGATCAGCTGTCAATGGCTGACAGCCGATCACGTGGTAAGGGATCTGTGATCAGGGCAGTGAGGAGCGTGTGAAGGGGAGGATGTCTATTGATGGCCTCCCGGCAATTGGGGTCCGTGCTGTGGCCGTCATTCAGCTATAGCACGGACCCCTAGTGGTTAATTTGCTTTAACCACTTGTTTACTGGGCACATATACCCCCTTCCTGCCCAGGTCGAAATTTCAGCTTTCGACACTGTCACGATTTGAATGACAATTGCGCGGTCGTGCAACGTGCCTCCCAAACAAAATTGACGTCCTTTTTTCCCCACAAATAGAGCTTTCTTTTGGTGGTATTTGATCACCTCTGTGGTTTTTATTTTTTTCGCTTTAAACAAAAATAGAGCGACAATTTAAAAAAAAAAAAACACAATATTTTTTACTTTTTGCTATAATAAATATCCAATTTAAAAAAAAAAATCATTTTTTTTCAGTTTAGTCTTATACGTATTATTCTACATATTTTTGGTAAAAAAAATTAATATAAAAAAAAAATCGCAATAAGCGATTGGTTTCCGCAAACGTTAAAACGCCTACAAAATAGGGGATAGAATTATTCCTTTTTTTTTTATTACTATTTTTTTTTATTTTTTTTACTATTAATGGCGGCGATCTACGATTTTTGTCATGACTACGATATTACGGCGGACACATTTTTGGGACCATTCACATTTATACAGCGAACAGTGCTATAAAAATGCACTGATTACTGTATAAATGTGACTGGCAGGGAAGGGGTTAACACTAGGGGGCATCAAGGGGTTAAATATGTACCCTGGGAGTGATTCTTACTGTGGAGGGAGGGGACTGACGGGGGGAGGTGACCGATGGTTGTCCCTATGAACAAGGGACACACCATTGGTCTCCTCTCCCTAACAGGACGTGGAGCTCGGTGTTTACACACAGAGCTCCACGTCCCTGGCTCTGCGACTGCCGATCGCGGGTGCCTGGCGGACATCGCGGCGCCAGGCACGCGCATTGGCACCTGTGTGACGCGGCGCGTCAGGAGGCCGTGTATTGACGGCCTCCCAGCAGATCAGAGCCACCTTGCGGCCGTAAATAGTCGGCCGCAGGATGGCAAGTGGTTAAGAGACCAGGATCTCTATTTTTTTTTTCTATGGGTTAACAAACACTTTAATGCATTCCCTGCATTAAGGTAAAAAGTGGTTTGCCACTTGCTGATCATTGCCCCAAAATACCTCCCCGAGTCCTGTGCTGTGCCCGTCTCCAGGTCTTCTCCTCTGTCCTTCTCTTCTCGCAGGAGGATCTGGCAGCAGCCAAAGCCATTGGCTCCTGCCAAAGTCAATCAAATCCTTTAAGAAGAGAGTGGGAGGGCAGTGTCAAGCCACACTGTGTGTGTCTATGGACACACATAGCTCGGCTCAGGAGAAAGTGCACTAGTCTGCCCCAATAGCAAGCTGTTCGCTGTGGGGGCAGACACAGAAGAAGAAGAGCCAATATTGCTGGTGTGAACCAGGGCTTGAGGGATACACCTGGTGAAGATTATGCACCTGGCTGTTAGTTTGCAATTATAAATTTGTAATAAAAAGGAGTTAAAAAATAAATTAAAAATCTTTTGACCAGATGATCAGCATCAGCAGAGGGAAAACAAAGGGAACACATCGGGCACATTCAGCTGCCATTGTGCTGTGCCCGGCCTCTGGGGTGTTCTTTGAGAGCTTCCTGTAATAAAGACCGATCACTGCTGCTCACTCCCCTTGTGCAGGGTGACTGGTCTTGTCTCCGCCCCACCTTGTAATTTTCTGCAGACAGCCTGTAGTGGGTGGAACCTGCTTGGCCCCTCCCACGGCTCTGCCCTCTGCATAGGCTATGTGCAGCCCAGTGATGATGTCACTGCTACTTTTGCAAGGTAATATCTGTGACCGCAAAGGTGTTTGGTGCGGACAAAGTGAATTTATATCCTTTGTAGAAAGTGAGAAAGTTATTTCAAGTTTTTGTGTCCCACTCCTGAGGGCTCTGGCACTATCTTTTTCTCGCTGAAGCTCCAGTCTGAGGGCTTTTTTTCCGGGGGAACGCAGTTCCGGCACATCCAGCATTGACTGTATGTAATGGCAAGGGGAACTGTGGTGTGCTGCAGGGTCTATTGATGCTCTCTGCTGAGGGATATATTCTAGCTGGAGGGAATATATTTTTTAGGGGGGTTTATTGATGAGGAGGACTATTGTTGCTGGTGGGGGATTATATTGCTGGGAGGGTCAGATGTTGCTGGGAGAGATCTACTGTTGAGGGAGGGGTCTATTTATGCTGGCTGTGGGAGTTGCTGCTGGGAGTCTATTATTGTTAGAGGGGGTTTTGTCGTTAGAGGATCTATTGTTTCTGGGAGGGGATCTATTGTTACTGGCTGCAGGGGGATCTCTTTTATTGCTTTTCTCATTATCATTACTGAATTCCATACAAATTACTTATCAAAAAATTATACTTGGTTCTGTATTCTCTAAAAGGGTCGGTACTGGGAGGTAGGTAGGGGGTGGAACCAAGGAATGGTGCTCAGAGGTGGGTAGGGGGTGGAAGCAGGGAATGTTGCTCAGAGGTGGGTAGGGGGTGGAAGCAAGGAATGGTGCTCAGAGGTGGGTAGGGGGTGGAAGCAAGGAATGGTGCTCAGAGGTGGGTAGGGGGGTGGAAGCAAGGAATGGTGCTCAGAGGTGGGTAGGGGGGTGGAAGCAAGGAATGGTGCTCAGAGGTGGGTAGGGGGTGGAAGCAAGGAATGGTGCTCAGAGGTGGGTAGGGGGTGGAAGCAAGGAATGGTGCTCAGAGGTGGGTAGGGGGTGGAAGCAAGGAATGGTGCTCAGAGGTGGGTAGGGGTGGAACCAAGGAATGGTGGTCGGAGGTGGGTAGGGGGTGGAAGCAGGGAATGGTGCTCAGAGGTGGGTAGGGGGTGGAAGCAAGGAATGGTGCTCAGAGGTGGGTAGGGGGTGGAAGCAAGGAATGGTGCTCAGAGGTGGGTAGGGGGTGGAACCAAGGAATGGTGCTCAGAGGTGGGTAGGGGGTGGAAGCAAGGAATGGTGCTCAGAGGTGGGTAGGGGGTGGAAGCAAGGAATGGTGCTCAGAGGTGGGTAGGGGGTGGAAGCAAGGAATGGTGCTCAGAGGTGGGTAGGGGTGGAACCAAGGAATGGTGGTCGGAGGTGGGTAGGGGGTGGAACCAAGGAATGGTGCTCAGAGGTGGGTAGGGGGTGGAACCAAGGAATGGTGCTCAGAGGTGGGTAGGGGGTGGAACCAAGGAATGGTGCTCAGAGGTGGGTAGGGGGTGGAACCAAGGAATGGTGGTCGGAGGTGGGTAGGGGGTGGAACCAAGGAATGGTGCTCAGAGGTGGGTAGGGGGTGGAACCAAGGAATGGTGGTCGGAGGTGGGTAGGGGGTGGAACCAAGGAATGGTGGTCGGAGGTGGGTAGGGGGTGGAACCAAGGAATGGTGGTCGGAGGTGGGTAGGGGGTGGAACCAAGGAATGGTGGTCGGAGGTGGGTAGGGGGTGGAACCAAGGAATGGTGGTCGGAGGTGGGTAGGGGGTGGAACAAAGAAATGGTGCTCAGAGGTGGGTAGGGGTGGAACCAAGGAATGGTGCTGGGAGGTGGGTAGGGTGCGGAGACAAGGGGTGACATGGAAAGGTGGAGTTCCTGCACCTATTCTCTTAAAAAAAACCCTGCTCAGCATCATCATGTAAAATGCAGGGCCTTTAACCCTGCATTGTACATGGTGGGGACAAGCATGTGACCACTTAGGAGAGGAGACTGCAGGAGACAAGTTACACCATTGGAGGGACCCTGCTGGAGTCTGGAATAAGATAAGAATTTCTCCTTATTCTGGCACCCCCTAGACATAACAAGCATTTAACCCTCGCAGTGGGGGAGTGGACCAACAACTACAAAGGTTTTTTTGTAGAGGTTGACCGATATGGGTTTTTCTCTGGGCGATCCCGATATTTAGAAGTCGGGTGGCCGATTGGCGATATATGATGCAGATTTTTGCGGCCAATATTTTAGGCCGATTTTTCTTTTTTTGGAAGGTGGCACTGATTGTAAATGGAAGGTGGCACTGGCAGGTTTCACACTGAGCCAATATAGTGTAACTACGTAAAACTGACATATGTAACTGAATGCAGAGAGAGACTAGCTATCAAAATTCAGCGGTGATGTCGGGGGTGGGCGGGACTACAGCTATCAAACACCAACAAATAATTGGGCAGCTTAAGAAAGGGGGTGGGTCACATACACGTAGCGGCCCACCCGGATCCCATTCTATTGGCTTGTGTTTGATAGCTGCTGGGTCCCGCCCACCCCCGACATCAACGCTGAATTCTGACAGCTGGTCTCTCTCTGCAATCATTTACACACACTCAGCAGCTCTGACAAGCGTCAAACGCCGCTCTACCAATGGAGTGTGGGGAAGGGAGGAGGAACACTTGTGGGTCAACGGGGCACAATGAGGTCAGTGTTAATGGGCCGAATTTGCATAATAATCAACCGATGCCGATTTCTTCAAAAAGGCCAAATATTGGCCACTATATCAGTCGGCCTCCAGTTTTTTGGTGCTTTTTTTATTATTATTATATACCTTACTAGTCAGAGCATATAAATTCACTTTGTGTGCTCCAAAATCCTTTACAAACTCGATTACCTTGTAAAAGTAGAAGTGATATCCTCACTGTGCTGTACATTGCCTATGCAGAAAACAGAGCCGTGGGAGGGACCGGCAGGCTCTACCCACTGCAGGCTGCCTGCAGAAAACTACAGGAGGGGCGGAGACAAGACCAGTCCCCCTGCACAAGGAGAGAGGGCAGCAGTGAGCGGTCTTTATTGCAGGAATCTCCTGCACAGTGGGAAAGTCATAAACTGAAACTGGACTAGGAACGATTGGAAAGATTCGATTATATCACTGTAACAATTAGTGGGTAAAAAATAATAAAGCATTTTTGGGGATAAAGACTTAAAGTTTAATATATTCCTTTACAGCACAACGCCTATCCATCTATAAGGACATGGTGACCTCACAGCAACATGACACAGCCAATCCATCTCTAAGGACATGGTGACACCATTATGACATAATACAGACTATCCAGCTATTGGGACATGGTAACACCATCACGATATAAAACACAGCCTATTCATCTATAAGGCCATGGTGACATCACCGCAACATATCACAGCCTATAAGAACATAGTGACATCAGCACGACAGAACACAGTCTATCAGGCTTTAAGGACATGGTGACATCATCGCAACATAGCACAGCCGATATGAACATGGTGACATCACTGTCATAGCACAGCCTATAAAGACATGGTGACATCAGCACGACAGAACAGCCTATCAGGCTATAAGGCAGGGCTCGACAAATCCCGGGCGTCAGGTCGCCATGTCGACTAGAAATGGCATCCTGGCGACTTGGCTTGGAAGGTGAGCTGGCGCCATCCGGTGGTGAGCCGTTGGTATTACAAGTTATTACCACCAGATGTGTGAGCTGGCGCAATCTGGTGGTGGCCGTTGGTATTACAAGTTAAGCATTACAAGTTAAACAGCAATTCTAATGTAATTTTTCACTATTTTCACTGCCATCTTCTTCCCTCTAATTAGAACCCCCAAACATTATATATATTTTTCATCCTAACACCCTAGAGCAGGGATATGCAATTAGCGGACCTCCAGCTGTTGCAAAACTACAAGTCCCATCATGCTTCTGACTCTGGTGTCATGCTTGTGGCTGTCAGAGTCTTGCTATGCCTCATGGGAAGTGTAGTTCTGCAACAGCTGGAGGTCCGCTAATTGCATATCCCCGCCCTAGAGAAAAAAATGGCGATCGTTGCAATACTTTCTGTCACGCTGTATTTGCGCAGCGGTCTTACAAGCGCACTTTTTTGGGAAAAAAATTACACTTTTTTTAATTAAAAAATAAGACAACAGTAAAGTTATCCCCATTTTTTTTAATATTATGAAAGATAATGTTACGCCGAGTAAATTCATACCCAACATGTCACACTTCAAAATTGCGTCCGCTCATGAAATGCCGACAAACTTTTACCCTTTAAAATCTTCATAGGCGACGTTTAAAAAAACTCTACAGGTTGCATGTTTTGAGTTACAGAGGAGGTCTAGGGCTAGAATTATTGCTCTCGCTCTACCAATCGCGGCGATACCTCACATGTGTGGTTTGAACGTTTACATATGCGGGCGCTGCTCACGTATGTGTTCGCTTCTGCGCGCAAGCTCGTCGGGACAGGGTGCGTTTTCTGGCTCCTAACTTTTTTAGCTGGCTCCTAGATTCCAAGCAAATTTGTCAAACCCTGCTATAAGGACATGGTGACATCACTGCAACGTAGCACAGCCTATAAGGACATGGTGATATCACTGCAACGTAGCACAGCCTATAAGGACATGGTGATATCACTGCAACGTAGCACAGCCTATAAGGACATGGTGATATCACTGCAACGTAGCACAGCCTATAAGGACATGGTGACATCACTGCAACGTAGCACAGCCTATAAGGACATGGTGACATCACTGCAACGTAGCACAGCCTATAAGGACATGGTGATATCACTGCAACGTAGCACAGCCTATAAGGACATGGTGATATCACTGCAACGTAGCACAGCCTATAAGGACATGGTGATATCACTGCAACGTAGCACAGCCTATAAGGACATAGTGACATCAGCACGACAGAACAGCCGATAAGGACATGGTGATATCACTGCAACGTAGCACAGCCTATAAGGACATGGTGATATCACTGCAACGTAGCACAGCCTATAAGGACATAGTGACATCAGCACGACAGAACAGCCGATAAGGACATGGTGACATCACCGCAACGTAGCACAGCCTATAAGGACATGGTGACATCACTGCAACGTAGCACAGCCTATAAGGACATGGTGATATCACTGCAACGTAGCACAGCCTATAAGGACATGGTGACATCACTGCAACGTAGCACAGCCTATAAGGACATGGTGACATCAGTACGACAGAACAGCCTATAAGGACATGGTGACATCACCGCAACGTAGCACAGCCTATAAGGACATGGTGACATCACTGCAACGTAGCACAGCCTATAAGGACATGGTGACATCACTGCAACGTAGCACAGCCTATAAGGACATGGTGACATCAGTACGACAGAACAGCCTATAAGGACATGGTGACATCACCGCAACGTAGCACAGCCTATAAGGACATGGTGACATCACTGCAACGTAGCACAGCCTATAAGGACATGGTGATATCACTGCAACGTAGCACAGCCTATAAGGACATAGTGACATCAGCACGACAGAACACAGCCTATCAGGCTATAAAAACATGGTGACATCACTGACACACCCGCCTATCTATCTATAAAGACATGGTGACATCATCATAACATAACACAGCCTATTCATCTATAATGTTATGGTGACATCACTCTGACACCAGACTATCCGTCTATAAAGACACAATGACATAGCACAGCCTATCCATCTATAAGGACATGGTGACATCATCATGACATAACACAGCCTATCCATTAATATAAATACAGTGACATCACTGCACCTTGATACAATGTATCCATTCATCAGAAATGATGACAATCACATGATATGACAAAGCCTAGCCAACTATATGGACACAGTGACTTCACAGCAACATAACACAGCCTACCCACCTATAATTGTCACCTTTCAGTGACACCAATGAGGTAGAAGTTACCACATGCCTCATACCTCACTGACACCCCATGATCACCAATCCCTGATTACCCCCCAGCATGTGGAAGGTGACAGGTGCTCTATACAGAGGATCTGACATCAGTATTAGATGTACAGCACCATGTCCTCTCCTGATTGGAGGAGCCTGGGCTGAGCATTCCCATCTCCCTGCACACAGGTGACAGCTTCTCTTTAGGTAAACACAGCAACTATCTCCATCCCATGCAGGGGCCCCATACTGCACTGTGTCTGTGTGTCAGGGCACAACATGCACCCCCCTCCATACTCCACCCCAAACTGTCACCCATAACACCACCACACAACTCACATCCACTGCGCAGCGACACCAAACACTGCAGCCTGACACACACTAACCTTGCTGAGCCCGATCAGCCAATAGATGTCCGCAAAAGCCTCGCTGCTTCTGACTGGGCGCTTCTCACTTCTTTCCTGATTGGTCAGTGTGTGACAGGACCAGAAAATCTCATTCCTGATTGGATAAGGAGGCCTAGCCCACGTTCTCTGCGTCAGCTGAACCCGGAAGAGACGGATGGACTATAAAGAAGCCTAGTGTGTATGGGGGAATCCCTGGGAGGAGCTTAACCCCTTCACTGCCTAGCATCCAATTACCATGGCAATGCCTAAGTCATATATAATTACAGCAAAACCTTGGATTGCGAGCATAATTCGTTCCAGAAACATGCTTGTAATCCAAAGCACTTGTAGATAAAATATTTTATTTTTTTACAGGGTATAAAAGAGAAGAGAGGAGCCTCTAAGTGTAGCAATAAGTTGCTAAATGTTGTTCCTTCATTAACCACTTGCTTACTGGGCACATAAACCCCCTTCGTGCCCAGGCGAAATTTCAGCTTCCGGCACTGCGTCGCTTTAACTGACATTTGCGCGGTCATGCGACGTGGCTCCCAAACAAAATTGACGTCCTTTTTTCCCCACAAATTAAGCTTTATTTTGGTGGTATTTGATCACCTCTGCGGTTTTTATTTTTTGCGCTATAAACAAAAAAAGAGCGACAATTTAAAAAAAATATATTTTTTTTTTACTTGTTGCTATAATAAATATCCCAATTTTTTTCTCAGTTAAGGTCGATACGTATTTTTCGAAGTGTTTTTGTAAAAAAAAAAAAATCGCAATAAGCGACTGGTTTGCGCAAAAGTTATAGCGCCTACAAAATAGGGGACAGAATTATGATTTTTTTTATTATTTTTTTTTTTACTAGTAATGGCGGCGATCTGCGATTTTTATTGGGACTGCGATATTGCGGCGGACGTATCGGACACTTTTGACACAAATTTGGGACCATTCACATTTATACAGCGATCAGTGCTATAAAAATGCACTAATTACTGTATAAATGTGACTGGCAGGGAAGGGGTTAACACTAGGGGGTAAGGAAGGGGTTAAATGTGTATCCTGGGTGTGTTCTAACTGTGTGGAGGGAGGGGGGTGACTGGGGGAGGTGACCGATGCTGTGTCCCTATGTACAAGAGACACAGATCGGTCTCCTCTCCTCTAACAGCACGTGGAGCTCTGTGTTTACACGCAGAGCTCCACGTCCCTGCTGTGTTACCGACGATCGCGTGTACCCGGCGGACATCGCGGCCGCCAGGTACACGCATCGGCTTCCCAGCGATGCGCCGGGACAGTGTTTACCTGCTGCGCGCCCCCCAGAGGCGCGCGCGGGTAATGCACTTTAAATGACGTCCAAAGACGTCCAGTTGGCACCTGAGAGCCGCGCTGTTGACGTCTTTTGTCAATAGCGCGGGTCTCAAGTGGTTAAATGTAACCATATTGCTACACTTAGAGGCTCCTCTCTTCTTTTTAATACTCAGTTGTGACATGACGCTACTCTTATATCAAGACATCGCTTGTATATCAAGGCAGAATTTATTAAAACATTTTGCTTGTCTCTCAAAACGCTCTCAAACCAAGGTTTTACTGTATTTATAAAAGTTGTCCTATATTTTAATTATATCTTTTTTATTTTATTAAAAGTTGTTCCTATTTTTTTTATTGTTTTTATTCCTGTAACTATTCATTTTTGCATATTTTTTTTTTTTTTTTATGTTATTTTTTGCTTTATTCTAGCCACTTGAGATCCAGCCTATTGCCTAAAGACAGCCACAAGGTGGCTCTCAATTGCCGGGAGGACGTCTTTAGACGTCCTCGGCTCCTCTGGACACTGGGGGGCGCGCGCTTCCGGCGGCGCGCGCGCGCCCCCGCCGCATCACTGGGATGCCGATGCGCATGCCTGGCGGCCGCAATATCCGCCAGCCACCCGCGATCGGCGGTTACACAGACAAGGATGTGGATCTGTGTGTGTAAACACACAGATCGGTCACCTCCCCCAGTCAGTCACCTCCCCCCACAGTTAGAAACACCATGCAGGGTACATATTTAACCCCTTCCTCGCCCCCTAGTGTTAACCCCTTCCCTGCCAGTCACATTTATACAGTAATTAGTGCATATTTATAGCACTGATCGCTGTATAAATGTGAATGGTCCCAAAAATGTGTCAAAAGTGTCTGATGTGTCCGCCATAAGGTCACAGTCCCAAAAAAAATCGCAGATCGCCGCCCCTATTTTGTAGGCGCTATAACCTTTGCGCAAACCAGTCGCTTATTGCATTTTTTTTTTTTTTTTTACCAAAAATATGTAGCAGAATACGTATCAGCCTAAACTGAGGAAAAAATATGTTTTTTTATATATTTTTGGGGATATTTATTATAGAAAAAAATAAAAAATATAGTTTTTTTTTCAAAATTGTCGCTCTTTTTTTGTTTATAGCGCAAAAAATAAAAACCGCAGAGGTGATCAAATACCACCAAAAGAAAGCTCTATTTGTGGGAAAAAAAGGACGTCAATTTTGTTCGGGAGCCACGTCGCGCGACCGCGCAATTGTCAGTTAAAGCGATGCAGTGCCGGAAGCTGAAATTTTGCCTGGGCAGGAGGGGGGTATATGTGCCCAGGAAGCAAGTGGCTGGTATGTCTTGTTTTTTCTTTGTTTTTGTTTTTGTTTTCATAGAATAAAAAAAGATTAAAGAAAAATTACAAAAGTTGTTCCTAATTTTTTTTATTTGCTTTATTCCTGTAACTATTAATTTTTGCTATTTTTTTTTTTGTTGTTATTTTTTGTTTTGTTTTAGTTTGTCTTGTTTTGATTTTTTGTTTTTATAAAAGTTGTCCTATATTTTAATTATATATTTTTTATTTTATTAAAAGTTGTTTTGATTTTTTGTTTTCATGAAATAAAAAGATACAGAGAATAAAACGATTAAATAAAAATTGTTACAGCATTTATTTATTTATTTATTTATTTTTAGGAAATAACTTCATCATGCCATGTACCAGCAACATAATTTAAAGTGTCATTAACCACTTCAATACTGGACACTATCACCCAGTGAAGGGTAATCTTCCCAATTGGACACAGATGGCAAAAAGAAAAAAAGGGGTATATTTCCCCCCAGAAGAGCTAGTTTATAATAGTGTTGCCCTCTAAAGAATGATCCGCTATAGATCACTTTTTAGAAGGAGTTTGACTGGTGGCTGGAAGTTGAATGGGTCATGTTCATTGGGCAGTACTTTGCAGTGCCCTTTAAAAGAAAAAAGCTCCCAATAAAAATACAGTGTCACATTAGTGTCCTCTGCCCCCCACTGTAGTGTCCTTTGCCCCCCCATAGCAGTGTCCTCTGCCCCTAATAGCAGTGTCCTCTGCCCCCTACTGTAGTGTCCTCTGCCCCCCATGGCAGTGTCTTCTGCCCCCCACTGTAGTGTCCTCTGCCCCCCATAGCGGTGTCTTCTGCCCCCCACTGTAGTGTCCTCTTCCCCCATAGCAGTTTATTTTGCCCCCCACTGTAGTGTCCTCTTCCCCCCATAGCAATGTCTTCTCCCCCCACTGTAGTGTCCTCTGCCCCCATAGCATTGTCTTCTGCCCCCACTGTAGTGTCCCCTGCACCCCCTGTAGTGTCCTCTGCCCCCCATAGCAGTGTCTTCTGCCCCCCACTGTAGTGTCCTGTTCCCCCCACTGTAGGGTCCCCTGACCCCCCACTGTATCGATCTCTGCCCCCCCCACTGTACTGTCCTATGCCCCCACAGTAGTGTTCTGTACCCCTCCCCCCACACAGTATTCCGTGCCTCCTCACATTACCCCCCCCACACTGTAGTGTCCTGTACCCCCCAAAACAGTTTTGCCTGATCCCGTCATATCAAGCCCCTCCCCAGTAGTGTTCCCCCCCCCTCCAAAAGTGTACCCTGCCCCCCCCGCCCACACACACACATACACACAGGGGTAGATTCAGGTAGCAATTACGCCTGCGTATCCATAGATACGCAGCATAATTGCTAAGTAGCGCCGGCGTATCGACTTTCTGTATTCAGAAAGCTCGATACGCCGACTGTAGCCTAAGATATGACTGGCATAAGGCTCTTATGCCGTCGTATCTTAGGCTGCATTCTGACGCTGGCCGCTAGGTGTCGTTCCCGTAGTGGTCAGCGTAGAGTATGCAAATTGCATACTCACGCCGATTCACAAATGTACGCGCGCCCGGCGTTCGAGTTTTACGCCGTTTGCGTACGCCGCTTCCGTCGTAAGGCTGCTCCTGCTATTAGGAGGCGCAGCCAATGCTAAGTATGGACGTCGTTCCCGCGTCGCGTTTTTAGAAATTTGCGTAAGTGGATCGTGAATGGAGCTGGACGCCATTTACGTTCCCGTCGAAGCAAATGACGTCCTTGCGACGTCATTTACCGCAATGCACGTCGGGAAAGTTTCCCGACGGAGCATGCGCACTACGTTCGGCGCGGGAACGCGCCTAATTTAAATGATCCACGCCCCCTACGGGATCATTTAAATTACGCGCGCTTACGCCGGCCACTTTTACGCAACGCCCCCGCAAATTACGGAGCAAATGCTTTGTGAATGAAGCGTAGCTCAAGTAATTTACGGAGGCGTAGCGTAAAAACGGTACGCTGCGCCTCCATAGTAGTGCGCGCCCGTACCTGAATCCACCCCACAGTTTATAACAGTGTTGCCCTCTAAAGAGTGATCCGCAGTGGATCGTAAATGTGAAATTTTGGAAATTCATAAATGAGAAAATGTAATATGTCTGATTTAACGAAAACCTGTTTAACACACATTTTGAATATTTGAAAATTAGTAAATTCGTAAATTTGGAAATTCGTAAAGTTGAAAATGCTATATTTCCGAATTTATGAAAACCCGTCTTAAATTTTTGGTGCATTTTTTATTTTTTTCCACTACATCAAAAATGCAGCAATGGATCATTGTGAAGAGTTCCACAGAATTACATGGTCACACATTCTTCTTTCACTTTTTTTAAGACAAAAGCAGAAGATAAACGGATCAGTGTGAAAGCAGTCTAAGGCCTGGTTCACACCTATGCGTTTTTTTTGTGTTTTTTGCAGAATTGCACTACAGTCAATAAGGGCCAATTCACACCACATGCAGTCTAGCGTGTTTTTTTTTTCTGCATCAAAAACACACGGAAAGTAGGTTTAAGCCCTTGTTCATATTGAATCGATTTGTCATGCGATTTGACAAATACGCAGCGCTGCACCGATTTGCAAAATTAGTTCCTGCGCGACTTTGCCGACTTTGGGCGCGACTTAACTAGACATCTGTGCATGAAGCTGCACAGATTTCTATCAAGTCAGACTCGAAGTCGCATTGAAACGCAGCTTTGAAATCGTGCAATTTTAGATCAAGTCGCCAGATTTCAAAGCCACATTCAATGTGAACGAGTGCTAAGGCTCATCCAGTTTGCTTTTGATCCATTTCTGCAGTGCTTTTTGCGGTGCGGCTTGCGTCTTTGCACACGATTTTACAGCGATTTGCGTTTTGCATTTTTTTATGTTTTTTTGTGTTTTCTTTGGGGGGGGGATTTGTTGCTGGGCAGATTTAAAAAATATATTATGATTCCCATCAGACTCCCCCTCTTACATCAGGATTCCCATCAGACTCCTCTTATATTAGGATCCCCATCAGACTCCCTCTCTTACATCAGGATTCCCATCAGTCTCCCTCTCTTACATCAGGATCCCCATCAGTCTCCCCCTCTTACATCAGGATTCCCATCAGTCTCCCTCTCTTACATCAGGATCCCCATCAGTCTCCCCCTCTTACATCAGGATCACTATCAGACTCCTCTTATATTAGGATCCCCATCAGAGTCCCCCTCTTACATCAGGATCCCCATCAGTCTCCCCCTCTTACATCAGGATCACTATCAGACTCCTCTTATATTAGGATCCCCATCAGAGTCCCCCTCTTACATCAGGATCCCCATCAGACTCCCCCTCTTACATCAGGATCTCCATCAGACTACTTCTCTTATATTAGGATCCCCATCAGAGTCCCCCTCTTACATCAGGATCCCCATCAGAGTCCCTCTCTTACATCAGGATCCCCATCAGAGTCCCCCTCTTACATCAGGATCCCCATCAGAGTCCCCCTCTTACATCAGGATCACCACCAGACTCCTCTTATATTAGGATCCCCATCAGGGTCCCCCTCTTACATCAGGATCTCCATCAGACTCCTTCTCTTATATTAGGATCCCCATCAGAGTCCCCCTCTTACATCAGGATCCCCATCAGAGTCCCCCTCTTACATCAGGATCACCACCAGACTCCTCTTATATTAGGATCCCCATCAGGGTCCCCCTCTTACATCAGGATCCCCATCAGAGTCCCCCCCGTTCATCAGGATCCCCATCAGAGTCCCCCGTTCATTAGGATCCCCATCAGTGTCACTCTCTTACATCGGGATCCCCATCAGGGTCCCCCTCTTACATCAAGATCCCCATCAGAGTCCCCCGTTCTTTTATATCGGGATCCCCATCAGGGTCCCCCCGTTCATCAGGATCCCCATAAGAGTTCCCCCGTTCATTAGGATCCCCATCAGTGTCACCCTCTTACATCGGGATCCCCATCAAGGTCCCCCTCTTACATCAGGATCCCCATCAAAGTCACCCCCGTTCATTAGGATCCCCATCAGAGTCCCCCTCTTACATCAGGATCCCCATCAGAGTCCCCCCATTCATCAGGATCCCTATCAGAATCCCCCCGTTCATTAGGATCCCCATCAGTGTCACCCTCTTACATCGGGATCCCCATCAGAGTCCCCCTCTTACATCAAGATCCCCATCAGAGTCCCCCCGTTCATCAGGATCCCCATCAGTGTCACCCTCTTACATTGGGATCCCCATCAGAGTCCCCTGTTCATCAGCATGCACTTGGGGGATTCTTGGTACAATTGATTGCTTTTGGTGGAGACCAGCCAAGCTGTCACTTGAGATGTGATGTGTGGAGTGTAGAGCCTGACCTCCCCCGAAATATCTGACATTGGCCGATGCCTGTATTTGTGGAGCCCCGCACCGGGGTATACATCATCCTATATATAACCTGTGCTTGAGTTGCTAAAATCTTTCAGTAAATCTCCATCAATGACTGTTCTCTGTTGGAGTTCATGTTTGTTTTCCTGTTAGCGCTCTGTGTATTATTCTCCTCCCCATCATCGTACTATGATGACAATAAGTTCCATATCTCCATCGATACCCTGGGGGTCTCAGTCCAGCAGTGACAGATGGATTAACCTGTAGGAGCTCTGCTGGGGGTAGGGCAGTGCTGGGAGTTAATCATCTACATTGCCTTCACCAAGAAGAGATAAGGACTGAGATAAGGCAGATTCAGGCCTGAGGTCCCTGGCTGTGGCCTGTGAAAAGGTGAGGTCTGCCTCATGATAAACATACAGTGGTGATGAGATGCCAGACTGTCATTGCCTGAGTCAGAAGGTGACATCTGTCTTATCCCTGACAGCTACGGTTCAACCATTGTGTCCGTTGTCACTATTAACTTTCTTACAATAATTATCATTATTATGGTGCCCACCAACCAACCAATCACTCCGATAATGTCAATATTACAATAAGATCTGTGCTTGTGGACATTTTTCGACCTTCATTGAATTGAGGTTGCCACCTGGCTAGTATTTCGGAAAAAGGTTTCGGCTTTCCAAAGCCACATCTAAATTATAATACAAAAAAATGCGGGCTAGCTAACTAGGACACCGGCTAAAAGGACTGGACTATAGGCTCAAAATGGGAGACCACACAACAAAATATAAAACATAATGGGGCAGATTCACGTAGATTGGCGTATCTACGAGCGGGGCGTAGCGTATGCCATTAACACTACGCCACTGCAACTTACTGGAGCAAGTGCCGTATTCTCCAAGCACTTGCTCCGTAATTTACGGCGGCGTAGTCTAAATGGCCCGGCGTATCCCCGCGTAATTCAAAGGGGGCGGCTTGTATTTAAATTAAGCACGCCCCCGTGCCGAACGAATTGCGCATGCGCCGGCCTTAAATGTAGGCCACTGCGCATGCTCCGTAGTACGCCGCAAATACATTGGTTGCGACGTGAACATAATTAACGCACAGCCCTATTCGCGATGAGTTACGTAAACGGCGGAAAACCCTGACGCTGTCCCGACGGCCATACTTAACATGGCATACGGCGGACCGACGTAAGGTTACCCCTCATATAGCAGGGGTAACCTTACGCTTACGAAAACAACGTAAACTACGGCGAAGCGGCGCAAAAACGTTTGGGAATCGGCGTATCGGCTCATTTGCATATGCGACGCTGAAATCGACGTAAAAGCCACCTAGCGGCCAGCGTAGTATTGCATTTAGGATCCGACGGTGTAAGTGACTTACACCAGTCGCATCCTAGCCTAATTCTGGCGTATCTTGTTTTGAGAATACAAAACAATGATACGCCGGCGGGATTTTCGAATTACGCCGGTGTATCTGTAGATACACCGGCGTAATTCTTTTGAGAATCTGGCCCAATATATTTAATTTACAAACATTTAAGGGGTTGTAAACTTTTGTGTTTTTTCACCTTAATGCATCCTATGCATTAGGGTGAAAAAACACCTGGCAGTGTCCTGCCCCCTAGCCCTCCCGTTTTACTTACCTGACCCCCGAAGTTCTGTGGGCGTGATCCCGCCGTCACGCTCTCCACGGGTTCTCGGCTCTTGATTGGATAGATTGAAAGCAGCGCAGCCATTGGCTCCTGCTGCTGTCACTCAAATCCAATGACGCGGCCACCGGGGGGCGGGGCTGAGTCATACACTTGGCGGCTATGGACGCCGAGAGTATTACACGGGAGCGCACCCGCAAGGTAACCCCCTCGGGAGAGCGCTTCCCAGAGGGGGTTATCTATTGCGGGGAGGAGCCACGAGAGCCACCGTGGGACCCCAGAACATACTCCTCGAAATTTTCCACATTTGGTCATGTTATAACCAAAAACGTAAATTTATTTTATTGGGATCTTATGTAATAGACCAACACAAAGTGGCACATAATTGTGAAGTGAAAGGAAAATGATAAATGGTTTTCAAACTTTTTTACAAATATATATGTAAAAAGTGTGGGGGGGGGTACATTTGTATAGCGCCCCCCTGAGTCAATACTTTGTAGAACCTCCTTTTACTGCCATTACAGCTGCAAGTCTTTTTGGGGATGTCTCTACCAGCTTTGCACATCTAGAGAGGGAAATGTTTGCCCATTCTTTTTTGCAAAATAGCGCAAGCTCTGTAAGATTAGATGGAGAGCGTCTGTGAACAGCAATTTTTAAGTCTTGCCACAGATTCTCAATTGGATTTAGGTCTGGACTTTGACTGGGCCATTCTAAAACACCAATATGCTTTGATCTAAACCATTCCATTGTAGCTCTGGCTGTATGTTTAGGGTCGTTGTCCTGCTGAAACGTGAACCTCTGTCCCAACAGGTTTTCTTCTAAGGCCTCGTACACACGATAGGATTGCCAGAGGATAACGGTCTGAAGGACCACAGTGCATCCCAATCATCCCAATGAGAGTGGCAAATGTAAACAGACTTGTGTCCGTTTACACCCGCCTATACCTTTAATCCAATCCGCAAAAAAAAACAAAAAAAACACAGAGGATCGGAGAGCTCATAGAGCCGAGTGGGCTGTGTCCGTGTTCGTTCTGCATATGGGGAGTGTAGCCTGGGACCGGTTACCCGCAACCCGTTGCCCGCGACCGGTTACCAAGCCGATTAAGTGGCCTTCGATCTTCAAAAGGTTGGGCACACCTGAGTTAGACTATTGGAGGGACCTAACTGGAGTCTGGAATAAGGTAAGTATTTCTCCTTATTCTGGCATCCTTACACATAACAAGCATTTAACTATTGCATTGGGGGGATGACTAAAAGGGTTTTTAATTTGTGCCTGAAGGTTTTAGATTTTTTCTTATTTTTTAGATTATTTTATATTATTATGTACCTTACTAGCAACAGATCATATACAGTATATACACTTTGCATGCTCCAAAATACTTTACAAGCTCACTCATTACCTTGTAAAAGTAGCAGTGACATCATCACTAAGCTGTACAGAGGGCACACCTGTGGGAGGGGCCCAACAGGCTCCACCCACTACAGGCTGCCTGCAGAAAACTACAGGAGGGGGCGGAGACAAGACCAGTCCCCCTGCACAAGGAGAGAGAGCAGCAGTGAGCGGTCTTTATTACAGGAAACTTCTGCACAGAGGGAAAATCTCACACTGGATTACGGTAAAGATGTGGAAGAAGTACACAAAGCACACCAAGATTCATGAAAGAACACACATGATGAATGGATTTAGACAATTACTTATCCCGGAGTTCACATTTAAGAAACAGAAATCAAGCTCTAAATCAGATCTGCTGTTGAGAGTCTCTAAAAGCTGAGGGTTTAGTATATAAGGTATCATAAAAAGCAATTGGTCACCCTACGTACTGTAGCTGTAAAAAGACAAAATCGATTTTAGTTCACACTAATTATAACAATCATGACATTCTTCATCCTGATCGTAGATATTTTTCATATAGTCTTTCATAATATAATGACAAAGCTCTATCCTTACAGCTGATGATTCTGCAGACACAGTCCATTAAATATTGATTCAACTAGACTCTATTAATATTTAAGCAGCTATCTTTCCTTCTAGTTACAGTAATTTTGCTTAAGTGGATATGACATTATGCAGCACCAGTAAAAGGCTTTATGAACATGTTTGGTTACTCTCTCTTAACTTGGCCATACATGGATCGAAATTCAGGTGGTTCAGCAGGGACCGGACAAATTTTGATCCATGTATGGGCAGACTAGTTGTAAAGAAGTCGATCTATTGATTGACTTCTGTACAGCCACCCTGTCAGATTTTTCGATTACTGCCGCCTGCTGTAAAAAAAACAACAACAAACTAAAACATGTATAACAAAAAAGAATGAGCCTACTTGATGGACCACTTGGTCTTTTTTCTGCCCTTTTTCTGCCCTCACTTTTCTGTTTCTAAGTTTCCTATGTCTGAAGCTGTAATCATGGGTCTGAATGGGGGACGGGTAGCTATATATTGTCCAGCAGGTGTCAATGACTGCGAATTCCACTCTGTTTGAACTGTGAAGTATCCCCACGCAGGGCAACCAACCCAAAATAAGATATCATTACTGGCCCTGGGGGGGAAAATGCCCCCCCAGCCCAGTCCACCCTTGATCCCTGCCAACGAGAATATTAGCGACTACACTAATAAGTCCTTGTCATTCAGCATGCAGCTATTGTATTTTGACAGGCGATCCTGCCAGCTGTCAAAATAACAGCAGCCACATCTAATTGGACAACAATTTCCCACCTGGCTCCTTTAATATTTTATTTGGCAGCTGTTGGGCGGCAAGATGCCATCAGGGCCACCCGCTGCATGGATTTTGCCCAATTCATCAACCAGGAACCAGCTAAAATTTGCATAGTATACACCAGCTTTAATTCTACATTTGTTTTTATGTCATCCCCTATTTATTGTATCCATGGCATTCCCTATACACTGGATCCATATCATCCTCTATACATTGTATCCATATCATCCCCTATAGATTGTATCCATTTCATCCTCTATACACTATGTCCACGTCATCCCCTATACACTGTATCCATATCATCTTCTATACATTGTGTCCCCGTCATCCCCTATAGATTGTATCCATATCACCCTCTATACATTGTGTCCACGTCATCCCATATACACTGTATCCACGTCACCCCCTATACATTGTGTCCCTATCATCCCCTATGCATTGTGTCCCTATACATTGTGACCATATCATCAATTAAACATTTGTGTCCACGTCATCACCTATAGATTGTATTCATATCATCCTCTATATGTATTTCTATTGGTTGAAATAGATAGACTTGTGTCATTTTTCAACCTATGTAACATTGCAACATCGTAACATTTGTGGCTGGGAATAAACTGATTTCATTACATTGGAGTTCTGTGAGCTATTGGAGAATATTTACTGACAAACATGGAAGTGTAAAGGAGATTCTCCAGTATTCTGGTCTTACAGATAAGGTTGTGTTGTAGATAACAAGGCACAGGAAACTCTTATTTCATTGGAGGACTTCATTAGTGTTTATGGAAAAACATCCCAGACAGAGTAGATGTTTGGGATTTGTGGTGGATCCAGGGTGGCCAGGAAATCCCCGAGGTTAATAAATGTAAGGCCCCTTTCAGACGGACGGCAGTTTTGCCGCAATTAAACGCATTTTCAGTGAAATTCAGGAGGCTGCGGTCTATTTATAAACTGCATCACAACTCGTGCATGTGCAGTGGGTAGCCGGCTGTGAAGCCGTAAGGAGTCACAGATGGCTTTCCACAGTAAACATGCCAGGCCAAAGACCCGAAGACCAGCGAAGAACCTGCCCGGGTGAGGACAGGACAAAAGTGTCCTTTTGTTAAAAGTCCGCCGCTACCGTATTTGTAGCTCCTGACTCCGTGATTGTGCCTGTGGGTCCCGTGGAATTGATGTCCGCCGGGGGCCCACGATTGTGTCACGGAGCGGCAGAACGTAAACAAGGCATTTCACTGTTCTGCCTAGCAACATGACAGGGATCTACTGCTCCCTGTCATGGGGAGCAGTGATCTCTGTCATGTTCTAGTAAGACCACCCCCCCCACAGTTAGAATCACTCCCTAGGACACACTTAAGCCCTTCCTCGCCCCCTAGTGTTTAACCCCTTCCCTGCCTGTGTCATTTACACAGTAATCAGTGCATTTTTATAGCACTGATCGCTGTATAAATGACAATGATCCCAAAAAAGTGTCAAAAGTGTCGGATGTGTCCGCCATAATGTCACAGTCATGATAAAAATCGCAGATCATCATCATTATTGCTAATTAAAAAAAATGAATAATAAAAATGACATAAATCTATCCGCTATTTTGTAGACGCTATAACTTCTGCACAAACCAATCAATATACTCTTATTGCGAAAACTATGCAAAGAGGTGATCAAATACCACCAAAGAAAGCTCTATTTGTGGAAAAAAAAGGACATCAACTTTGTTTGGGTGCAATGTCGCACGACCGCGCAATTGTCAGCTAACCACTTAAGGACCGCCGCACGATGATATACGTCGGCAGAATGTCACGGCTGGGCACAGGGACGTATATATACGTCCCCTTTAAGAGCCCAGCCATGGGTCCGAAGCTCCGTGACCGCGCCCGCGGGACCCGCGGACCCGATTGCTACGGGTGTCCAGCAATTTAGTCACAGGAGCTGAAGAATGGGGAGAGGTGATTGTAAACACACCTTCCCCGTTCTTCTGTGTGGCAATGTCAGTGATCGTCTGTTCATTGATATAGGGAATGACGATCAGTGATGTCACACGTCCAGCCCCGCCCCCCTACAGTTAGAAACACACATGAGGTCACACTTAACCCCTACAGCACCCCCTAGTGGTTAACCCCTTCACTGCCATTGTCATTTTCACAGTAAACAATGCATTTTTATAGCACTTTTCGCTGTGAAAATGGCAATGGTTCCAAAAATGTGTCAAAAGGGTCTGATGTGTCCGCCATAATGTCGCAATCATGAAAAAAATCACTGATTGACGCCATTAGTAGTAAAAAAAAAATATTAATAAAAATGCCATAAAACTATCCCCTATTTTGTAAACGCTATAAATTTTTACCAAAAATAGGTAGAAGAATACGTATCGGCCTAAACTGAGGAAAAATAAAAACTGTAAATCTTTTTTGGGGATATTTATTATAGCAAACAGTAAAAAATATAGAATTTTTTTCAAAATTGTCGCTCTATTTTTGTTTATAGCGCAAAAAAATAAAAAAACGCAGAGGTGATCAAATACCAGCAAAAGAAAGTTCTATTTGAGGGAAAAAAAGGACGCCAATTTTGTTTGGGAGCCACGTCGCACAACTGCGCAATTGTCAGTTAAAGCGACGCAGTGCCGAATCGCAAAAAGGGGCAAGGTCCTTAACCTGCATATTGGTCCGGGTCTTAACCGGTTAAAGCGACCCAGTGCCGAATCGCAAAAGGTGCTCTGGTCAGGAAGGGGGTAAATGCCTCCAGGGCTGAAGTGGTTAAGGTGTACAGGCGCTGCAACCTTTCTACATAAAAGCTCTGCCCGGTGCTCAGACCTTGAGGCTGCTGACACCTCCAACGTAACAGAATAGGGAAAGGGATAATTGGCACTCAGGATGACATTCAAAATGGCATTTCTTTATTGAATACATGTACAAAGCTGTAAAACATCCTACGCGTTTTGGAGTAAGGACTAACATCCACATGGCCATGACTAAGGACCAACGTCTGAAACGCGTAGGATGTTTTACAGCTTTGTAAATGTATTTAACAAAGAAATACCATTATGGATGTCATTCTGAGTGCTGACCATCCTATTCCTTATTTTGATAAAATAGTTGGTGTAAAAAATTGCTACACCCCAATCAAATGCACACATTTTATTACACCAAAAAAAAAAAAAAGTACTGTCACTGTTTGCAATACATCCAACAATTACATGTCAAAAAAACGTGAATACATCTGTACTGTATTATGCATTTGGCTCTTCCCCTCCAAAGCACAGCCTTACCCCATACAGCAGAAGTCTCTTTAATACATTTCTATAGGTAGACATATAATGCACCTGATTCAGGATAAACCATCCCTTTGTCTCCATAGTCAATGTACACCACACATGGTCACAGCAACTTTTTCGGACTAGACAACAGCCGACATCATAAATGTTTACTCTCATCCCCCAGGAGCCCTTCTGTCCATTATGGTCTTTGTTCTCTTTACAATAATGGAACAGTTGTGCTTAGAAAATGCGTTTTTTCCATAATAAAGTGACACTCGAAATCAGTACAGACCATCCCACCTGTTCCTCAAGAAGTTCCCAAAATTCTATTAATACATGTATGGTAATACATGCTTATTTATTATACCTATATTTTTCTCACTTTTTTTTTGGAGATTGTTATAAATATATATATATATATATATATATATATATATAACTTACAACAATATTGCAATGCCCCTTCTCACATTTTAATGCTTACACATCCATTAAAAAATATATATATATATACATATATATACATATATATATATATATATATATATATATATATATATACATATATATATATATATATATATATATTTATATATATATATATATATCTGTAGATATATATATTTTTTTATGGATGTGTAAGCATTAACCACTTCCCGACGGCCGTACGACTATATACGGCCGCAGGGTGGTTCTACTTCTCTGGGGCGCCGTCATTTGACGTCCGCCCCTTTCCGCGTTCCCCGCGCACGCTCCCGAGCGCACAGCGGGGAACTTCTGTGCTGGCCGTGTCCCTTGGACACAGCCAATCACAGATCGCCGTGAACGGTCAATCGGAGTGGCCGTTTGCTAGGCGATCTGTGCGGCCAATGAGAGATGATCTCATATGTTTACATATGAGATCATCTCTCATTGCCGGCTCTCACAGACAGCGGTGCTGTCAGGGAGAGAGGAGACCGATCTGTGTCTCTTGTACATAGAGACACAGATCGGTCACCTCCCCCAGTGACCCCCCTTCCCCCACAGTTAGAACACTATATAGGGAATACATTTAACCCCTTCCTCACCCCCTAGTGTTAACCCTTTCCCTGCCATTCACATTTATACAGTAATTAGTGCATATTTATAGCACTGATCGCAGTATAAATGTGAATGGTGCCAAAAATGTGTCAAAAGTGTCCGATGTGTCCGCCATAAAGTCGCAGTTGCAATAAAAATCGCAGATCGCCGCCATTACTAGTAAAAAAAAAATAATAAAAAATAATAATTCTGTCCCTTATTTTGTAGGCGCTATAACTTTTGCGCAAACCAGTCGCTTGTTGCGATTTTTTTTTACTAAAAATGTGTAGAATACGTATCGGCCTAGACTGAGGATAAAAAAAAAATTGAGCTATTTATTACAGCAACAAGTAAAAATTATTTAATTTTTTTTCAAAATTGTTGCTCTATTTTTGTTTATAGCGCAAAAAATAAAAACCGCAGAGGTGATCAAATACCACCAAAAGAAAGCGCAATTGTCAGTTAAAGCGACGCAGTGCCGAATCGCAAAAAGTACTCTGGGCAGGAAGGGGGTTTAAGTGCCCAGTATGGAAGTGGTTAAAATGTGAGAAGGGGCATTGCAATATTGTTGTAAGTTTATTCTACAATAACAATAAAGGCCTTCTAATATGTCTTATACTGTATATCTCTTATGTCTGAGGCTGGGTTCACACTATTGCCGGATGCGGCTCACAGCAGCAGTCCGGTGCGTCTCCAGAGGTTTGTTCACAGACCCCGCCCCTCCATGTTTGGTCCCTCCCACTTCTCATAAGCCACACCTCTTATAGAATCCATCAACTCCATCCCCTGTATTCCACTTGCTTCCCCACTCATAGTGTCAGGAGTATACAGCACAGCATTACAGGACAGAGTATACAGCCCCAGCATCACAAATCATGTTATATAGCGCAGCCTTACAGATCGGCGCAAACAAACTAAAAAATTACACTGTTAGTAATGAAGGACTCTAAATGGGCATGAGATTATCAGAGACTGTGGACATACTGCATGAAATTACCAGAGACTGCGGACATACTGCACAAAATTACCAGAGACTGCAGACATACTGCATGAGATTACCAGAGACTGCGGACATACTGCATGAGATTACCAGAGACTGCGAACATACTGCACAAGATTACCAGAGACTGAGAGACTGCGGACATACTGCACAAGATTACCAGAGACTGAGAGACTGCGAACATACTGCACAAGATTACCAGAGACTGAGAGACTGCGGACATACTGCACAAGATTACCAGAGACTGCGGATATACTGCACAAGATTACCAGAGACTGCGGACATACTGCACAAGATTACCAGATACTGTGGACATACTACACAAGATTACCAGAGACTGCAGACATACTGCACGAAATTACCAGAGACTGCGGACATACTGCACGAGATTAACAGAGACTGCGGACATACTGCACGAGATTAACAGAGGCTGCAGACATACTGCACGAAATTAACAGAGGCTGTGGATATACTGCATTGGGGGAAGATACGGGCGCTATTTTCGTCAAACATTAAAAAAAATCTTAATAAGCGGTGGGGGGGGGGGGGGGTTGGGTTTAAGGTCTTTAGGTCGTCGAGGGATGAGGCATTTGGATGCCTGCCGCTATTTTATGAAATAAAGAAACTGTAATAAGCGGGTGGGTCCGGCCGCTATTTCCACCTAACATCCGCCCATCGGAAACTGTGGCGCAATGGGCTACGCTACAAAGGCATTTTTTGGCTGCCAATGTAGTGCCTCGTCTGCAATCTTGTGATTGCACAGACGTGACGCTACTCATACTGCACTGTGCCCGGCGCCTGGACACAGTGCACATAAGGACCATTTCTTTTTTTTTCTTTTTTTTTAAAGGGACATGTTTAAATAAAAAAATGTTTTTTTAATTATTATATTTTTTTTATTGACTTGGGGGGGTGGCGCCCGGGCGCCCCCTATGGACGGGCCGCCACTGGGTTTGTTAACCACTTCCTTACCGCGTCATTGTGAAATGACGGCGGCAGGAACCCCTCCTCGATCCAGGAGGACGTCATATGACGTCCTGGGCTTTCCGGGTGGATATCTGAATGATGCCTGCAGCGAGAGGCATCATTCAGATATCCTTCTCTCCTGCCGGCGATTCTGCACAACGTAAGAACGATCGTAGCGGCGATTCCGCCGCTAGATCGTTCTTACAGGCGGCGGGAGGGGACATCCCCCCCTCCCGCCGCCATCCGGTGCTTCTCCGGGCTCTCCCGTGCCATCGGGGGCCCGGAGAACGAATCGTCCGGCGCTGGCAGGAAGCATAGAGATGACTGGTGACCAGATGGTCACCAGTCATCTCTATGACCGTCGGAGGACCCGGGCGCGATGTGATGACGTCACGCCCGGGTCCCTGTAAGTAAACAAAGCCGCAATTGCGGCTGCTAAGCAACCACAAGCATGAGATCGGTGAATTTTTTTTCACCGATTTCATGCTTTCCAGCCTGGAGGAGAGATGTGGGGTCTTATTGACCCTGCATCTCTCCATAAAGAGTACCTGTCACACACATTCCTATTACAAGGGATGTTTACATTCCTTGTAATAGGAATAAAAGTGATAATAAAAAAAATAAAATAAAAAAAAAAGTGTAAAAAAATAAATAAATATGTAAAAAAAAAAAAAGAAATTAAAAAAATTTTTTTTAACGCCCCTGTCCCCAGTAGCTCGCGCACAGAAGCATTTGAAAGGCGTTTGAAAAATTATTGCGCAAATGGCGTGCAAGATAAAACGTTTCAATGACCGTCGTTTTATTCCCTAGGGTGTCTGCTAAAAAAACATATATAATGTTTGGGGGTTCTGTGTAATTTTCTAGCAAAAAAATATGATTTGTACATGTAGGAGAGAAGTGCCAGAATAGGCCTGGTATGGATTGGTGTATAACTGCCCTGTATGGAATTGGTTAAAGAACCTTATGCTACGTTTCCACTGAGCGGATCGGTTCGGGTCGTTTAGAATGGAACGGGTTTGAATGGTCCGGTCTATTCTGGTGAGCGTTTCCACTGCAAATCGGACCGCCAGGGCCATACAGGTTTTAGAAAAAATGCCTCTCATGATGTCACACTAGTGCGACGAGAAACGTGATGCAGCGTCACTCAGCGTCAGCCAAACAACAACAACAACAATGGAGGTCATTCAGCAGCTCGTCTTTTCTCTGCTAGCCTTTTGGTTCTTTATAGGCAAAATTCATACCGCACTGTATGAGAGAAGGTTGCGAGCGGCAATGAGAAACACAGCCGAAAAGAGAAGAAAACTTTTAGCTTGGATGTGTAGCCGGGAGGAGAAGTATACATTTGTGCTGCTAAGACAAAGACGGCAGCGCTATAGGGTAAGCACAACTGACTGACTTACCTGAAACACACACACACACATACACTGACACACTGAAACACACACTGACCTACACACACACTGACACACACTGACCTATACACACACACACTGACACACACTGACCTATACACACACACACTGACACACACTGACCTATACACACACACACTGACACACACTGACCTATACACACACACACTGACACACACTGACCTATACACACACTGACACACAGACACACACACTGACCTATACACACACACACACACACACACACACACACACTGACCTATACACACTGACACACTGCATTTTTTACAGATGCTTCTCCTTTTGGCAAAGCAGCGCCGCCGACCAGTGATTTGGGCATTCCCTCGTGCCAATGAGTGGTGGAATGTGACCGTCCCAGGATTCACCCACAGACAGTGGGTGCAGAATTTAAGGATGTCAGAGGAAACCTTCTCATTCCTTTGTGCCAAGCTACGTCCAGTGATGGAAAAGAAAAGCACCAACTTCAGAGCCTGTTTGCCTGTAAGGAAAAGAATTGCCATTGCACTGTGGAAGCTGGCTACCAACAGTGAATATAGGAGTATAGGTCATCTTTTTGGTGTCAGCAAATCATCAGTGTGCCGGTGTGTGCAGGACTTCTGTAAGGCTGTGTGCACATTGCTAGCTCCTGAAATTGTTCATTTTCCTAACAGGGAAAAGCTCAAAGACATGGCTGAGTACTTTGAGAACAGGTGGGGCCTTCCACAGTGTGTTGGTGCTATTGATGGCTCACACATACCAATAATAGCACCACAAGAATACCACACTGACTACTTCAACCGAAAAGGCTGGCATTCCATCGTCCTCCAGGGAGTAGTGGATGGCAAGGGACTATTCTGGAATGTGAATGTAGGAAAGCCTGGGAGTTTGCATGATGCTCGGGTTCTCCGATTGTCAACATTTTGGGATTGGGTTGGCCAGGGAGGCCTGTATCCTGTTAGCACTAAGAACATTTGTGGGGTGAATGTTGGCTATTATGTGCTTGGGGACTCTGCCTATCCTTTACAAAATTGGCTCCTGAAACCATTTTCTGACAATGGGCGCCTAACAACAGAGCAGCAAATCTACAACAAGAAAACATCCAGGGCACGTGTTGTAGTGGAAAATGCGTTTGGAAGACTAAAGGGTAGATGGAGGTGTCTTATGAAGAGGAATGACAGTGACATTCAACTTACAAAATCCATGGTCCTAACGTGCTGTACTCTTCACAATCTTTGTGAAAGCCATGGAGAAGACTTTGACCAGGATTGGAATACATCTCCAGAAGAGCCAGTACCAGTAATAGCAGCACAGGATATGGAAGAAGAGTGCAGCGAAATACGTCAGGCTCTGATGAGGCACCTTAACGTTAACGTTGTTACCGTGAATAATTAAAATCTTTAATTACTTTTTGCTAAATGCTAAATAAAATCAGACATACTCAGAGAAGTCGTTCTTGTTTTTTATTCCACAAAAAAAATCATCTTCATACATATTTTGTAAAAGCAAAATTTTGATAATGTAGAAACATTGTTTACAATAAAGAGCTTGTAAAGGTTTGTTTTTTTATTAAGCTAGTGCAGGGATACGCAATTAGCGGAAATCCAGCTGTTTTGCAGAACTACAAGTCCCATCATGCTTTTGCCTCTGGGTGTCATGCTTGTGACTGTCAGAGTCTTGCTATGCCACATGGGAATCGTAGTTCTGAAACAGTTGGATATCCACTAATTGCATATCCCTAAGCTATTGCATTGTAGTTTTTTTCTTCAATTTCACTACCAATAAATGTTTTTTTTTTTTTTTCTTGGTCTGAATTTCTCACTTCCTGTTCCTCCTTAGTAAGCTGTTCAATAAGCTGTGCTGACTGACTAAACACAGCTCAGATGATGTTGTCAGGTTTACTGAGAAGGAACAGGAAGTGAGAAATTCAGACCAAGAAAAAAAAATGTAGAAACATTGTTTACAATAAAGAGCTTGTAAAGGTTTGTTTTTTTATTAAGCTAGTGCAGGGATACGCAATTAGCGGAAATCCAGCTGTTTTGCAGAACTACAAGTCCCATCATGCTTTTGCCTCTGGGTGTCATGCTTGTGACTGTCAGAGTCTTGCTATGCCACATGGGAATCGTAGTTCTGAAACAGTTGGATATCCACTAATTGCATATCCCTAAGCTATTGCATTGTAGTTTTTTTCTTCAATTTCACTACCAATAAATGTTTTTTTTTTTTTTTCTTGGTCTGAATTTCTCACTTCCTGTTCCTCCTTAGTAAGCTGTTCAATAAGCTGTGCTGACTGACTAAACACAGCTCAGATGATGTTGTCAGGTTTACTGAGAAGGAACAGGAAGTGAGAAATTCAGACCAAGAAAAAAAACATCTAAAAAGGAAATTAAAGGAAAAGGTAAACCAAAAATGCCAAGTATATTCGCAATTACATCTACAATGCAAAAATGAGAAGAAATTAAGCGATCGGGGGTGCCCTTTGTTGAAATCCAGGCTCCACCGTCCAAGGGGGGGTGATAACGCAAAGGAGGCAGAAGGGAATCAGAGCAGCAGCACAAAGAAAGCCATGTGCAGCAAGGAGCAAATGTGTCCAATCTTGTGTGATCGCTGATGGCTCAAAGGAGCCTATTAAAAAAAAAATCTAACCTTTAAAACCCACTTTATTTTTAAACGTAAACATGGGTACAGGTCCTGTGCTGCATGAAAGGCACTAATGTCTGGGTGGTGACCTGGGTTGACGATTGGCTCCAATCACTTGAACAAGCTGACCAAGGACACCGAGGAAGGCCTGGTTGAAGGTAGCCAACTGCTCCATCTGCTGCCGGGCAATTTCTGCCTCCTGGCGCATAGCTTCCTGTGCATCCTGACGTAGTGCTTGAAACCGCCTCTCAGAAAGGTTATCCATTCTTTCCAGCTGCCTTTCGTCTGCTGCCCGCATATCCTCCATAACTGTGCGCAGATCCAACTGGAACCTTCTCCTTTCACCTGTAATATACAAAAGACCTAAATATTGCTTTTGGTAACATCTGCCAAACCAATACTGTAAGCTCCTTTCTCATCTGCCCCACTAGACTGTACCACACTGATTCACTGCCACACCTCTGTTCCCCCCGCTCATCTGCTACACCAATACACAGCACTGCTCATCTGCCCACTGCTGAACCCCCTTCTCATCTCTTCTACCACTGTACCTCCTGCTAATCCCCCCCTTCTCATCTCTTCCACCACTGTACCTCATACACATCTCCCCCACAGCTGATCTCCCCCTCCTCATCTATTCAACCACTGTACCTCCTGCACATCTCCCCCACAGCTGGTCCCCCCCTTCTCATCTCTTCCACCACTGTACCTCATGCACATCTCCCCCACAGCTGATCTCCCCCTTCTTATCTATTCCAACACTGTACCTCCTGCACATCTCCCCCACAGCTGATCTCCCCCTTCTTATCTATTCCAACACTGTACCTCCTGCACATCTGCCCCACTGCTGTTTTAGTTTAAGAAAATGCAGTTAAAAATTACTTTATTATCATCATGTCTTACCATTGTGCCTTGGTGCATTGGGAGTACTCTGTAGTTGGCTACTCTGTGGTTGGCTACTCTGTGGTTGGCTACTCTGTGGTTGGCTTGAGGAAATACTGCTGCTGTTGCTGCTGAAAGACATTGAAGGTCCATCTTCTGATAAGTTTGATGCATCAGTGGAGAGTCCATCAACTGTTTCTGAAAATAAACATATGGTTAGATATTATATTTTAAATGGTAAGCAGAGCGATATCCTATGCAAAGTTTTTAAAAAAAAAAAACTTACCAAAGGGGTCTACAATAGATTCGAGAATTACAGTTGCAGAGTCCAGACCTCCCTCCCTGCCTTGGTTTGCTGGCCGATGACCGTAAATGGCGTCCATGGCGTCGTACCACCTCCAAGCAGTTGGACAGTTTCCACTACGGCTGTTGGCGTCCTTAATTTTTTTATATTGTGCTTTAAGCTTTTTAAGCTTTGCCCTACACTGGCCCGACGTCCGTTCAAATCCCTCGGCTGCCATCCGCTGAGAAATATCTTTATAGACCTTTTCATTTCTCACTGATCCATCAAGCTCACTCTGAATAACGCCATCGCCGATGATTGCTAAGAACGTAGATAGTTCCTCAGATAACCAGACCCTGCTGTTGTTTGCTGGCATCCTTCTCCTTTATATGGACTAATAAGGCGACGTGGTGATTGTTTGGCGCTTTGCTTTGACGTCAGCATTGATGTTTTCTGACCACCAATCAGTGGAAAGTACTGTGTGACGCCAGTAGCTCCGCCCTAACCGTACCGTTCCATTTTCTATGGACCCACATGAGAAGCAGGACCCTGAATGGTGCGGTACGGTTCGGTTTTATGGCACGCTTTCATAATGGAAACACCCAAAATAGCGTACCGTACCGAACCGTACCGAACCGATCCGCTCAGTGGAAACGTAGCATTAGTGAACAAACAGTTTCATGAAGGCCAAGGAACACACCAGACAGGTCAGGGTTAAAGTTGTGGAGAAGTTTAACGCAGGGTTAGGTTATAAAAAAATATCCCAAGCTTTGAACATCTCACAGAGCTCTGTTCAATCCATCATCCGAAAATGGAAAGAGAATGGCACAACTGCAAACCTACCAAGACATGACCGTCCATCTAAATTGACCGGCCGGGCAAGGAGAGCATTAATCAGAGAAGCAGCCAAGCGGCCCATGGTAACTCTGGAGGAGCTGCAGAGATCCACAGCTCAGGTGGGAGGATCTGTCCACAGGACGACTAAGGCCTCGTACACACGACCGAGAAACTCGACGGGCGTAACACATCGTTTTGCTCTTCAAGTTCCTTGTGAAGCCGTCGAGAAACTCGACAAGCCAAGTTTCTCCATTCCCGTCAAGGAAATAGAGAACATGCTCACTTTTTGGCTTGTCGAGTTTCTTGACAGTTTCCTCAACGAAAATGTACACACGACCGGTTTCCTCGGCAAAAAAATATCTCCCAGCAAGTTTCTTGCTGGTTTTTGCCGAGAAACTTGGTCGTGTGTACGAGGCTTATTAGTCATGCACTCCACAAATCTGGTCTTTATGGAAGAGTTGCAAGAAGAAAAACATTGTTGAAGGAAAGCCACAAGTAGTCCCGTTTGCAGTTTACGAGAAGTCATGTGGGGGACACAGCAAACATATGGAAGAAGGTGCTCTGGTCAGATAAGACCAAAATTGAACTTTTTGGCCTAAAAGCAAATCGCTATGTGTGGTGGAAAACTAACACTGCACATCACACGGAACACACAATCCCCACCGTGAAACATGGTGGTGGCAGCATCATGTTATGGGAATGATTTTCTTCAGCGGGGACAGGGAAGCTGGTCAGAGTTGATCTAAAGATGGATGGAGCCAAATACAGGCAATCTTAGAAGTTCACCTTCCAGCAGGACAAAATCAAAGATCAAAGCATATTTGTGTGTTAGAAAGGCACACACAATCCCCACCGTGAAACATGGTGGTGGCAGCATCATGTTATGGGAATGATTTTCTTCAGCGGGGACAGGGAAGCTGGTCAGAGTTGATCTAAAGATGGATGGAGCCAAATACAGGCAATCTTAGAAGTTCACCTTCCAGCAGGACAACGACCCTAAACATACAGCCAGAGCTACAATGGAATGGTTTAGATCAAAGCATATTTGTGTGTTAGAAAGGCCCAGTCACAATCCAGATCTAAATCCAACTGATCATCCAATCTGACAGAGTTTGAGTTATTTTGCAGAGAAGAATGGGCAAAATGTTACTCTCTAGAGGTGCAAAGCTGGTAGAGACATCCCTAAAAAGACTTGCAGCTGTAATTGCAGAGAAAGGAGGTTCTACAAAGTATTGACAAATGGACACCACACTTTTCAGATATTTTCTTTGTAAAAAAAAATTGAAAACCATTTATCGTTTTCCTTATACTTCACAATTATGTGACACTTTGGGGGTTATTTACAAAAGGGAAATCCACTTTGCACTACAAGTGCAAACTGCACTGAAAGTGCACTTGGAAGTGCAGTCTCTGTAAATCTGAGGGGTAGATCTGAAATGAGGGGAAGCTCTGCTGATATTATCATCCAATCATGTGCAAGCTAAAATGCTTTTTTTTATCTTCCTTGCATGTCCCACTCGGATCTACAGCGATTGCACTTCCAAGTGCAATTTCAAGTGCACTTTGCACTTGTAGTGCAAAATGGATTTGCCTTTGTGTTGGTCTATCACATAAAATCCCAATAATTTACATTTACGTTGGTTGGTTGTAACATGACAAAATGTGGACAATTTCAAGGGGTATGAATATTTTTTTAAGGCACTGTACATGTAGACTTCCAGCCCTACAGTAGCTATGTTTGACTTAAAGTGGAGGTTCCTAAAAAAAACTTCTAACAATACATTCAGAAGCCTGATTACACTGCGGGTATGCTGGGGTTTATTTTATTTTTTTCGTACATACCTCGTTATCGCCGTTTCATCCCTCGGCTTCCGGGTATGATTCTTGCTGGACCTAGTTGATTGACATTCCTCCGACCGGCGCATACTGCGCGTCACGACTTTCCGACAGAAGCCGAACGTCATTGCGCAGGCGCCGTATAGAGTCGGCTCTATACAGCGCCTGCGCAGCGACGTTCGGCTTCTTTCGGAAAGTTGTGACGTCAAGTATGCGTCGGTCGGAGGAACGTCAATCAACTAGGAACGCCCAGCCCCACAAGAATCATACCCGGAAGCCGAGGGATGAAACGGCGATATCGAGGTATGTACAAAAAAAAAAAAAAAAAGCCTACCCGCATGTGTAATCAGTCTTCTGAATGTATTGTTAGACATTTTTTTTTAGGGGGAACCTCCACTTTAAACAGGTGGTGAAATAAAATATATGTACAGTAGGGTTTCACCACAATGTACACTATATTACCAAAAGTATTGGGACGCCTGGCTTTACATGCACATGAAATTTAATGGCATCTCAGTCTTAGTCCGTAGGGTTCAGTATTGAGTTGGCCCTTCCTTTTGCAGCTATAACAGCTTCAACCTTGTGGGAAGGCTGTCCACAAGGTTTAATATAGTGTATATACCACATGTGTCAAACTCAAGGTCCATGGGCCAAATCTGGCCCTCCAGGTCATTTCATGTGGCCCTCGCACCCAGGGGGGAGGGGTGGAAGTGAGATGTGAACAGCCAGTGAAAGAGAGCTAATTACTGCACACTGTGCATAGCAAACCCTAAACCCTGCACTCTGTATGTAGCACACTCCTCAACACTGAACTCTGTGTGTAGCGCATCCCTGGAATCTTCAGTCTGTATGTAGTGAATTCCTGAATTCGGCACATAACGCACTCCTGGTATTTATTACCCTAGTTAAGATCCTCCCACCGTGCAATTTGGCCACAACCATAGTTCGATGTGGTTCGTGGGGGGGGGGGGGCGTGGTTGGGATCCTGCACCCATTCTACGAGAAAAAAAACCCTGCATAAATTTATATAGTCTTACAGATATAACCGGCCCTTTCCTTTGAGGACAACCATAATGCTGATGCGGTCCACAATGTAATTGAGTTTGACACCCCTGGATACAGTATACCCTCTATAATAGAAAGAATTTTTTTTTTTGTGAGTTACCATGCGTTTGGCAGCTCATTGAAATAATGGGATGTTAACTACTTTTCGACCGCCGCATGTATATATACGTTGACAGAATGGCACAGCTTCGCAAAGGGACGTACCTGTACGTCCCTTTGAATTTTCCCTTACAGGTGGGCGCGTGTGCGGATTCAATGTCCACCGGGTGCCCGTGATCTTCTCACGGAGCGGCAGAACGGGGAGATGCCTATGTAAACAAGGCATTTCACTGTTCTGCCTAGTGACAGGAGGACACTGATCTACTGCTCCCTGTCATCGGGAGCAGTGATCAGTGTTGTGTCACTCGTAGCCCAGCCCTCCACAGTTAGAATCACTCCCTAGGACACACTTAACCCCTTCCTCACCCCCTAGTGGTTAACCCATTCACTGCCAGTGTCATTTACACAGTAATCAGTGTATTTTTATAGCACTGATCGCTGTGAAAATGTCAAAAGTATAAATCACAATGATCCTAAAATAGCATCAAAAGTGTCTGATGTGTCCGCCATAATGTCGCAGTCACGATAAAAATCGCAGATTGCCACCATTACTAGTAAAAAAAAAAATATTAATAAAAATGCCATAAATCTATCCCCTATTTTGTAGACACTATGGGGCAGATCCACATAGATCTGCACCCGCACAGCGTATCAGAGATACGCTACGCCGCCGTACCTTACCTGGCGTTCTTTCAAATCCTCAAAGATTTTGTGCCGTAAGTTATGGCGGCGTAGTGTATTTCTGGCGGCGGAATTCAAATCGGCGATTAGGGGGCGTGTTTCATGTAAATGAAGCGCGTCCCCGCGCCGAATGAACTGCGCATGCTCCGTTTCTAAATTTCCCGCCGTGCATTGCGCGAAATGAGGTGACTTACGTCCATCCCAATTCACGGACAACTTACGCAAAAAAAATTAAAAATTCAAATTTAGACGCGGGAACGACGGCCATACTTAACATGGCAAGTCTATCTATACGCCGCAAAATACCAGCATTAATTAAACGCCGGAAAAAGCCGACTAGAGACAAGGTAAGAGAATGCGACGGCCGCGCGTACGTTCGTGGATCGTCGGAAATAGCTAATTTGCATACCCGACGCGGAAAACGACGCAAACTCCACCCAGCGGACGTCGAAGTATTGCACCTACGATCCGAAGGCGTACGAAGCCGTATGCCTGTTGGATCAAAGCCAGATGCCGTCGTATCTTGGTTTGAGGATTCAAACTAAAGATACGACGCGGGAAATTTGAAAGTACGCCGGCGTATCAGTAGATACGCCGGCGTACTCTCACTGTGGATCTGGCCCTATAATTTTTGTGAAAACCAATCAATATACGCTTATTGCGATTTTTTTTTTTTTTACCAATAATATGTAGAAAAATACGTATCGGCCTAAACTGAGGAAAAAAATTGTTTTTTATAGATATTTTTGGGGGATATTTATTATAGTAGAAAGTAAAAAATATCCCTTTTTTTAAAATTGTTGCTCTATTTTTGTTTATAGCGCAAAAAAAAAAAAAAAACGCAGAGGTGATCAAATACCACCAAAAGAAAGCTCTATTTGTGGGGAAAAAAAGGACGTCAATTTTGTTTGGGTGCCACGTCGCACGACCGCGCAATTGACAGTTAATGCGATGCAGTGCCAAAACGCAACAAATGGCCCGGTCATTGGGCAGCCAAATCGTCGGTCATTGGGCAGCCAAATCCTCTGGGGCTGGAGTGGTTAAAACCACAAAAATGTAGGCAATTGGATGCGTGTGCTCTACTAAGAACAGAGGCGAAAGGAGTCCTGAGGCTGGGTTTATACCTTTTGCTATTTTTTTATGTGCACTTTGGAATGCACAAAATTGCATGTGCCATCAAAATACACTGAACCCAACGAGGCTGTCCCTATCTGTGTGCTGCATTGCACAGCGTTGGTAAAAATTAGGGGCCAGATCCTCAGAGCGAGTACGCCGGCGTATCTACTGATACGCCGGCGTACTTTCAAATTACCCGCATCGTATCTTTAGTTTGAATCCTCAAACCAAGATACAACGGCATCTGGGTTCGATCCGACAGGCGTACGCCTTCGGATCGTAGATGCAATACTTTGGCGTCCGCCGGGTGGAGTTCTCGTCGTTTTCCGCTTTGGGTATGCAAATTAGCTATTTCCGTCGATCCACGAATGTACGCGCGGCCGTCGCATTCTCTTACGTCGTCTCTAGTCGGCTTTTTCCGGCGTATAGTTAAAGCTGGTATTTTGCGGCGTATAGTTAGATTTGCCATGTTAAGTATGGCCGTCGTTCCCGCGTCGAAATTTGAATTTTTTTTTTTTGCGTAAGTCGTCCGTAAATCGGGATGGACGTAACTCACGTCTAAGTTAAAAAAATTACGTCCTAGCGACGTCATTTAGCGCAATGCACGGCGGGAAATTTCGGGACGGCGCATGCGCAGTTCATTCGGCGCGGGGACGCGTCGAATGAAACACGCCCCCTACCCGCCCAATTTGAAATCCGCCGCCAGAAATACACTACGCCGCCGTAACTTAAGGCACAAATTCTTTGAGGATTCGAAGATCCGCCAGGTAACGTAGGGCGGCGAAAAGTATCTCTGATACGCTGCGCCCATCTAATTCTCTGTGGATCTGGACCTAGGAATGCCTGATTTTCTGCGCATTTTCAGGTCCTGCGATTTCAAATAAAAATGAATGAAAACGCACTTTTGAAAAAAATCACAAAAAAAAATTGATAAAAGCGGACGTGGATAGATGTGAACCTGGCCTTAGTAAAGTGATGCCGGGGTCTTTTTATAACGTTTTTTTTGTGTATGTAGTGCGGTGCTTTTACAGCGCGGTCACCGATGCAGGGCTGTGTTGATTTAGTGACAAAGTGTGATGTATCAGCTAATGACAGCTGCCTCTCCTCCTTTTAGGGGTCTGCTGTAAGTGTGCACTTTCTACGCAGCCCTGAAGGAAGGCCCCTCCCCCTTTACCTGAGTACTTGTTTACCTTAGGTGAGAGCTGGGAGCCGGTGAGATAAAGGAGCAGGGAGCTCCATGGAGCACACAGTGCTCAGCAAGCTGACCTAGCAGACACACCGCTCTCACTATGGATTCTACACACTATATACTGAAGGCCACCCTGGCTCACATGTGTTCCAACAGCAGCGCCGGCGCAGTGCACCGCGGTCAAGCAGAAAGGTAAGCGACTAATGCAATGGATTGATTATATCTGCAGCCCACAAATTCACCTGGATGGAAATATCAGTGCTCTTATACCAGAGACAGTTCCTGCAATGTATACCTGTGTGTAGAGCAGAGCCCAGCACACAATGGCACAGGGTTGCCAACCGCCAGTAAATTTACTGACAGTTTGTAAAACATTTATTTATTATTTACAACTGCCAGTGAATATCAAGGGCTGATAATTTCATGCTGTGTTGCCTTTTTAAGTGTAAATCTAGCAAATGACTTTGTTATAGGCAGAGCTTTTTTTCTCAGAAAATAGGTGCAGGAACTCAACCACGACCCCGTTCAGATTTTACAAACCGTAGAAGGGTCTTAAAGGGGCATTAAATACCAGGATTGCATTACATACAGAGTGCAGAGTTCAGGGGGGTTACACACAGAGTGCAGAGCTGTCACTCGTACACACAGAAACCGGACTTATGTGTTTACAAGTGATTGTGGTGAGCATGCACCAAAGGGTCTGAGCCAGAGGTGGTGGAACTGAGTTCCCCCAAGTTCCCCCTGAAAAAAAGCCCTGGTTATAGGTATTGTTAGTGTTTAGATATCATGTTTATACTGTAAGAGCCGGTTCACACTGGGGCGGCATGACTTCGGGGGCGACTCGGCAAGGCGTCCTGAAGACGACTTCAGAGGCGACTTGCAAAATGACTACTGTATAGAAGTCAATGCAAGTCGCCCCCCGAAGCCGTACAGGAACCTTTTTCTGAGGCCGCGTACACACGGTCGGTCCATCCGATGAGAACGGTCCAAAGGTTAACCGATGACGCTGACTGAGGTCTGATGTGCCTACACACCTTCAGTTAAAAAAACGATCGAGTCAAAGCTCCCGTTGGGGGTGTGCGAGGGTAGGGGCCGCCCTCGTGGTTCCTAGGGTTCCCATTAGTTATAGGCTCATGCCTTGGACCCTATTGTATTGTCGCACAGTTTAGACATGCGATATCAGCTAATACTCATGCTTAGATGAGATTACTAATGGTCGTTATGCTCTTTGTTTTAAACTACAGCTTACCTATCAGTACTGTCCGTATTCTTATGTATGCAATGGATTTGACTATGTGCATGTCGTTGATGATCCTGTCCTTGTATCACTATGTACTGAAAAATGTTTCAATAAAAAGTTGAAACACAAAAAAAAAAAAAACGATAGAGTCCAACACGGTGACGTAAAACACAACGACGTGCTGAGAAAAAATGAAGTTCAATGCTTCCAAGCATGTGTCGACTTGATTCTGAGCATGTGCGGGTTTTTAACCGATGCTTTTGCATACTAACCGTGGGTTTTGACCTATCGGTTAGGCGTCCATCGGTTCAATTTTAAAGCAAGTTCTAAAATTTTTGATAACTGACCGATGGGGCCCACACACCATCGGTTTGGACCGATGAAACGGTCCTCCAGTCCGTTTCCATCGGTTTTGACCGACCGTGTGTACGCGGCCTAAGTCGGAGGCGACTTGCGTCGCTCCTATTAGAACAGTTCTATTGACTAGAATGGGACGGGACTTGTCAGGCGGCCGAGTCGCCTGACGAGTCACCCCAGTGTGAAACGGCTCTTAGTTTTCAATAGGAGTCCTGTAATTTCTCAGGTTGCCAGTAAAAAATGTGCTGCAGCAGTAAATCTTCCATGTTTTGTCAGTAAAAAATGTGCTGCGCCAGTAAATCTTCCATGTTTTGTCAGTAAAAAATGTGCTCCGCCAGTAAATCTTCCATGTTTTGTCAGTAAAAAATGTGCTGCGGCAGAAAATCTTCCATGTTTTGCCAGTAAAAAATGTGCTGCGCCAGTAAATTTTCCATGTTTTGCCAGTAAAAAATGCTGATGCAGGTTGGCAACCCTGCAATGGCAGGATTCTAAAACTATTTTAGATGTTGGATGATCTCAGCAAAGTTTCCTATTTGATATTAGAGTGTAATCTCCCAGGAATAGCATCTACCCAACCCTATTGTAATGAATTGTATTGTAAATGTACTGTCTCCCTTTTATAATGTAATGCCGCGTACACACGACCGTTTTTCATGATGAGAAAAATGCAATTTTTTAAAGTCGTGTGTAGGCTCCAGTGCATTTTTCTCGACGAGAAAAATGGGCATTAAAAATTTAGAACCTGCTCTATTTTTTCCCGTCGTTTTCACGTCGTCGTTTTTCTCGTCGTGAAAAACGATCGTGTGTACGCTTTAACGACAGGGAAAAAAACATGCAAGTTATGAGAAGGGAAATTTACATAATCAGCCCAAAGGGTGGCGCCATTCAAATGAAACTTCCCCTTTATAGTGCCGTCGTACGTGTTGTACGTCACCGCGCTTTGCTCGAGCGTTTTTTCATCACGATCGTGTGTAGGCAAGGCAGGCTTGACAAGAATCACGTTGAGAAAAACATAATTTTTTTCCATGACATTAAAAACGGTTGTGTGTACGCGGCATAAAGCGATTTGCAAACTATTGGTGCTATATAAATCCTTTAAAATAGTAATAATAATATTTATGAGTTTGATCGAAAAATAAATCGCACCCTTTTTTTTAAGCGGTGCGCAGCTGCCATTAATCGGTCGGAAGGGAAGTCGTTATGGGCTTTGTAAGCGTCTGCAGATTTGATAATTTTGACCAAATTGCACATTGGTCAGATTAAGGCTGGATTCACACCTAGTATTTGTTGTGCTTTTTGCATTTTGCAGATTTGCACTACAGAACGTGTTCCATTGGAAACCATGTTAAACGGCCTGTAAATGTGCAGAATGCAAAAAGCACAAAAACTGCACCCTGAAAATAGAGGTTAAACTGTGCATACATATATATATATATATATATATATATATATATATATATATATATATATATATATATATATATATATATATACATATACACACACAAATGTTTTTTGTTTTTTAAACAAACTATTTTTATTATAGATTTTGGACAATACAAATACGCTACAACAGAAGTGTATCACACACACTCTTATAAATAAATGTAAAAAACAGTAGGGCAGTGGATGTGTCAGTAGGGCAGAGGTTGGTGTCAGTAGAGCAGTGGATTTTTTAAGATTTTGAGATTTTTTTTTTTTTTTTTTAATTTTGTATTAATTTTCAAATAGTTTATTATTGTATTTTTTACAATTGTTTTTTTTTTTTATGATCCCCTTTGAGGGGATTTGGTGAGATATCAGCAGGGGGAATCAGCGCCACACAGGGTGATTGGGGTGTGCCCAGGCACACCCCCTGCGCATGCCTATGACATCACTGTTTCCAAAATTTTATTTCAAAACCTGATCAATCGAATTATGATCATATCCATAAGCAAAGTATTTCAGTGCTGCTGATTGATCCAAAACCATCTGTACTATGCTGTTCTTTCTCACTGACTCAATTTGATCAAATCTAATCGAGATCAATCCTATGGTGGCCGCACGTTGCCTCTCAACCCCGTCCAATCAGAGAATGCTTTGCATTTATTGTTCCCTGAAAGGCGCCCGTTCAGAGCACGTGACCTCCTGTAAAATACAATGCAGCAAAGCAACCACTCTGTATGGGACCCAAAAGTTAGTGGAGATCACTGCAGTAGCCAGTGATTTCCAGCTTCCACACTGATCTCACAGGTATGGCACATACATACTTACATCGGTCTAAGCTTTAACTATGTATAAGAAGCCATAACTGGAATAAAGCTTTAAAATTAAAACTACTGTGATCACCTAGGCCACCCCAGACTAGTCAGTTTACCTGGAGATATCAGAACGCTCATAGACTAACAAGTTCTCTGTTCTGACCGCTATCTCGCCCTAGGCTGCCTGTGTTCCAGTATTTGTCAGTCTCTGCACATTGTAGTTAAAGCACATGCCTGCCTGACAGTCAAAGTGATAATTACAGTAAATCATTTAAACATCAAAGGCATGCATGCACAGTGATAGTGAACAGCAGTACTTGGCTTGTTATCTGTTGTTGCTGTAGTAATCCCCATAGTTAGTCACAGCCATAATAAATTAGGATCTGTAGGGTTGGGAGATCGCGCTGGGCTTACTCAGTCGGTTGTAAGTCGATGACTAGGAGATGGTAGTGGTAGGATGGAAGAGTTCTCTTCTGATGCTTTTTGCCCCACTACACCTGGAAGGAGATGTGAGCCCTTTTTGGGGGCCTGGGCTGCTGCCTTTGGGTATGGACATGGATTAGCAGAGAGCATGTCTATTCACAGCACAGCTTTGTAAGTATCTTCAATCCTCTGCCTATGTGGAGTGGAGGTGTGGGCCTTTCCTCCAATCAGCTGTCACACAGTGTAAGCCCAGACTCCACTCCCACTGCTGAAAGAGGAAGTAAAAATTCTAACACAATGTTCACTGCATCCAATTCTCAGGAGAGTTCACAGAAGAGTGTGAATGGCTCTCTATGGAGCCGGTTCACATATCTCCGATGCGGCTCCGGTGCAAATTTGCACACAAGCCCTAAGCGTCTTTTGGTCTGTTTTTGGTCAGAATTTAGCCCAAAATTCGGGCTGAAATCAGACCCGATCCCCCGGCATCCGGTGCGAACGGAGCCTTAAAGGGGTTGTAAAGCTTTGTGAAAAAACACCTTGCACTCTTGGGCTCCCCCCAATTTTTGATAGCAGCGTAACCATTGGCTCCTGCTGCTGTCAATCCAATCAATGACACGGCGCACTGGGGGTGCAGCCGGAGTGATAGAGTCGGCAGCTATAGCAGCCGGCTGTATCACGGGAGCGCGCCCGCAAGCTAACTCCCTTGGCAGAGCACTTCCCAAGAAGGGGGTTAGCTCTTGCGGGGAGGAGCCGAGACAGCCGCCGAGGGACCCCAGAAGATGATGATCGGGGCCACTCTGTGCAAAGTGGAGGTAAGTATGACATGTTTGTTATTTAAAATTATATATATATATATATATATATATATATATCATTTCAACCCCTTTAAACCAAGAATGTGTATATGACTATCCAACAATGGCATTAAAATCCATTTTTATATAAGCCAACTTTTTATTTTATGCATAGTGGCCCTTTAAGGGAATTTAGCTCGACACTTTGCCTGAAATTTAATAGACCCGTCTTTGCCTTCTCTCCCCGACCTGTTAATTATGGGATTATAGCTGTCATTGTTGCACCCTGAAGGTGTTTCCTGCCAGGTCTTTGATGTCGGGATTGTAAAGAACTGGACCTGAAACCTGTTAGATAAAAGCTGGTTAATATTCCACTTCTTACACGGCTTCATAATACAGCCTTCTAGATGTATTTACTTTATAGGGAGTTGTTGTACGGACAGTTGGGGCTGTTCAATGAGAAACTTCAGTTAAGAGCTGTGTAAAGTAAGAACAAACTTCTTAGGTATGTAACAATGTGACCGGTGGCTGAAGAATAAAAAGTATGAGTAATTAATGAGGCTGAAAGGGTTTTGCTTGTTATTCAGTGGAGATGTATAGAATCACACGAGCATATATTTGCGTGTGTGCTGTATGTACTATGTCTATAGAGAGAGCAAGAGGGAATATAGAAAGTCAATGAAGACAAATATGGACAAAATATGGACAAAGGCAGAGATGGAGAAGAAAAAAAAGGGGGGGGGAGAAATTAAGGTCAAATATAGCTCAAAACTGAGCACAAGGCAAAAAACTGAATACTATATATCCTATCTATCTATCTATCTATCTATCTATCTATCTATCTATCTATCTATCTATCTATCTATGTTTATTATATGTATGTATTGATCACTCCAGCCGTTTCCCTCCTCATTGGCTTACCTCTACATAGTCTATCCCCCCCTTCAGTCCATCAGGAATGCTGCTACCAGACTCATCCACCTTACCAATAGCTCTGTCTTCTACTCCTCTCTTTCAATCCCTCAACTGGCTTCCATTCACCCAACTAATTAAATTCAAAATACTAACAACTACTTGCAAAGCCATACACAACTCAGCCCCCAGCTACATCACTGACCTAGTCTCTAAATACCAACCTAATCGTTCTCTTCATTCTTCTCAAGACCTCCTGCCCTCTAGCTCCCTCATCACCTCCTCCCATGCTCGCCTCCAGGACTTTTCCAGAGCCTCTCCAAGCCATGGAGCTCCTTACCACAATCTCTTACTCTATTAGCTTTTAGACGATCCCTGAAAACCCTCCTCTTCAGAGAAGCCTATCCTACCCACACCTAACAACTGTATTTTCATTTTCTCCATCTGATCATGCCCCACAGTTATTACCTTTTTGTTCCACTTGACCCTCCCTTCTAGATTGTAAGCTCTAGAGAGCAGGGCCCTCTGATCCCTCCTGTATTTATTTGTATTGTAACTGTACTGTCTGCCCCTATGTTGTAAAGCGCTGCACAAACTGTTGGTGTTATATAAATCCTGTATAATTATAATAATAATAATCCAACTCTCTGGGCACCATTTCACTTGCTTGCCTTTCAAAGGAAAGGGAGGTTGCTCACCCTCTAAAAGCCTTTATTACAACGTATTTAGGCTCTCCAAAAAAAAAGACAGTTCCTCCTGGAGAGAGCAAGTTTAACGCATTTCACTCATATCAGAGATTACTTACAGGGTCACCACTACGGGCCCTATGTGTAAGCTCTAATACAAGTAAAAGGGCGTGTTCTCCACCAGGAGGTATCGGCCTTTATTGAAGAATTTAACTAAATTGGAATAAAGGCTTTTATATGGTGAGCGGCTCCCTTTTCCTTTGGAAGGCAAGAGTGTAGAGCAGTGGTTCTCAACCCTGTCCTCAAGTACCCCCAACAGGCCACGTTTTGGGAATTTCTCTTAGAAAAAATAGCTGTGCAAAATACCAAGCTATTGACTAAAGCACCTGTGCAAGATAAAAGAAAACCTGAAATCATGGCCAGTTGGGGGTGCTTGGGGACCGGGTTGAGAACCACTGGTGTAGAGTACTTAGGCCAGCCATGTACGGTTCAAGGGTATCACTGTCTTCTCCTAGCGGCTCCCCCCCCCCCCCGCCAGAGAGAAAACATTTGCTAATTCCCCTGTCAACACTGTCTGTGTGGATGGGGGGGAATCGTGCGAATTTCTTTGTGCAAAAGAAATTCTCACCGTGTATGGCCTGCCTTAGGCTGGGTTCACACTTATGTGGATTGGATGTGGGTTACCCCGCATCCAATTCACATGAAAGGAGAGTGTGACCGGTTCTCAATGGATTTGATTTACACACCTCTGGGGTGGCCGCGATCCGCATTTGGAAATGGTTCTGTGCGCCTTTAATTTTTCAAGGGATTTCTTAACCACTTAAGGACCAGCCCATGTACATATACGTCCACAATATGGCACGTACAGGCACATGGGCGTATGGGTACGTCCTCCCCTATTAGCGGGTGGGGGGTCCGATCGGGACCCCCCCCGCTACATGCGGAGGTCGGGTCCGCTCGGGGAGCGATCCGGGACCACGGCGCGGCTATTTGTTTATAGCCGCTCCGTCGCGATCGCTCCCCGGAGCTGAAGAACGAGGAGAGCCGTGTGTAAACACGGCTTCCCCGTCCTTCACTATGGCGGCGCATCGATCGCGTCATTCCCTTTATAGGGAAGACACGATCGATGACGTCATTCCTACAGCCACACCCCCAAACAGTTGTAAACACATACACAGTGATCCCTAACTCCTACAGCGCCGCCTGTGGTTAACTCCCAAACTGCAACTGTCATTTTCACAATAAAGAATGCAATTTAAATGCATTTTTTGCTGTGAAAATGACAATGGTCCCAAAAATGTGTCAAAATTGTCCGAAGTGTCCGCCATAATGTCGCAGTCACGAAAAAAATTGCTGATCGCCGCCATTAGTAGTAAAAAAATAAAAAAAAATAAAAATGCAATAAAACTATCCCCTATTTTGTAAACACTATAAATTTTGCGCAAACCAATCGATAAACGCTTATTGCGATTTTTTTTACTAAAAATAGGTAGAAGAATACGTATCGGCCTAAACTGAGGAAAAAAAATGTTTTTATATATGTTTTTGGGGGATATTTATTACAGCAAAAAGTAAAAAATATTGCTTTTTTTTCAAAATTGTTGCTCTATTTTTGTTTATAGCGCAAAAACTAAAAACCGCAGATGTGATCAAATACCACCAAAAGAAAGCTCTATTTGTGGGGAAAAAAGGACGCCAATTTTGTTTGGGAGCCACGTCGCACGACCGCGCAATTGTCTGTTAAAGCGACGCAGTCCCGAACTGTAAAAACCCCTTGGGTCTTTAGGCTGCATATTGGTCCGGGGCTTAAGTGGTTAATGGTGTTCCTTTTGTCTTCCTGGAGTACAGCTTTAATCTCAAACTATATGGGTAATTTAGATGAAGAAACCACCTGTTATGAAATCATTCAGTCATTGACAATCATAAATAATATCTATATATATCTATCTCTATAATAACTATCTATACTAAACTATATATCAATATCTATATCTATAATAAATAAATAAATAAATAAAATATATATATATATATATATATATATATATATATATATATATATATATATATATATATATATATATATATATATATATCAATTTAATTAATAAATGAATATCTATAATAAATTATCCATCAATGAATCCTTCCATCAATATATGGCACATCAACAAAATACATATTTAAATGTGTCCTTTTTTTATACAGAGTATACTGTAATCATTATGATTTTAATACTTCACCTTGACTTATTTCTATATACTGTATATTTATTCTGTTCTCTTGCTTTACACTTGTAATTTCTCATTATCTCATGTTCATGTTTCCCGCAGCTCTGCCCTCTGGAGGCCCTGGGTGTCTTCTAATAGAGATAGAGATTTAGAGACTCAACAAAGACTGGTAAGTCCGAAAATTTATTATTCAATCACTGGTGCCATGAGCTTTTGTGCCACCTAAATGTTCATTCTTGGTCACGTGATAAAGTATCTAAAGCCTCAATCACAATTGAGCTGAAAATAACTTGCTAAGCTATTGCTAGACTTGCCAGGCATCACAAGTGTGTTGCACAATTGCAGCAACTCCGCATTGCATGACTTCAGATCAACTTTCTTTGCAAACATTCTGCAAGTCTGCTGCAAGTTCGGGTTTAGTTATGTTGTGTAATAGTCATCCCACCACAGGGGGGCACTGTGGCTGAATTTTCATGCTGTAGACTTGCACAGCTATTGCTGTAGACTCACCACTGCAACTTTGCTCTTGCTAGAGACTTGCCACGCAAGTTTGCTACACATTGGAAAAGTGTCAAGTAGAACTTGTGCTTCAAGTGCTCTGCAAGTGCACAATTTGCCAATGAATATGGGCAGCAAGTTAACAGACTAACAATTCAACACTGCCACAAATGTGTGGCAAGTTATCCCTGTTATCTGGGTGATTGCAGGAAAGAAATTTGCTCCGTGTATGGGCTGCTTAGGATGCCAGAGGCTGACTCTAGTGGTTGTATCTACCATATGGATCTATCCCAAACTGGTATATCAGGTTTGGCAGTCTGAGTCTTGCAAAGTCTTGATGGGTAATCAACCTCAGCACTCCAGCTGTTCGGAAATACAAGTCCAACAAGACTTTGCAAGACTGACAGCCACATCATGAAGCATGATGGGATTTATAGCTTCACAACATCTGGAGTGCCAAGGTTGATTACCCCTGGGGTAGACTGTTCCTTGAAGGGACACACAGAGGTTGATTTACCTAAGGCAACAACATACTGTCCACTTTGCAAAGTGCAGTTGCACTCTTCAAGAGCAGTTGCTCCCAAGCTTAGTAAATGAGCAGAAGCTCTGCTTTCTTCCATCATCCAATCATGTGCAAGCAAAAATGCAATTTTTCTAATTTTCCTTGCACATGATTGAGTATTCTTTGCAAAGTGAAGCTTTGCTTCATTTACTAAGCTCTGGAGAAACTGCACTTGCAGAGTGCACAGTCTATTTGTCTTTAGTAAATCAACCCCAGAGACACTAGCTACCCATTAACAGAAACTGACAATTTTGGTAGGCTCAGGCCATGACTGGGTTATCTATGGGCACCAGTCAACAGGAAAACTAAGCTGATCCATCTAGGGGAAGAAAACGGTTGAATCAATAAAGTTACCCCAGGTAATTGTGGGGTGAGCTGACTACATATACATTTTTTTTGTTTGCAAAATCTATATTTATTTGAAAAAACAAGTACAAGACAACAAACAAGAGAAATGGAGTATGAAACAAAAATCCACTTGTACAGTTGAAAACTTTACAGTAGTGCATGGTAAGCAAATTAGTGCCCCTATGGACCCACAATAATCAAACATGACTGTATAGTCCCTCCACATTGTCGCCCGCCGGCACCGGTGAAGGGGGGCCAAACAAGCCTCCGTCAAACCTCCGCCCGCACCTCCTCCAGCACGTGACACTCCCCGGCGCGAAGTCCGCACCGGGAGGGGGCAGGGACGCCCACACGTCTGTGCGGGCCCTCCCAACAGTCGCTAAATACTACAGCTGTAGGTCCAAGTAGAGCAAACTAGCAATAATAACAATATCATAAACCATGTCGCCATACGGCTACACATATAACAAAGAAATTTGCGGAGAGTAGAGACTAGGAGAGAAAACAAAAAGAGAGCAGTGATAGAAGAAGAGAAGGAAAGAGAGGGAGAGAGGGATGACTACATATACATTTAACTGGTGGTTGTATCTACCCATCTGTATCTATCCCAAACTGGTATATCAGGTTTGGCTGTCTGAGTCTTGCAAAGTTTTGATGGGTAATCAACCTCAGCACTTCAACTGTTTAGGAACTACAAGTCCAACAAGGCTTTGCAAGACTGAAAGCCACATTCATGACTCGCAGAAGCATGATGGGATTTATAGCCCCACCACAGCTGGAGTGCCAAGGTTGATTACCCCTGGGGCAGACTGTTCCTTAAAATGGACACACAGACACTAGCAACCCATTAACGGAATCTGAAAACTTTTGAAGGATCGTGCCATGACTGGGTTATCTATGGGCAGCTGTCAACAGGCAAACTCCGTTGATCCATCTAGGGCAGTGGTCTCCAAACTGTGGCCCTTTGCTTGTTTTTATCTGGCCCTTGGGGAACTATTCCTCCCACTAATACAAGGCGCTATACCTCCCACTGACAATAATGGGGCACTATTCCTTCCACTGACATTATAGTTGGGGTACTATTCCTTCAACCGACACCAAAGATGGAGCACTATTCTTCTCACTGACACTATAGTTGGGGCACTATTCATCCCATTGACATTATAGTTGGAGCACTATTCATCCCACTGACACCAAAGATGGAGCACTATTCATCCCACTGACACTATAGTTGGGGCACTATTCATCCCATTGACATTATAGTTGGAGGAATATTCATCCCACTGACATTATAGTTGGGGCACTATTCATCCCACTGACATTATAGTTGGGGCACTATTCATCCCACTGACACTATAGTTGGGACACTATTCTTTCCACTGACACCAATGATGGGGATTATTCTTCCCACCAATACCAATGATGGGGCACCATTTTTCCTATTAATACCAATAATGGGGCACTACTATTCCCACGAATACAAATGATAGGGCACTATTCCTCCAACTTATAACAATGATAGGGTATTATTCCTCCCACTAATACCAACAATGGGGCCCCATTTCTCCCACTGACACTAACAATGGAAATTATTCTTCCCACTAATCCCAATAATGAGACACTGTTCCTCTTCCTATCGCCCACGGGCGGCGTTATGTAATTGTTTTACCCCCTCTAAAGTCTGAGGCATTTTTTACTCTCAGTGGTCACAACCCAGGCCTCCTAAAGTCTGAAACTGGCCCTTTGCCTAGAAAGTTTGGAGACCCCTGATCTAGGTAAAGAAGACGGTTGGTTGAATTAATAAAGTTAATTGTGGTGTGAGCTGACTACCTGTGCATTTATTTAGGTGCACTAAAGGTGTCTCTTTTGTGAACTGAACCATGGTTTAGTGGACAGAAGAGTTTGCATAACCAGCTGCTGTCAAACGCCTATGGCTACCGTAGTTGAATCCTGCTAAAGCTGAGGTGTATTGATGTCTACATTGTACGGATTTAAAAAGTGAGTGTGTTGTCAGTGGGGATAATGAAGGCTCCATTGTATTTGTGAATAGAGAAGTAGAGTACAAGCCATGTTTGATGTGTGAGCCTCCAGCAGGCATTACAGAGGAAAGGGATGTCCAGTTGATTAACAGACAATAGGATTTCCCTATAGAGCCCGCAGTCATTTAAGTGAGAAAGCCTCCTCTCGGCTTTTGTACCGAGATGCTCAAAGCACACAGCTAGGGCTAGAATTACACTAAAGCCCCTTTTATATTAGGGGGATTACTGTATTTTCCTGCAGAGGCTCACTAATACAAAGAGAACCTGTTCTACTTTCATCTGGGTATAACAAAACTCCATGGAAATCTGAGCCAGGACTCCAGCATTGCTCTTCGCCATTACTGGTAATGACTGTGGTCAGTGGTTCTTCCCACCAGCCATTATGCAACATGAGGGAATATTGAGGAGGAACAGGCATTTGACACTCCTGGAAGTGTCGACTGCTTAAAGAGGTTGGAAAGGTTCGTTTTTTATTTTCTAAATGGGTTCCTTTAAAGCGGGGGTTCACCCTAAAAAAAAAAAAAATTCTACCATGTCATCCAGCATACTAGCGCGAGCTACAGTATGCCTTTATTTTATTTTTTTGCGCCGTACTCACAGTTTAATCCCGTAGTTAAGTTTCAGAGTTCCCACGAGGAGTAGGCGTTCCTATGCAGAGGGGAACATGATTGACGGCCGGCTATGGCGCATCACGCTTCCCGAAAATAGCCGAAATAGGACTTGGCTCTTCACGACGCCTGCGCAGTCAGCTCCTAGTCTGTGCGCCATAGCCGGCCGTCACTCATGTTTCCCTCTGCATAGGAACGCCCATTCCCCGCGGGGAGTCTGAAACTTAACTACGGGATTAAACTGTGAGTACGGCGCAAAAAAAATAAAATAAAGGCATACTGTAGCTCACGATAGTATGCTGGATTTTATGGTAGAAACGTGTTATTTAGGGTGAACCACCGCTTTAAGCTAGTGCGTTGTTTCACTTACCTTTTCCTTCGATTTCCCTTCGAAAAAGTTTTTTTTCTTTGCCTGAATTTCTCACTTCCTGTTTCTCCTCAGTAAGCTTGCCCCCATCATCAATGGGGGTTAGTCAGCCAGAACAGCTTACTGAGGAGAAACAGGAAGTGAGAAATTCAGACAAAGAAAAAAAAACATTTAGAAGGCAAATCGATAAGTGAACCAACAATGCACTAGCTTAAAGGAACCTATTTAGAAAATAAAAAAACAAACCTTTACAACCATTTTAAAACTTTGGATTCCACATCCACCAAAGAGGTAAGTATTCAGTGTGGCGCTATATTTACATTTGAAGATTAAAAAAAAAAAAACATACCTAAAAATTCTGTGCCATAGGCGTATGCTGAAATTAGCACTGTACCAGAATCTAGTTGAGGAAAGTTACACTCTTTAGAACATTCATGGATTAACTTTTATTTTTTTCTCTTTTTGACTGTCTTTTCTATAGGAATCTAAAGCAAACAATGATGATCAGCATATTACTAGCAAAGTGGCACATGGCTTTCAACACCCAGTACGGTAGGTTCCAGCTCTTCTAAGTGTTACTAAACCCACAAGAGTAAAATCAATGGGCCAGGTCCGCATACAATTAGATGGGCGCAGCGTATGTGAGATACGCTACGCCGCTGTAACTTACTTTTTAATTCTTTGAATCCACAAAGAATTTGCGCCGTAAGTTACGGCAGCGTAGTGTATCTCTCGGCGCGTAATTCAAATCGGCGAGTAGGGGGCGTGTTTCATTTAAATGAAGCGCGTCCCCACGCCGAATGAACTGCGAATGCGCCGTCCCTAAATTTCCCGCCGTGCATTGCGCTAAATGACGTCGCAACGACATCATTTTTTTAACTTCTACGCATGCTCGGAATCAATCCTACGCATGCTCGGAATCATTGAACTTCATATTTCTCGGCTCATCGTAGTGTTGTACGTCACCACGTTCTTGCCGGTCAGAATTTTGTGTGACCGTGTGTATGCAACTCAAGTTTAAGCCAGAATTCAGTTGGAGAAAAAATCCACGGTTTTGTTGTCGGAATTTCTGATCATGTGTATGCGGCATAAGGCTTCACTTTGCAAAGAATACCCAATCACGTGCAAGGAAAAAAAAACAGCATTTTTGCTTGCACATAATTGGATGATGGAGATCAGCAGGGCTTCTGCTCATTTACTAAGCTCTGGAGCATTTGCACTTGCAGAGTGCACAATCTTTTTGCCTTTGGTAAATCAACCCCACAGTGTCTATGTCAGGTCTCAGCATCTGCCTGAATGAGCAATACATGAATACAGAATTGCCTTAAAGCGGGAGTTCACTCGAAAAAAAAAATTTAAGATTAGATTGATGCTCATTTTGTCAAGGGGAATCGGGTATTTTTTTTTTAAATCGAAGCTGTACTTACCGTTTTAGAGAGCGATCTTCTCCGCCGCTTCCGGGTATGGGCGTTCCTATTTGATTGACAGGCTTCCGACGGTCGCATACATCGCATCACGAGTAGCCGAAAGAAGCCGAACGTCGGTGCGGCTCTATACGGCGCCTGCGTACCGACGTTCGGGCTACTTTCAGAAAATCGTGACGCGATGTATGCGACCGTCGGAAGCCTGTCGGAAGCCTGTCAATCAAATAGGAACGCCCAGTCCTGCAGCCCATACCCGGAAGCGGCGGAGAAGATCGCTCTCTAAAACGGTAAGTACTGCTTCGATCTAAAAAAAAACACCCGATTCCCCTTGACAAAATGAACATCAATCTAATCTTAAAAATTAAGTTTTCAGGTGAACCTCCACTTTAGTTTGTTTCTTTTATATCAGCCTAGAGTTCAGTTTTAGACTCTGCTGACTGTAGACACATCTCTAAATTCCATTTTTTTTGTATTTTGAAAGGCTGTACATGCCAAAATCGAAAACAGAGGAGTATCTGAAAAACATGGGAAAGAAAGTCCTGGCCAATTTCCCAGTCCAGGCCACCATCCATTTCTACAATGACGACACCGACTCTGAAGAAGAGGAGGAAGAAGATGAATACAGTATGGAATGTTATAACTACTACCGGAACGCTGAGCGTTTTCCAGGAAAGGAGATGGAAGAAGTCACACAAGGCATTTCTAATTACTCAGCAACAGCCACTAAATAGACCAACCAGTTAGCAGGACAAAAAAAAAAGTGCCTAATTCTGGTGTATAGCCCTGGCTGTATCTTTGCACCCCCAGAGGTTCTCGATGTGTGGTGATTGAAGGACTCCATCCTACCAGGCGGTACACGGGCATTTTTGCATAGCAGTATGCAAATACCTTCTGTTTTAAGAAGGATTATTACGGCAATGGACACTTAAGTGATTGCTAAGACAGAACTTAAGTTCTTCAACATGACTGTACAGAGACATGAGATCATGATACAAAGGACAAACCTTACACAAGTATACTAACGACATGTTTAATCACACTTGAGCTAAAGTGGACCTAAACTCTTGAAGAAAGCAGGTGCCATTCGATATTTAGTCTGCCCATGTTAAGAAAAAGATACACTTTTTTTGAATGGTATGGTTCAACTGTAAAACAAGCATTCATGGATGCTATTTTGCCATGGCACAGGTCTGGCCATCCATAAACAAGCAGAGTGCCCTGAGAGGGAGGACATTAAAGACTGTGCAATGTGTGAGTATAGAAGGTTGCTGACTGCACCATCTGTTGGCCGGCATCTCTTGGATGTAGATGGTCATGCCAAATGTGAAAGTGAGGGTTATGGCCACATCAGATGTTATGTTTTAGGTTACAAAATCTAGCAAGGACTTTTAATTTTTTTTTCTATGATCACTAAGGACTAAATCAGAGGTCTCCAAACTTTCTAAACAAAGGACCAGTTTACTATCCTTCAGATGTTGGGGTGGCAGGTCTGTGGCCAGTGTGAGTAGAAAATGCCATGGTGGCAGTAATCATTGCCTCTTGGTGTCAGTGGGAGCAATAGTGACCCACCATTGGTATCATTGGGAGAAATAGTGCCATCGTTGGTGACAGTGGGAGCAAAAGTGCCCCATCATTGGTTGTCAGTGGAAGGAATAGTACCCCATCATTAGTATCAGTGGGAGGAATAGTACTCCATTATTGGTGTCAGTGGGAGGAATAGTGCCCGATTATTAGTTTCAGTGGGAGGAAGATTGTCCCATCATTGGTGTCGGGAGGAATGGTGTCACATCATTGGTGTCAGTGAGAGGAATAGTGTCCCATCGTTGGTGTCAGTGGGAGGAATAGTAACTCATTGTTGGTGCCTGTGAGGAATAGTGCCCCATCGTTGGTGTCAATGGGAGAAAGAATGCCCAATTATTGGTGTCAGTGGGAGGAATGGTGTCCCATCATTGGTGTCGGGAGGAATGGTGTCCCATCATTGGTGTCAGTGGGAGGAATAGTGTCCCATCGTTGGTGTCAGTGGGAGGAATAGTAACCCATTGTTGGTGTCTGTGAGGAATAGTGCCCCATCGTTGGTGTCAATGGGAAAAAGAATGCCCCATTGTTGGTGTCAGTGGGAGGAATTACGTCCCATTGTCAGTGAATTATATAATGCCCCAAAAGCCGGATAAAGGGCTGCATCTGGCCCTTGGGCTGCAGTTTGGAGACCACTGGCCTAGATCATCTTTAGGCTGCTTTCAGAGTTTTTGAAGCGCTTTTGCATAAAAAAATAAAACGCATGAAAAGCTAAAAAAAAAATGCTTTCCTTGAAATTTTATCCATTGCAGTGTAAAAAAAATCCTCTATGCCGCATTTTTGAAACATGTTTAGTCAGTTAAAAACAACAATTTTTGGTGCAGTGTTTGAGTCACATGTCCTTTAAAAAACACACTCAAATGCTACAAAATGCAACAAAAATGCTCCAATAATGCATAGGCGTTTTACTGGCAGTTTTGAAGCGACGCACTGTGAAAGTTCCTTAAAAGTGTATGTAAACCCAAAATTTGGATACAGTAGAAAATGGTTGAGACCGCTGCCAGTTTTTAATGCCTCCCATTAGGGGGATTTGCCTTTACTTCTTGTCCCTGAGACTCAGCAAAAAGTAAGAGGCAATCCCAGGTTAGTGGATATTCCCTTTTAGACAGTTGACACCAGACCAGGATTTCCTGTTGGAAGATTTCCTCTCACCTCCTCTCGCAGGGGCAAAATCTTTGTCTTTCCTATTATTTTCTGTATCAAAGACAATGGTCTCCAGGCAAATAGTAAGGGTAAATCTCCCCATTGGATGGATGTTCTAGCTCAGTGATGGCGAACCTTGGCAACCCAGATGTTTTGAAACTACATTTCCCATGATGCTCTTGCACTCTGCAGTGTATTTGAGCATCATGGGAAATGTAGTTCCAAAACATCTGGGTTGCCAAGGTTCGCCATCACTGTTCTAACACTTCCATATTCTATCCATAACTGAAAAACTAAAGGGGAAAAAAAAAAGATTCTAATAATTGGTTTATTTTTAACATATATAAGGGACGTCTTTGAAAAGCAGTCCGCACCTTTCTTTGAACATGCGTTACAGCGGACGTCTGTAGTATACGTGTAGAACAATGTAAATATGTTTTCTTTTATATATATATATATAATCTATTGGTGTGGGTCCTTAACAAATTTGCACTCTTTTAATTTTATTTGTACAGACTGTGTAAATAATGTAATTGTTTTATATTGTAAACATTTAATGAAGAAACTTTTTTAATCAATAAAATTAAAAAATTGAATCGATTGTTATGTTTACAAATGATTTATCAAATTTCCAGTACCTCAATCTTGATGGCATAAATCAGGGGTGTCCAGCCTTCTGAGCTTCCTGGGCTACATTGGAAGAAGAGGAACTGTCTTGGGTCACACATAAAATACAACTAACAATATGGATTATAATAAAAAGTCAGGCAGATCACAAGTTAACGATCACTAATATAGATAATGTATGTAGGAGGATTTACTATACCAGTAAACAGACACTGTTACATTTTTCTGTGTTCGCTAAGGGGGCCATCAATGGTTTCAAGAAACTATTAGATAAGCACCTGAACGACCACAACATACAGGGATATACAAGGTAATACTGACATATAATCACACACACAGGTTGGACTTGATGGTCTTTTTTCAACCTTGCCCACTATGCAACTATGTTATCACGCAGATAACAGAGGAATGGAGCAGCAGATAGACACTGCACTCAGCGCTTTGGCGAGAGATAAGTAAACACTGAAGATATATGTGCTTATATCTGAGTAACAAAACTTTTTTAATAAAAACATTTTTTTGTAATATTTTTTGTTAGAAAAGTAAAAGAGGGCAACATAAAACTAGTGCAATATTTGACAATGTATTTGATAAAATAACGCATCAATATCTGGTTGGATGGATGGAGTAGCAATTCTCAATGAATTCTCAAGGTGCTCATCAGATATTTTGATCCTAATTTTGCCCTTCGTGTTCTTCATCCTTGAAAATACTTGCTCACATATACAGGTGCAATTAATAAGGCATCATTGTGAAGAGTGGGATGTTTTTCTTTGGGAAGATAAAACTTATCGATACTATACCAGTAAACAGACACTGTTACATTTTTCTGTGTTCACTAAGTGTAAACGCATTTTTACAAATAAAATAAAATAAATAATATTTGTCGATAAGTTTTCCATTTCAGGCCTGGCATAAACAGTGCTCTGTACAATGTTAAAGCTATGATTACGGGGCTTACTTTCCACCCATTCGGCCTTAAAGTGATCGGAAACCCTCTTCTAACACCAGGGAAGTGAACAGCCTCAGATGATACACAGAGATTAAACAAATCCTCCTACATATATTGTATATCTGCTGTGTTCAGCTTTCTACACTTTTTAGAATGTGCACATCGTGTTACAAATCTTGTTTCCTGATTCAGCAGTGGGTGTGGAGTCTCGGCATACACTGTGTAACAGCTGATTGGAGGAAAGGCACACACCCCCACTCCACACAGGCAGAGGAACAAATAAACTTGCAGAGCTGTAGTCAGAATAGACAAGCTCTCTGCTTATGTATTGCTAAGTTTCCTCCCAACACAAATTTCCAGCTGCTTTTATCTTGTGTGTCAGAGAACTTGTCAGAAGAACCTCTGGGGGAATCTAGGATGGAAAAGGACCTGGGGGTCCTAGTAGATGACATGCTCAGCAATGGCATGCAATGCCAAGCTGCTGCTAACAAAGCAAACAGAATATTGGCATGCATTAAAAATGGGATTAACTCCAGAGATAAAGCGAAAAATTCTTCCGCTCTACAAGACTCTGGTCCGGCCGCACCTGGAGTATGCTGTCCAGTTCTGGGCACCAGTCCTCAGGAAGAATGTACTGGAAATGAAAGGAGTACCAAGAAGGGCAACAAAGCTAATAAAGGGTCTGGAGGATATTAGATATGAGGAAAGGTTGCGAGCACTGAACTTATTCTCTCTGGAGAAGAGGCGCTTGAGAGGGGATATGATTTAAATTTGCAAATACCACACTGGTGACCCCACAATAGGGATAAAACTTTTTAACATTAAACTACGTAGAGGGTTTTTTACTGTAAGAGCTGCAAAAATGTGGAATTCCCTTCCACAGGCGGTGGTCTCAGCGAGGGCCATCAATGGTTTCAAGAAACTATTAGATAAGCACCTGAACAACCACAACATACAGGGATATACAAGGTAATACTGAGATATAATCACACACATAGGTTGGACTTGATGCTCTTTTTTCAACCTCGCCCACTATGCAACTATGTTATCACGCAGATAACAGAGGAATGGAGCAGCAGATAGACACTGCACTCAGAGCTTTGGCGAGAGATAAGTAAACACTGAAGCTATATGTGCTTAGGTCAGATTTCATGAATGGGGTTTACAACCCGATACTGACTATGGTTATTCTCTTATGCTTACGGAAGCACCCAACAGTTCCGGTAATGGTTCTCATTTAGTTTATGCTTAAAAGATGCAAGAAACTCTTGCATTCATGTTGATCATGTGACCAGGACCAGAGATGTGTAGGATTACCATCATTACAGGACACATAAGGATAACCATGTATGTGGCATAAATCACCAAACCCTGTTTTTGGTTGGCCTGGTTAGGGTAAAGATCTCCTCTCTATTTGTGCCTGCAGTCACCACCAGCTGTTCACTGTCAAGAGGGTATGAGAGACCATACAAATTAAAAAGTCTACAGTATATGTTTGCTATCCCCTCCCCCAACCCAATGATCCAGAGTGTACATTATCTTCAATTGACGTAAACAGATATTCTTAGCAGAATCGAGTGTACGCATTTATGGAGCACATTTGACTTTTTCATCTTCATAAAGCAGTCTAGGCATTGGATGGCACAGGCCATACATGCAGAATGTGCTGCCAGACAATCTTTCTTACATGAGATCACGGTACAACTTTGCAGCCACTTACTGTCTCCAGCGATGGCTGCATAGCATTTCTCGGGTCAGTTTCTGTAATGGTGACAACAGTTGCCCAGTCCTGTGCAGTGTTGAAAGGATCAAATTTAGCCTCCATGGAAGCCTGTATGACAGGCTGTCAATGCAGAAACACAACTGGGAGACAGGGACAGGTCTTTGGTTAGTATATTCCCACACCATACGTGAATGGAGGATCACACATGCCTGATGAAGGGGTCCTGCACAGCTTGAAACACTGCATAATGATGTTATTATGTAATACAAATTGGACTTTGTGCTGTGCTAGAAACAAACAATAGGGTTCTCTCAAGGTGGTAATAAGTCCTGACTCAAACTCATAAGTTTGCTCCCAGTTATTCTCGTGCCTGCTTCCAAAACTGATGTAGGTTCCCAGGCCCACACCTGGTGGTGCTGTCTGCTAATTCAGGCCTTATGGATCAAAATATTCAATATTATAATGGACCTCATCAGACGTCTAATTCAAAGTGATCCTAACTTAGCATTCCTGATTAACTGTCCCCCAGACATCACCACTGAAGCCTCGTACACATGCTCGGTTTACTCGGCAAGAACCAGCAAGAAAACTGCTGGCAGAGCTTTCTTGCCGAGTAAACTGTGCGTGTGTACGAGGCTTTCAGGTTTCCCGACAAGAAAACTGCCCATAATCTAGACGAGAAAAATAGAGAACATGTTCTCTATTTTTCTCGTCGTAAGATTCTGGGCAGTTCTCTTGCTGAGAAACCCGAGAGTGTGTATACTTACCCGTCTCCGTGGAAACCTGCGCATGCTCGAAATGACTGACACATGCGCCGTAGCTTCCTAGGCATAGGTAGGGTGCAGCAAGATGGCGGTGTTATGTACTGGAACGTACCTTGTAGCCAGAGCCTAGTGTGCAGGAGGAGGCCTCTCTTACAGCCCCGGCTCTGGAGCTGCTGGAGTTGGGACAGCAAGCTCGGGAGCACGGCGAGGTAGGAGTGCCTGGTGATGATAGCAGCTCGGCACCAGTGGTGGTCCTTCGGGACGGTGGTTGTAGGAGACAGCGTCTCTGGAGCTGGCACAGGCACTGGATAGCAGGAGCTGGTGAAGCAAACCGGGTTAGCAGATAATCAGGTGGGTTAGGCAAGCGTAGTCAGATTCAGGCACAGGGTCTGGTAACGATGGGCAGGAGAGCAGAGCGGAGTCAGAGCAAGCCAGGGGTCGGAGTGGAGAGGGTCGGATGGTCAGACGGAGCCGGGTCGGTTTGAGGTAACAGGTTACAACAGGTCACAAGTTTCACAGATACAATGCTGCAGATCAGACAGCAAAGTGTCACTGCAGCTGCTTGCTTTTTAAAGGCTGAGTGGCGCCAATCGCGCATTAACGCGCACGTTCCCGCCATCGTGCACGTGCGCGTGTATTAGGCGCATGCGCGCGCATACGAGCGCGCACATTTGGCGCACAGATGCGCGCATTTGGCTCATATCCGTGTGCATGTGGGACGCGCCTGCGCACATGAATAGGCGATTGGTGCTGATTCTGACCATCAGTAAGTGTGCGCATGCGTGCACGCCGGAGCCTATTGGCAGGTCCCTGACAGGCGGCGACGGCATCAAATGTGACGAGCACATGCTCGTCGTACGCAACGACGTCACCGCGTTCTTTCCTTTCAAGAGAACCGCGGTTCTTTTGAACAGAGAGTCTGTACACTCTGGCGGCAAGAGATTCTTGCCAAGAATCTCGTCAGGGAAAACAACGTTTTTTTCCTGACGAGATTCTTGCCCGTGTGTACAGGGCATAACAATTCAAAGTGCTTACGATAGCAAAGCAAACCATAGCTAAACCATGGAAGAAACTGAATCTCTGTTCGACGGAAACTAAAAAATAGGGTCAGCCAAGCCACGATTCATAAAAAAACTGAAACAACACTAACAGGCACAAATCCATTAAACACCTAGATTTGGCAACCCCTACCCACCAACAGGCTTCAACAACACACTCCTTGAACTCCCAGTACTTCCAACCAGACTATATATCCTACAACCCTGACTAAACTGAGATGGGCCATTGACCCACCCAGGACTCCTAGAAACCCCCTCCTCCACCACCCCACCTACCAAACCCTTCTTAAAGCCTCATACACACGATCGGACTTCCATCGGACTTTTCCGTGGATTTCTTTTCGAAGGTAGTTGGCCGTGAACTTGGTATGCATACACACACGGCAGGACTTTTTCAGTCAACAAACCTGAAACCTTTTGGTTATTGGTGGTCACCCCCCCCCCCCCAATAACCGTTTCCAAACCTACTGTTTGCTCTCTGTTCTCCTTTCTTCCCCTTTTCTCTCTCTCCCTATCCATCTTTCTTGTTCGTTCTATCCCTTCTTCTTTCTCTCCATTTTCTTTGTCCCCTCCCCCAACCTCTCTTTCTCCAGGACCGGAATTTACATCTCAGGAGCCCATAGGGCCTGACGAAACTGAGAAGGGCCACTGACCCACCCAGGACTCCTAGAAACCCCCTCCTCCCCCATTCCACCTACCAAACCCTCACCTTCCTAAAGCCTCATACACACGATCGGACTTCCATCTGACTTTTCCGTGGATTTCTATTCGAAGGACGTTGGCCGTGAACTTGGTATGCATACACACGGCAGGACTTTTTCAGCCAACAAACATGAACGTAGTGACGTAATTGACGTACTACGTGGTACTAAGTTGTTTATTATAATTGTACTTATTGGCCCAGATTCTCGTAGAATGGCGTAAATGTCGGCGGCCGTAACGTATCTCATTTACGTTACGCCGCCGCAAGTTTTACAGGCAAGTGCTTTATTCACAAAGCACTTGCGTGTAAAGTTGTGGCGGCGTAGCGTAAATCACCCGGCGCAAGCACGCCTAATTCAAATTGGGCGGGTAAGGGGCGTGTAACATTTAAATTAAGCACGTTCCCGCACCGAATGTACTGCGCATGCGCCGTCCGAAAAATATCCCATGGTGCATTGCTCCAAATGACGTAAATTTATAAATTTCGACGCGGGAACGACGGCCATACTTAACATTGGTTGCCCCTCATATATCAGGGGCAACTTTACGCCGGAAAAACCTAACGTAAACGTCGTAACTTCACTGCGTCGGCCGCGCGTACGTTCGGGAATTTGCATATCTAGCTTATTTGCATACTCGACGGGGAAAACAACGGTGGCGACACCTAGCGGACAAAAAAAAAATTGCATTTAAGATCCGACAGCGTAAGAGCCTTACGCCTGTCGGATCTAATGGATATCTATGCGTAACTGATTCTAAGAATTAGTCGCATAGATACGACGGCTCAGATTAGGACTTACGACGACGCACATGGCGTTGCGCCGTCGTAAGCCCTTTGAGAATCTGGGCCTATGTAATTATTATAAAACTACAGCCTATATTCACAATGCGATATTATCCATTTTTACTTGATTCTCTATGTACTTGTATCCACTATGCCTCATCATTCGAAATCTTTGGGGCTGTATATATATATTTTAGGAAAATGTAATCAAAACCTTTTGAACAAAAGATTTGGACTTCGCAACAACATCCAAAGTGTGCCTCCGAAACAGGAATGGAGCATTGTCGCCCTATAACAGGGACCTTCAAGGCAGTTATATTTTAATACAGTGAAACCTCAGTTTATGAGTAACGCGGTTTATGAGCGTTTTGAAAGACGAGCAACTGTTTTTTTTTTTTTAATCCTGACTCGGTTTGCGAGTGTTGTCTCGCAAAATGAGCAAGATTCAAGCCTCTGCGGTGTGCAGTACCGCATATGGCCAGAGGTGCGGGGGCGCCAGTGACACTCGGAATGGCTCAGACCCGTTTGGAAATACTCGAAAACACTCCGTTCCTGAGTGTTTCTGAGCCTTTCACAGCCAAGCTGTCTCTGAGTCTCTCCGGCACCCCCCACCTCTGGCCACATGCGGTATTGCATGCAATAGAAGGCAATGCGGAACAAATAATCGTAGTTTCCATAAACTTCTATGGGGAAACTTGCTTTGATATACGAGTGCTTTGGATTACAAGCATTCTCCTGGAACGGATTATGCTCGTTCCACTGTATAAGATGAATATGTAAAAAAATTGAAAACTACATTAACCTGAAAAAAATGTTATGAGATTTAAAAGGTATAAGAAAGAGTTAAGGCTCTTGGAGGATGTGGAGTACAAGTGGCTGCTGGTGGCACTTGAAGTAGAGGCAGAACCTGTTTACACAGTATGGGAAAGGAAGAGGTTATGGAAGTCTGAAGTGGAATTCACCTGAGCAGAACAAGTGCAAGATGTGAGTGGATGTGTGTGTGTTTGGGTGTGTTGTGTGTGTATTTGGAGACAACCTATGTGGTGCCATCCTAATCCACACAGGATGTGTTGGGTACCCATGTCTCTTTATGAAACATGAGATGGTTATGAAGGTCTTAGGGTCTCATGAGAAAGGAAATAGTTATAGGACCACACACAGAAACATACATTGTACAAACACAAGTCAGCATGGTGGCTGTACATAGGGAATTTTATGTTCTTCCCATATCTCTGTGAGTTTATTTTGGGAGCTTTGTGTTTTTTTTTTGTTTTTTTTATATACCATATTTATCGGCGTATACCACGCACATTTTTGCCCTGAAAATCAGGGCAAAATCGTGGGTGTGCGATATACGGCGATACCCGCTTTCCCGCGCCGAGTTTGAACACTGCACCAGCATATACCGAGCGCAGTACATTCGTGTATAGTCGGGCAGGCTCGGCTCCTCTCGCGCTCACGTCCTGGACGTACAGGACGTGAGCGCGAGAGTAGCCGAGCCTGCCCGACTATACACAAGTGTACTGCGTTCGGTATATTCCGGCGCAGTATTCAAACTCGGCGCGGGAAAGCGGGGATCGAGCGGGGAGGACGCCGCAGAAGGACGGCGGACCTGACGAAGAGGACACCCGAAGCCGCAGATGGACGCCGGACCCGACAAGGCCGCCGATGGACGCCGCGCAAGACACCAAAACTGTAAGTACTAAAATGTTTTTTTACAGGAATGTCGGGTCCACTTTAGGGGTGCGCGCTATACGCCGGAGCGCGCAATACCCAGATAAATACGGTATATATATATCTCTAATCAGCAAGGAGCATGAGCTTTACTGATTAGAGCAGCCCTTTTCAACCAGGGTGCCTTCAGATTTCTTTAGGGGTGCCTTGGCAAAATGCCAAAATATTGCCCAAAAATTGTATACAAGTCAGCAGGTGGACGAAGCCTGCCTTTTAGTTACACAAAGCCACGGGTTTTCATTGTGCACCATTAGAATCATAGGCGTGCACACAGGGTGTGCCGGGTGTGCCCAGGCACACCCTAATCACCCCATTCACATTAGTGTTATCGCTCTGTAAAGCAGCAGGAACATGGGGAAGATCTCCCTCTTACCGGCTCTACCATAAGAGAAGTGTTTCTGCTCTTCTCTTTCACTATGCCGGCAGGGAGATCAATGTGCCGGGGTCATATATATATGTAGATACATACACATGTATGTGTGTTTGAGCTTAAGGGTGCACACCCTAATGCAATGGGCTGAGCACACCTATGATTAGAATCTTCTAGCCACCAGCGTCTTAACAAACAACGACTTCATTGGTTGATAAGGAGGAAGTCGAAAGAAAGAAAGGGTTGGGACTTTAAATGAGATGCGTGTTGATGCAAACAGTATGTATAAGTAAATAAATAAAGTAGAATAGCGTAATAACCAGGCTCAAACTTACCAACCAAATTGCAAGCCGAATTCAACTGTCTAACTTAGTATGTTAAAATCAGAGGATTGGTTGCACAAATTTGCAAGTATATGGATAAGCCACAGGCCGCTTACAAGGCTCTCTGCATTCCTGTGGTCCTAACTAAACTTTTCTAGTTTCCTCAGTAGAGGCGTAGAAGTGCTAATGAGTAGATGGAGAGCATGTGACTAGGGGTGTGTGTCACCAGCCAGCCTCCATCTAAAATAGGTGTAGCAATAAAGAGCACTGGAAAAAACGCATAAGGGTAAATGTATAAGCATCAAAATCGCATCTCCATCCCTTAAAGCGGTAGTTCACCCTCCTTCACGTCATTAGACCATTACATTCGGCATCGTAGCGCGAGCTACGGTATGCCGGTCTTAAATTTTTAAACCCCGTACTCACTGTGCTATAGGTGATTGAAGAATCCGACTCCCGCGGGGAATGGGCGTGCCTATGGAGAGGGAGGATGATTGACGGCCGGCTCTGGCACGTCACGCTCCCCGAAGACAGCCGGAGTAGGTCTCGGCTATTCACGGCGCCTGCGCACAGGCTATGCGCAGGCGCCGTGAATAGCCAAGCCTATTTCGGCTATTTCCGGAGAAGCGTGACGTGCCAGGGCCGGCCGTCAATCACCTTCTCTCACCATAGGAACGCCCATTCCCCAGAATCTTCAATGAGCCATAGCACAGTGAGTACGGGGTTTCAAAATTTAAGACCGGCATACCGTAGCTCGCGCTACGATGCCGAATGTAATAGTCTAATAAAAAAAAACATTTTTTTTTTTTTTAACAGGGTGAACCCCCGCTTTAAGGAGGAAGTCAGGCGCCTGCACAGCTTCCACGTTTACCCCTCTCTGTCAGCAATGGTGGTCACATCAGCTGAGTGAGGGTGAGAAATTGAGGGAGAAGAGAAATGTTGCAATATTAGCCAGTATAAGAGTGCAAAGTTGTATTTGCTTTGAAAGAATAAATCACCTCTAATATTGGGTGTCCTATATGCAAGGATTTTTGACACCCTAGGTGAAACCTAATTTAGACTCCACCCCCTTTGCCCTGCCCATGTATACCCCACCTTTTTAATGATGCGTCCATCAAATGCAGCCCACCAGCACGCATCAATGTAGCCTCACCAGCGCCCATCAATGTAGCCTACCAGCGCCCTTTAATGCAGCCTCACCAGCGCCCATCAGTGCAGCCTCACCAGCAACCATCAAATGCAGCCTCACCAGCGCCCATCAATGTAGCCTACCAGCGCCCTTTAATGCAGCCTCACCAGCGCCCATCAGTGCAGCCTCACCAGCAACCATCAAATGCAGCCTCACCAGTGCCCATCAATGAACGTTTGCTTCCATTCATTCGGGAGTCGGGACACAGACACAGTCCTCCACCACCGCTGCGCCTCTGAAACTCTGTGCAAGCGAAGCGGCGGCTGCCTGCTGATGCTGAGACTTATTCTTGTCAAGCCTGCCTTACGATCGTGAAAAAACAAAATGCTTGAGCAAAGCGCGGTGACGTACAACACGTATGACGGCACTATAAATGGGAAGTTCCATTCGGATGGCGCCACCCTGTGGGCTGCTTTTGCTGATTTTGTGTTAGTAAAAGTTTGGTGAGAGACGATTCGCGCTTTTCAGTCTTCGTGCTTTTCAGTCTGTTACAGCGTGACGAATGTGCTATCTCCATTACGAACGCTAGTTTTACCAGAACGAGCGCTCCCGTCTCATAACTTGCGTTTTTTTCACGTCGTTAAAGCCTACACATGAGAAAAATTAGAGCATGTTCTAAATTTTTAATGCTCATTTTTCACGTCGAGAAAAATGCTCTGAAGCCTACACACAATCGTTTTTAATGACCAATTTAAAAAATTGCATTTTTCTCGTCATGAAAAACGGTCGTGTGTACGCGGCATTAGTTGCTTGCTGCAGAGAGGAGAGAGTAGGAACACCAGTGGCTGGACTCCCTAGGCAGCAGTGCACCCTAGGCGTCTGCCTGGTTTGCCTAGTGGTAGCACCGGTCCTGCCTACATGTGTAAATGTTGCTGCATTATGTTTAGTTTTGTTTTCTACAATTTAGAATGGAGTGCCTTGAGATTGTGAATAATTTTAATGGGTTCCTTGATTGAAAAGAGGTTGAGAAACACTGGACTAGAGAGCTCTAGCTCAAACTAAAGCTGGCCATGGATGGATCGAAATGTAGCTGGTTCAGCAGGAATCGGATGAATTTCAATCTATTAAAGGGGAGGTTCACCCTAAAAACGACTTTCTAGTATTACAATGGCCCCCCACATTACAATACAATTATGCCTATTATGTTTTTTTTTATGCTGTACATACCTTGGTACAGCTAATTCACCCGTGGCTTCCGGGTTGCGAGTCCCGCGGGAGTGGGCGTTCCCAACTTGCTGATGATTGACGTGATGACCAGAAAAGAGCTCCCCCCGTCGCGTAAACTGCGTCATGATTGGCGAAAGGAGCCGAACGATGAGTCGGCGCTATACTGCACCTGCGCACCGCCGTTCGGCTCCTTTCGGCAATCGTGACGCAGCTTACGCGACGGGGGGGAGCTCGTTTTTGGTCATCACGTCAATCACCAGCAAGTTAGGAACGCCCACTCCCGCGGAACTCGCAACCCGGAAGCCACGGGTGAATTAGCTGTACCAAGGTATGTACAGCATAAAAAAAAACATAATAGGCATAATCGTATTGTAATGTGGGGGGCCATTGTAATACTAGAAAGTCGTTTTTAGGGTGAACCTCCCCTTTAACTACTTGCTTACTATTAACCCAGGCCAATTTTCAGCTTTCAGCGCTGTCGGACTTTGAATGACAATTGCACGGTCATGCAACACTGTACCCATATGAAATCTTTATAATTTTTTTCACACAAATAGAGCTTTCTTTTGGTGGTATTAAATCACCACTGGATTTTTTATTTTTTTCTAAACAAAATTTTGAAAAAAAAACAAAAACTGTTTTCATAATTTGTTATAAAATGTTCCAAACAGGTAATTTTCCTCCTTCATTGATGTGCACTGCACTGATGGGAAATGACGGGCACTGATGGTCACTGATAGGTGGCACTGATGGGGACTGAAATGTAGCACTAATAGTTGGCACTGATGGGCACTGAAGGCCACTGATAGGAGGCACTGAAGACACTGGTAGGTGGCACTGATAGGCAGCATGGATAGGCGGCACTGATGATGAGGCACTGATGGGAACTGACAGGTGGCACTGGTGGGCACTGATTATCAGTACTGACTGGCACTGGTAGGTGGCACTGGTTAGCATCTCTGGTGGGCACTAAACAGCAGAACTAGTGGTCACAGTGTGGGACCGATGTCCCTCTTACAGAAGGCAATAATTGGCTTTATTTATTTCTTCTCACGCAGGGGGCGTACAGACAGCGCGAGCACAGGAAGACATACATGGACACCCTCCTGGCATTTTAAGCCCGCGCTGCTAAATAAAGACTTGAAAAAAAACATAACTAATAGAATTCCAGATTGTTAGTGCTTCAGATTGACACATATTGCGATACAATCTCTTCCTCAGGATCCAAGATAAATTAAAGCGGAGGTCCGGGAAAAAAATGAATTAAAAGCCAGCAGCTACACATACTGCAGATGCTGGCTTTTAATAAATGGACACTTACCTGTCCTGCAGTTCCTCCAAGTCGGCACCGCTGCTGATGTTTCCATCAGCTGTCGGGTGCTGCCGCCGATATTGCGGGTAAGGGAACCCGGCAGTATAGCCTTTCAGCTTCACACCAGGAACCCTACTGCGCATTTGCGATGCCCCGCTCCTCTCTCCTATTAGCCTGGCGGCCAGGGGAGGGGGAGGACGGAGCCCCGCGGTGAGGTCACGGCCGCGGACAAACTCCCGGAAGTAGGAAAGGATACCTGTCAAAGACAGGTATCCTGTTGCCCCTCCCCCCGAAATGTGCCAATTGTGGCACCGGAGGGGGGAGGAATACGATGAGCGGAAGTTCCACTTTAGGGTGGAGCTCCGCTTTAAGTATAAATACAAAAAGTCCAATTTGGAAAAAGAAATATCATGGTCAAAATATTGAAATATGTTCATATATCATACAGGACAACAAACGAAATAATACATAAAAATACCAATAACAACTTACTTAACCACTTAAGACCCGGACCTTTAGGCAGCTAAAGGACCCGGACAGTTTTTGCGATTCGGCAGTGCGTCGCTTTAACTGACAATTGCGCGGTCGTGCGACGTAGCTCCCAAACAAAATTGGGGTCCTTTTTTTCCCACAAATAGAGCTTTCTTTTGGTGGTATTTGATCACCTCTGCGGTTTTTATTTTTTGCGCTGTAAACAAAAATATAGCGACAATTTAGAAAAAAATGCAATATTTTTTTATTTTTTCTATAATAAATATCACCCAAAAATATATAAAACATTATTTTTTTTCCTCAGTTTAGGCCGATACGCATTCTTCTACCTATTTTTGTTAAAAAAAATCACAATAAGCGTTTATCGATTGGTTTGCGCAAAATGTATAGCGTTTACAAAAAAGGGGATATTTTTATTGCATTTTAATTAATAATTTTTTTTTACTACTAATGGCGGCGATCAGCGATTTTTTTTCGTGACTGCGACATTATGGAGGACACATTGGACAATTTTGACATATTTTTGGGACCATTGTCATTTAAAATGCATTGTTTACTGTGAAAATGACAGTTGCAGTTTGGGAGTTAACCACAAGGGGGCGCTGATGGGGTTATGTATGACCTCATTTGTGTTTCTAACTGTAGGGGGGTGTGGCTGTAGGTGTGACGTCATCGATTGTGTATCCCTATAAAATCACACGATCGATGTCAGCGCCACAGTGAAGAACGGGGAAGCTGTGTTTACATACATGATAAAGTGAGGGTGCTCTTGCGCCTACCTAGTAAAGCTTAAGATGTGAAGTAAAATAATAGTAATGAACTAAAAGTGATGATGCTGCTCAATCTAATAATGTATAAATATCAAATAGAAATACAATAAAATAGTGAAAGGTAAAGTGACGAGCGCAATGAATATGACTAAGTAATCAAAGTGTTAATCAGTGAACATTGATAATAAACTAAAATTGAAACAAAGTGCTAAAAAATATTAAAAACATCAATAATGAATAAAAACGTTCAGCCAGCAAGTGGCCAGTGAAAAAAAAAAAAAAAAAAAAAAAAAAGTGTGCACAAAAATAGCTGCAAAAGTCAGCAGGCAAACATAAATATGAAGCCTAAATCAGTCCTGGAATAATAGGCTAACAATACAGCCTTTATACGTGCATAAAAGTGTAGGAAGTTCCATAAAGACAAAAATAAATATAAACTTCTCCAATAGTGATAAACAAATGTTTAAAATCTTCTCATGTGGGTCTTCAAATAATGTGGGCTCACAATGCGCTTACCTTCCCAAGGTAGTAATCAAGCCTTGATTAAATGGATATCCACAAGGGGTGTTGTTGAATCTGCAACTAGCTGTGGATGTTCAGGGCGTCCTGTATAATCCAATGTTTGTAGGCTCCAGATTTCTATTTGGCAGCGGTGGTGCTCAGCATGGGGAAATAAAAAAGGTAGCTTCCCATAGTGTAGTAAACCAAGGCTAATTTATTGGTAAAAACGCTAACAAGTGCATTTTAAAAGATCAAAGAAAACGAAACTAAGAAACAGCTGATGACAGCTTACTGATGTATTGCTTCAAAAATCAGTCCGTCCCTTACATGTTACACCACGTCACGTGGCTTCATCAGAGGCCTCTGATGAAGCCACGTGACGTGGTGTAACATGTAAGGGACGGACTGATTTTTGAAGCAATACATCAGTAAGCTGTCATCAGCTGTTTCTTAGTTTCGTTTTCTTTGATCTTTTAAAATGCACTTGTTAGCGTTTTTACCAATAAATTAGCCTTGGTTTACTACACTATGGGAAGCTACCTTTTTTATTTCCCCATGCTGAGCACCACCGCTGCCAAATAGAAATCTGGAGCCTACAAACATTGGATTATACAGGACGCCCTGAACATCCACAGCTAGTTGCAGATTCAACAACACCCCTTGTGGATATCCATTTAATCAAGGCTTGATTACTACCTTGGGAAGGTAAGCGCATTGTGAGCCCACATTATTTGAAGACCCACATGAGAAGATTTTAAACATTTGTTTATCACTATTGGAGAAGTTTATATTTATTTTTGTCTTTATGGAACTTCCTACACTTTTATGCACGTATAAAGGCTGTATTGTTAGCCTATTATTCCAGGACTGATTTAGGCTTCATATTTATGTTTGCCTGCTGACTTTTGCAGCTATTTTTGTGCACACTTTTTTTTTTTTTTTTTTTTTTTTTTCACTGGCCACTTGCTGGCTGAACGTTTTTATTCATTATTGATGTTTTTAATATTTTTTAGCACTTTGTTTCAATTTTAGTTTATTATCAATGTTCACTGATTAACACTTTGATTACTTAGTCATATTCATTGCGCTCGTCACTTTACCTTTCATGTGTTTACATACAGCTCTCCCCGTTCTTCAGCTCCGGAGACCGATCGCGGGACTCCAGCCGCGATCGGGTCCGCGAGTCCCGCGGTCACGGAGCTTCGGACCGGGTCGCGAGCACGCGCCCATGGCGCGCCCGCGACCCCACGGCTGGGCTTAAAGAGCCACGTACATGTACGTGGATGTGACCAGCCATGCCATTTTGCCGACGTATATCGGCGTGAATGGGTCCTTAAGTGGTTAAACAAACTGCCCCTAATTTGGGGCATATGGGGGAAAAAACAGAATGGGGCTACCTCGGCCTATGGGGGGACAAAGGAGAAATGAAAAATCCACAAAAATATTATATCGGCCATAAAATATATGTTTGGAAGCAAAATAAATAGTTAACCACTTGAGACCCGCGCTATTGACAAAAGACGTCAACAGCGTGGCTCTCAGGTGCCAACTGGACGTCTTTGGACGTCATTTGAAGTGCATTACCCGCGCGCGCCTCTGGGGGGCGCGCAGCGGGTAAACACTGTCCCGGCGCATCGCTCGGGAGCAGATGCGTGTACATGGTGGCTGCGATGTCCGCCGGGTACACGCGATCGTCGGTAACACAGCAGGGACGTGGAGCTCTGTGTGTAAACACAGAGCTCCACGTGCTGTCAGGTAGAGAGGAGACCGATCTGTGTCCCTTGTACATAGAGACACAGCATCGGTCACCTCCCCCAGTCACCCCCCCTCCCCCCACACAGTTAGAACACACCTAGGATACACATTTCACCCCTTCCTCACCCCCTAGTGTTAACCCCTTCACTGCCAGTCACATTTATACAGTAATTAGTGCATTTTTATAGCACTGATCGCTGTATAAATGTGAATGGTCTCAAATTTGTGTCAAAAGTGTCCGATACGTCCGTCGCAATATCGCAGTCCCAATAAAAATCGCAGATCGCTGCCATTACTAGTAAAAAAAAAAATCATAAAAAAAAATCATAATTCTGTCCCCTATTTTGTAGGCGCTATAACTTTTGCGCAAACCAGTCGCTTATTGCGATTTTTTTTTACAAAAATACGTCGAAAAATAATTCGGCCTTAACTGAGAAAAAAAATATTTTTTTTAAAAAAAAATTGGGATATTTATTATAGCAACAAGTAAAAAATATAGATATATTTTTTAAATTGTCGCTCTTTTTTTGTTTATAGCGCAAAAAATAAAAACTGCAGAGGTGATCAAATACCACCAAAATAAAGCTCTATTTGTGGGGAAAAAAGGCTGTCAATTTTGTTTGGGAGCCACGTCGCACGACCGCGCAAATGTCAGTTAAAGTGACGCAGTGCCGGAAGCTGAAATTTCGCCTGGGCACGAAGGGGGTTTATGTGCCCAGTAAGCAAGTGGTTAAAGTGGTAGTAAACCACCGGATTAAAAAAAAACCCTGCAAGGAAAAGTTATAATGTGCTAGTATGCATTGCACCAACTAGTTAGCACATTATGTGAAACTTACCTTAAAATGAAGCCCTCCAGTGGCACGCTGTCCCTGCTGACAGGGCTTTCATCTTCACCTGGTCTTCCTTTGGGTTGGCGGGCTCCAGTCCTTTGATTGGATGAGCCACGATGACATCACTCCCACACATGTTCGAGGGAGCCGCTGTTCGCGGCACAGGACTCTGAAGGAACGGCACGGGTATGCACGTTTAGAACCACGTTTAGGAGAGATTAATTGTATCTATAAGTAAGTCTTATTATAGGCTTAACTATAGGTAAAAATGAACCAAGAGATTTTAATCTCACTTTAACAGGTTCCGGACCGCCATCTGCACATTTGCCGTGACAAGGCAGTTGAGCGAAACTATGTACCTGTACGTCGTTCTGTGCAGTAGCTCTGGGGAGCACATGCACGTCGCCAGAGGCGCGATCGCATGCTGATTGGCCAGAGGAGGAGCCAATCAGCGGGTCCTGAGGACCTTAAATCTGTTGACCACCCGTGATCGTTCCCGAAAGAGGCAGAACAGCCAATGGGGGCCCACCCATAACTGCACCCCCCCTCCCCCAAAGCTACTTATTATAAAAAATAATAAAAATGGCCCTTTAAGTGTGTGCGAGATGCTGGGCATAGGGGCGCATGTGCAGTATGTGCAGGGCACCGGACATACAGCTGCTATGGGAAGAATGACGTGTTTGCAATCATGTGATTGCAAACAAGAAGCTCTACTGACTTCCTTTAGAAAGTTCTCGGGCGCAGAGCTCTGCGCCCTGAACACTCCCTCTATAGCATTGCTCCCTCCTGTGGTGTGTGATTGGCGGGTCCTGCGCCTTCTCTTCCGATTCCTCTTTTGACTCATCCAGGATGGTCCAAAGGTGGATGACAGGCGATTTGCTGTTTATGAGTACGAGGGAGGGGAGAGGGGGGACATCTGATTTGAAGGATGACTCTGATGGGGACACCTGATGTAAAGGAGGACTCTGATGGTGAAATATGATGTAAAGGAGGACTCTGATGGGGAAATCTGATTTAAAGAGGGACTCTGATGGGGAGATCTGATGTACAGGGGACTCTGATGGGGACATCTGATGTAAAGGGGGACTCTGATGGGGACATCTGATGTAGAGGAGGACTCTGATGGGGACATCTAATGTAGAGGAGGACTCTGATGGGGACACCTGATGTATAGGGGATGCTGATGGGGACACCTGTTGTAAAGGGGGACTCTTATGAGGACACCTGATGTATAGGGAGATGCTGATGGGGACACCTGTTGTAAAGGGGGACTCTGATTGGGACACCTGATGTAAAGGGGGACTCTGAAGGGGACATTTGATGTAAAGGGGGACTCTGATGGGGACATCTAATGTAGAGGAGGACTCTGGTGGGGACACCTGATGTAAAGGGGGACTCTGATGGGGACATCTGATGTAAAGGGGGACTCTGATGGGGACATCTAATGTAGAGGAGGATTCTGATGGGGACACCTGATGTAAAGGGGGACTCTGATGGGGACATCTGATGTAAAAGGGGACTCTGATGGGGACATCTGATGTAAAGGGGGTCTCTGATGGGGACATCTATTTTTTTTTCACAATCCAAGGTTTATTAAAGCATAAATGAATTATACAGTAAACAGTTTGTATAATTGTAAACACGAAACACATATTTGTCTTCTGATGAAATTATCATATATACTCTGATGGGCACAGTTTTATCTAGCAGTAATGATACATAATCACCTGATAAATGGCTATTTACAGTCCTGCATTACTAACAGTTACATTTTTCAGTTTATTTTCGCCCCTGCCAAAAGATTTTGAGCACCACCCGCCACTGAGAACAGCGATCTGCCTATGTAAACAAGGCAGATCGCCGTTCTGCCAGAGGGAAAGAGCTAGATCTAGTGCTAAGCAGGAACATGGATCTCTTTCTTTCCTCAGTCAAACCATCCCCCACACAGTTAGAAAGCACCCCCTAGGGACACACTTAACCCTTTGATCGCCCCTGGTGTTAACCCCTTCCCAGCCAGTGTCATTAGTACAGTGACAGTGCATATTTTAGCACTGATCACTGCATTGGTGTCACTGGTCCCAAAAAGTGTCACTTAGCGTCCAATTTAGATTTTTTTACATTTTGTGTTGGATATGTATTATAGCAGAAAGTAAAAAACATTGTTTTTTGTTTTTTTTTTTCAAAAATTTTTTTTGTTTATAGTGCAAAATATAAAAAATGCAAAGGAGATCAAATACCACCTAAAGACAGCTGTATTTGTGGTAAAAAAAGGACATCAATTTTATTTGGGAACAGCGTCACACTACCGCACAATTATCAGTTAAAGTAACGGAGTGCCGTATTGCAAAAAAATTACCTGGTCATGAAGGGGGGGATAAATCTTCCATGGCTAAAGTGGTTAAATAAGCAAAAACATAGCTAAGGAAAGAAGGAAAGCAGTGAGGTTAATAAGATCGAATAAGATTAATTGAAACCCAAATTCACAGGTACAATGGTATAGTTTGAGGGCAGGGCCGATCCTAGGCAGGGTGCTCCGCACCCAGGCGCCTCAGAGGTGGGGGCACCGAAGCTCCAAAGTGCTCCTCTCCCTCCTCCTTGTCTGTGTCCAGAGGCGAAGCGCATGTAGCGGGTGCTGCGGTTCCCCATCCCGCTTGCTCTCTCTGCTGGCAACTGACAAGAGCGCATACCTTCCGCTGTCTCCGGAATCCGGGCTGGGTACCACAGCGGAGTCTAGTACCGGAACACATTCCGGCACTAGGCTCCACTAATTAATTCTGTCCGGTGTGCATGTAGCAGTCTCCTGTCTGCCCTGCCCCCTCTGTGTGTGTGAGCTCTTCTCCCATAGGCGGTGTAATGAGAGGCTTCTGGGTTGGCCGCATATGCTGCCAATCATCCCGTGCACACCCTCCAAGTAACCAAAGATGCCACGTATGCCCGCCCCCTGTAATTTTCTTCTGCTCCCAGTGCACCTGAGCTACAGGGATCTATTGGACAAGTACTGATCCATGGGGACACCTGATGTGGGGGGTTCTGATGGGGACACCTGCTGTGGGGGGGGGGGCTCTGATGGGGGAAACCTGCTGGGGGCTCTGATGGGGGACACCTGCCTTGGAGGGCTCTGATGGGGGACACCTGCTGGGGGACACCTTCTGGGGGGACTCTGATGGGAGACACTAATGAAAACTTCCTAGGGGAGCATCTCTGTGTTTGAGTCATAGCCATACAAACTTGTGTAAAGGGGAGGAGTTAGTAAGATGACCACGCCCATGTGGGGGCTCCAGAAATATTTCTGCACCCAGGCGTCTGTGACCCTAGGATCGGCCCTGTTGGAGGGTCTTAACATAGGGGGAATTTATCAAAACTGGATCAGACAGAATCTAGAGCAGCTGTGCATGGCAACCAATCACCTTCTATCTTCAGCTTGTTTAGTTAAAGAGGAGTTCCACCCAAATTTGAACTTCCGCTTATCCCACTCCTCACCCCCTTACATGCCACATTTGGCATGTAATTTTTTTGGGGGGGGAGTGGGGGCTTCAGGAAGAGTGGGACTTCCTGTCCCACTTCCTCCTTCCTGTAGGCTCGCGCATGCGCAGTGCCGCTCGCGCATGCGCAGTGGGTGCCCGGCCATGAAGCCGAAAGCTGTCACGGCCGGGTGCCCACACTGAGAATGAAGACGCCGGCCGGGGAGGGGGGGAGAGGAGCGGAGCCCCGGCCGGCGCGTCGCTGGAGCAGGTAAGTGTCTGTTTATTAAAAGCCAGCAGCTACACTTTTTGTAGCTGCTGACTTTTAATAAACATACAAATTGGCTGGAACTCCCCTTTAAGGTTTGAAAAATAAAAATAGAAGCTGATTGGTTGCCAAGCACAGCTGCTCTAGATTCTGTCTGCTCCAATTTAGATACATTTTCCTGTTTGTGTTTGCGCAACTAGAAAAATGTATATGTATAAATTTATTTTATAGAAGTGTAGAGTTTAGTGAAGGAAAACTAGACAAATTAGAAAAATTTGTTAGTTTTCGTTTCATTTATTCATTTTTTTTTCTTTCTTTTTTCGGGTCATTTGTTATGATCGCTATTCGTAAAGTCATAAATTCGTAATTTCGAAAATTTGTAAATTCGAAATCCAAAAATAAGAAAGAAAATCCGAAAATTCGAAAGAATAGCTAAACTAACTAACTAATAATAATTAACAATTAAATTATAGGTATTGGAATTTCCTTTCAAATTTGGCTGTAAGTGAATGTAACAAATACAAATTTATCCCAAGTTACGAATTATCCAAAAAAATTAATGCCGCATCTAAACAAATGGAACGTAACAAATTAATAATAAAGAGTAATAATAGTAAAACGTTTTTATTATTATTATTATTATTGTTATTTATTATTAATTCGTTATATTCCATTCGTTTAAATGCGCATTAATTATTTTGGATAATTTGTAACTTCGGATAAATTTTTGTATTCGTTACATTCACTGACAGCCAAATCTGAATGGAAATTCCAATACCTATAATTTAATAGTTAGTAATAGTTAAGTTATTATTAGTTAATATTTCAGATGTTTGAATTTTCTGATTTTCTGATTCTTTGAACCTCTAATTTTCTAATATTCTAATTTACGAATAATTGGAAAAATTTGGGTTATTGTTAATTCTGATATTTCCGAATTAAACAAATTTGTCGAAAATTGTTAAAAAATTTATTCGGAATTAAGCGAATTGCACATGTCTAAGGAAAACTTCTCAATAACTTTCAGGCACCAAAAGCACAGTCTATCCAGATGGGACTTGGCGACATGACGTCTTCAGGAGACAGGAGCAGGCAGTGATGGAATATTGTATTTCCAATAGCAGTGAGTGATCAATCATGTTATCCGCCCGTCATAGCAATAGCTGTCACTCTGCGCTATTGGGACAGTCACACCTTCCATGGGAACACCTTCACTGCAGGTAAACACATCCTGGGCTGGGGAATCCTATCCTCACATGTCCCTGACCTGTGTGTTATAGACACGGGGCTGTCGTGCTGCTTCTCATGACCCCTCCTCATCGTGATGGATGACTCAAAGGTCAGGTGTAGTCACCTGGGCCTCCTTCCTGATGGTTCACACGGCTGTCATCAGTTGGTGAGACGACGCAAGTCTTATATAAATATCCACTCTGATTCCAATATATATTTTATAAAACATACAAAACTCTTTTTGTTCATTTTCCTGATGGATTTCGCCACTCTGTATCCCCTGATTTGATTGGTCTATATCAAATGGCATGTAGATCCAGGTAAGGGGACTTTAGAAATGACAAGGCTATTTACGATCTCACGATTGTAGGATACATATGATACATATTCCATAACAGTGGTGGCTGGTGCGCAAACAAACTGAAAAAAAAACATCAATTGCAGCTACTGTGGCATCAAACGCAGCTACTGTGCCAATCAATTGCCGTCACCGTGCCATCAAACGGAGCCACTGTGCCATCAAATGCAACCATTGTGCCATCAAACGCAGCTACTGTAAGTGTGAGTGAGTGAGTGAATAACTTGTATAGCGCTACAAATGCAAACTAAATCGCCTCAAGGCGCTTTTTCCATCCGGTGTCGTCCTTATCCTTCAAAAGAGGTAGGTCTTAAGTCACTGTACCCATCAATTGTTGCCAGTGTGCCCATCAATTGCCGCTAATGTGCCCATCAATTGCTGCCAGTGTGCCCATCAATTGCTGACACTGCGCCCATCAATTTCTGCCAGTGTGCCCATCAATTGCCACTACTGTGCCCATCAGATGCTGTCAGTGTGCCCATCAATTGCCGCTAATGTGCCCATCAGATGCTGTCAGTGTGCCCATCAATCGCCGCTACTGTGCCCATCAGATGCTGCCAGTGTGCCCATCAATTGCCACTACTGTGCCCCATCAGATGCTGCCAGTGTGCCCATCAATTGCCGCTACTGTGCCCCATCAGATGCTGCCCGGCACTTACCCGTCTCGCAGTGGGTCAGCAGCAGTCTCCTGCACGTCCTCCATGTCTTCTTCCGTCCTCTTTCAGGCGTCCAATCACAACACCTGACATTTCAGGCAATCAGGTGACATGAAACAGACCTGGCAACCTGATTGGCTGAGAGGCGGTTTAGTGTTAGAAAAGTGAATTCCTTCGCTTTGCTAACACACAGCTGAGTGAACGCCCAGAATGGCGCCCGCAGTTCACATTTTTGGGCATTTATTAGAGCCTATGGCTCTTATCAGGTGCTTCCAAAAAAGTGTCAGCAGCGACCATAGATAGATTCATGCATTGTAGGACGTGATCAGCTGTCATTGGCTGACAGCTGATCATGTGGTAAGGGGCCGGGGTGCACAGGCAGCTCATGCATGGGAGGACGTCTATTGAGGTCCTCCCGGCAATTAAAGCTTGCGCTGTAGCCGTCATTTGGCTATGGTGCAGGCGGGAGGTGGTTAAGACAGTTTTGCAAAGGCCTGTGTTAGGCCGGCCATATACGGATCGAAATTCAGCCGTTTCAACAGGAACTGGCTGAATTTTGATCCATCTATGGGCAGGCTGGTTTTGCTGAAGTCGATTTATTGATCAACTTCAGTACAACCAACCTGTTGTTTTTATTTGTACGATCACTGTTGACAGTTATAGCTGCCAGCAGTGATCATTGTATTCTGGCAGGGGGGAAGCCTCCTGCTGTCAGAATACAATAGTGCTGCGGGAGGAATTCAACCATCAACATTGACTGTGTTGATGGGGAAATCCAGTAATTTTCTTTCCTTCAACCACTGGTTGAAGAAGAAAACTGTATAATGCATGGCCTGCCTTAGATTTAGCTCTGAAGATGAGACAATGTTGTCTTAAATACACACTCTGGGCCAGATTCTCAGAGACTTACGTCGGCGTATCAGTAGATACGCCGTCGTAAGTCCGAATCTGTGCCGTCGTATATTTAAGCGTATTCTGGAAACCAGATATGCTTAAATTTGGCTAAGATACGAGCGGCGTAAGTCTCCTACGCCGTCGTATCTTAGGGTGCATATTTACTCTGGCCGCTAGGTGGCGCTTCCGTTGTTTTCCGCATCGAATATGCAAATGAGCAAGATACGCCGATTCACGAACGTACGTACGCCCGTCGCAATTAGTTACGCCGTTTACGTAAGACATAGGCCGGCGTAAAGATAAAGCAGGTCTCTAGGTGGCGTAGCCCATGCAAAGTATGGACGTCGGAACAAGCGTATCTTTTTACGTCGTTTGCGTAAGTTGTACGCGAATAGGGCTGTGTGTAAGTTACGTTCACGTCGTAGGCAGTGTTCGACGTATCTTAGGCATTCTATCTGACGCATGCGCACTGGGATACGTCCACGGACGGCGCATGCGCCGTTCGTTCAAAACGTCATTTACGTGGGGTCATGCTTTATTTCCATAAAACACGCCCACTTCTTACGCCGGCACATTTACGCTACGCCGCCGTAACTTAGGACGCAAGTGCTTTGTGAATACAGCACTTGCCTCTCTAAGTTGCGGCGGCGTAGCGTAAATACGATATGCTACGCCCACCCACACTTACGCCGGGGTACGTGAATACAGGCCTCTATTTAAAGCGGTAGTAAACCGCCTGCTTTTTTTTTAAACCTGCGTCACATACTAGCAAATTATGTGAAGCTTACCTTAAAACTAAGCCCTTTAGCGACACGTGGTCACCACTGACAGGGCATTCATCTTCATCCGGTCTTCCTTCTGGGTTGGTAGGCTCTGGTCCTTTGACGGGAGCTGCTGCAGCCACGGCACAGGGCTCTAAAGGAATGGCACGGTATGCCGGTGACGTCACCAGTGGTTTCACAAGTAAATATCTCCTAAGTGGTCCACGTTTAAGAGATATTTACTGTACCTATAGGTAAGCCTTACTATAGGCTTACCTATAGGTAAGAATCCTCCATGGGCATTTACCCCCACTTTAAAGTGGTTATAAATACTTTACAACCACTTTTACCTACAGGTAAGCCTAAATTAAGGCTTACATGTAGGTGCTCGAAATATCTCCTAAACCTCCATGGTTTAGGAGATATTTGCAAAAGAGATGGGCACCGATGTCTATGGCACTTGCACTGTAGACAACGGCGCAGGCGCACTTTAGAAACCTTTAGAAACGGCGATCGTGTTGTTTCTAAATGAGATTGTGACGTCATTGCGGCTTCCGTCCAATCACAGCACCGGAGCTCCGATACCCGGAAGGAAGAGGGTGAAAGATGGACGCTTCATGGAGGCAAAGAAACCGGGGACATCGCAGGCTTCTGTTTCAGGTAAGTCACACATAATGGGCTACTATGCGATGCATAGTAGCCCAATATGCTTTACCTTTGCGGGGAAACAAAGAGGAAGTAAAACCCATCAGGTTTTACTTCCTCTTTAAGCTGGCCATACATTGTTCGATTTTCATTGGAGTGTTCGTCATAGAAAAAAAAATAAAAAATTGCTGCAACCATCTTTCTTGTCATAATTGAATCAAATAATTTTGTTTGGAAGCTCTTAAAATTTCATGCAGACCTGCCATCTAAATGGAACCCCAAATATATTTCATGAACGAAAACAACATTTACAGTTAGTGCCGGTTCACAAAACAGCGACTTGTCAGACCTCGAGTTGCCCCAAGTCGCTGGACATAAGAAATTCCATTGAAGTGAATGAAAGTTGTCTTAAAGTGGTTGTGAACCCTTACAGACCACGTTGACCTACAGGTAAGAATAGATTAAGGCTTACCTGTAGGTCCAAGAAATATCTCTTTAACCTACACGGTTAAGGAGATATTTCCAAGAATAACAGCACCGATGTCTACGACGCATGTACGGGAGTGACGTCATCGCTGCTCCGGCCAGTCACAGCGCCGGAGCAATGATACCCGGAAGTCACTCTGGGTATCATGGTGGTGACGGAAGACATGTCCGAGAACCGCTGCGATGGGCTTCTTTCGCAGGTAAGTAATTCATAATGAGCTAGTATGCTATGCATACTAGCTCATTATGCCTTTGTCTTGCAGGGTTTTTTTTTTCTTGAAAAAAGTGTCAGAGGGTTTACTTCCTCTTTAATGTGCACTACTGAAGTTGGTCCGACTTCAGAAAAGGTTCCTGTACTACAGGACTAGACAACTTGTACCCATAGATTTCAATGAAAGTTGCCTCCAAAGTCGGATCTCCATCTTAGGTTGGCGCCAATTCTACTATTTTTTCCATTCCATTCATTATCCCACCTAGGTGGGATAAACATGTAGAGGCGGCCACCTAAAACAAAAAAAAATTTCAAAAAATTCCTTCAACCATATCACCTATTTCATTTCTGAACCAGATATATAAGGTTTTCTAAAACTTTTTTGCTGCACATATATCTATCATCTTGGTTCTGTTGCGCGGATTCATTCTACATTTTCGGATCTCCATCTTAACTGAAGCAACTTTACAGGAAAAGAAAATAGTTTACTCAGGCAAACCCCTCCCTCCCACAGAGCTGATTATTCTGTGATTGGCCACATCCAAAGTCACCTGTCCCGGAGGCAACTGCAAGTCATGTTGTAAGTTGCTCAAAGTCACGCTGAAGTCGTGCTGAAGTCGCCTCCAAACCGCCTTGCGAAGTCACGCTGTAAGTCAGGTTGCCCCTGTGTGAACCAGCACTAAGTATTCCATTTGTTTGAGAAAAAAATATATTTTCACATGAATTTTTGAAGGGTGTTAGTACAAAGAAAATGTTGTACAGTACATGAATACTGTATATTGCATAGTACAAAGAACATTAAGGGCCAGATCCACAAAGAAGTTACGCTGGCGTATCTTTTGTTGCGCCGCGTAACTTCTAGTTTGCTCCGGCGTATCTTTGTTTTGTATCCACAAAACAAGATACGCCTGAAGCTGGGCTACATCCAACTGGCGTGCGTCTTAGTACGCCGTCGGATCTAAGGTGCATATTTACGCTGGCCTCTACGTGGCGTTTCTGTCGATTTCCGTGTCGAGTATGCAAATTAGCTAGATACGCCAATCCACAAACGTATGTCCGGCCGGCGCATTTTTTTACGTCGTTTCCATAAGGCTTTTTTCGGCGTAACGTTACCCCTGCTATATGAGGCGTAGCCAATGTTAAGTATGGACGTCGGGCCAGCGTCGAATTTTCCGTCGTGTACGTCATTTGCGTAAAAAGGTTCGCGAATAGGGCTTTGCGTAGAATGACGTTCACGTCGAAAGCATTGGCTTGTTGCGGGTTAATTTGGAGCATGCGCACTGGGATACCCCCACGGACGGCGCATGCGCCGTTCCGAAAAAACGTCATTTACGTCGGGTCAAGACGTATTAACATAAAACACGCCCACATCTTATCTATTTGAATTGCGCGCCCTTACGCCGACACAGTTAGGCCCCGAGAGGATCGATCCGCTGAAATTGATCCGCGGATCGGTTTCAGCGGATAGATCCGCTGGTGTGTACGATCCAGCGGATATTTATCCGCGGATATATTTCGGGCCGACCGATTTCCAGCGGATAAAAATTTCTTAGCATGCTAAGAAATCTATCTGCTGGAATCGGCTCCAGCGGATCGATCCGGTGGTCTGTACAGACTCACCGGATCGATCCGTCCGAACTCATCCCTCGCATGCGTCGTAATGATTCGACGCATGTGTGGATATCCTTATATGACAGCGTCGCGCACGTCCCTGCGTCATCATCGCGGCGACGGCGCGACACGTCACCGCGGACGGAATTCCGCGGGGATTTTGATCTCCTGGTTAGTACAACCAGGAGATCAAAATCCGCCAGAGGATTTATCCGCGGATACGGTCCGGAGGACCGTTTCCGCGGATAAATCCTCTCGTGTGTACCCGGCATTACACTCTGCCGCCGTAACTTACGGCGCAAATTCTTTCAGGATACGGAAAATACCCAGAAAGTTACGGCAGCGTAGTGTATCTGAGATACGCTACGCCGGACGGAAAAATGCGCGGAGGTACGTGGATCTGGCCCTAAATATTTAAATTGAGGTGCGCAAAACTGAAAAGTGCATGCTTTTCCCGACATAAAATAATGCCAGTTTTATTCCAGAAAACATTAGAAAGTTGTTAAAACCTTACGAAAAAAAATTCTAAAAAATTCTACTGGTGTATGGCCAGTATACAAAGTGGACAAGGGCAGGTTTTATATGGTCATAAATCTGACTTTAGAGCAGCACTTTAGGAACCAAGGTGCAATCTTATAGCATATTTGTCTCATGATCTGGTTTTGCTGCTCCTGTTTAGCATTGTCCTGCTGTTGAACAGAATTGATAAATGTGGCCCCTATGTCTCCAGGTACATTTGTGTAATCTGTTAGGACAACTGATATGGGGAGGTCACGGGGTGAGAACGAGGGCAAGTGTGTTACCAGGCGTTCTCTGACCATCTCCCTGAGACTCTACATATCTGATCCCAGCTGGGTAATCATTACACCGACTCTGCCTGTACTGGCCTCTCATGGCAGCTGTCAGTACAGTGTTGTGGATGGGACCTGTTGACAGGGACGAATATTGGGTTGTAATGAGAGACGAATGGTCAACTGGTGAAATTCACCTTCCATCACATCAGATGTGCACTGAATGGCAGCAATGAAAGCTCAGTTAATAAGAAACTTTGCACACATTGGCCTGATACGGTTAAAGTATCGACATACGTGAAATAATTGTCGTATGTATGGCCGTATATAGTTAGATTTTCATTTGTAGAACAATTTGTCAGATCATTCTTTCTTGCCAACAACAAATTTTGTTAAAAATTTTGTTCGAAATGCCTTAAAATTTCATCCTGGTCTGCTGCTTGAATGGAATCCTAAACCTATTAACCACTTCAGCCCCGGAGGATTTGGCTGCCCAATGACCGGGTCATTTTCTTGCGATTCGGTGCTGCGTCGTTTTAACGGACAATTGTGCAGTCGTGCGACGTGGCTCCCAAACCAACTTGACGTCCCCCCCCCCCCCACAAATAGAGCTTTTTTGGGGGGGTATTTGATCACCTCTGCGGTTTTTATTTTTTGCGCTATAAACAAAACATTTTGAAAAAAAAGCAATATTTTTTACTTTTTGCTATAATAAATATTAAAAGAAAATATATATATATATATATATATATATATATATATATATATATATATATATAAAAATATTTATCAGTTTAGGCTGATATGTATTCTTCTACAAATTTTTGGTAAAATAAAATTCGCAATAAGCGTTTATTGATTGGTTTGTGCAAAAGTTGTAGTGTCTACAAAATAGGGGATAGATTTATGGCATTTTTATAAATATTTTTTTTTTACTAGTAATGGCGGCGATCTGCAATTTTTATCGTGACTGCCACATTATTTCTTTTTTATTAAAGGGCCCAGAGGTCCCGGATGGCAACCCCCCTTTTTTTGTAATTTATTTTTATTAAAAAAAATAATAATTTGTGTATATATAAATGTATATTTTTTTTTAATTAAAGGGCCCAGAGGTCCCCAGATGGCAACCCCCCTTTTTAAAAAAAAAATATATATTTTTTTTATTTCTTTTTATTAAAGGGCCCAGAGGTCCCCAGGGCCCCGGATGGCTACCCCCCTATTTTTATATATATTATTCTTTATTTCTTATTTCAGGCGGCACCCCCCCCCCCCCCATCCCGGTTCTCTGCTCCAGGAGGGCCCATGCCTGAAGCTGTGTAAGGGGCCCCATAATTCCTGATGGCGGCCCTGTGTGTAAATGACACTGGCAGGGAAGGGGTTAACCACTAGGGGGCGAAGAAGGGGTTAAGTGTGTCCTAGGGAGTGATTCTAACTGTGTGGGGGGCTGGGCTACGAGTGACATGATATTGATCACTGCTCCCGATCACAGGGAGCAGTAGATCACTGTCCCGTCACTAGGCAGAACAGGGAAATGCCTTGTTTACATAGGCATCTCCCTGTTCTGCAGCTCTGTGACACGATCGCGGGACACCAGCGGACATCGAGTCCGTGGGTCCCGCAGGCACGGTCACGGAGCTCGCGGCAGGGGCACGCCCGTACGGCAGTAAATTCAAAGCAAAGTACCTGTTTCGTTGCTTTGTGCAGCCGTACCATTTTGCCAACGTATATCTGCAGGAGGTGGTCAGCAGGCGGTTAAAAAGATTACTTTAAAATATGTACAAAATTTCCGATGATAAGCAATTGTTCAGGTTTCATTACTACTCAGAATTATGTTTTGTTTCTTATTTTCTTTTTTTGACGATGATTGTTTTGTCTTGTTTTTTGATGATGATGGATAGTGCATTCAACCCTCGGAGGTTAACTTGAGATTATTATTTATTTATTTGATGTAATGTTGGATGACAGTTATCTTTTGTGGTCATACCTTTCATGCCTTTGTATTACTATGTTGACAACCCGAGAATTGGCTTTGTTCCAATGATACGTCTGTTCCTAGCAGACTTTTTTTTTTTTCCAATAAAAATTTTGAAATATAAAAAAAAGTCTGTTTGTAAAATATGTACGACTTTTCCTGAACAAAAACACATTTAGGGCCCTTTCACACTATCGGATCCTGTGAGGATCCATTCCTTATATATCCGCTTGCTCAGCGGGGATCGCTCCATTGATCCCCGCTGAGTCGGCAGATAACAGGGCGGTCCCTCCACACTGTACAGGGACCGCCCTGTCAGATCTCCGCTCTCCCTAATGGGGGGATCGGCTGAACACTGACCATCTGTCTGTGTTCACCCGATCCGATGGAAAAATAAAATGTTCCTCCGTCTGCAGAATCGGAGAATAACGGACACCGATAAGATCGGGTGTCAGCAGATGTCCATCCGCTGACACCCACTATCCCATAGGGATTCATGTATGTCCCTTTTTCATCCGTAAACGGATGAAAAAACTGACATACGGTCCCGCATGTGTGAAAGGGGCCTTACAGTTAGAATTTAGTTTGTCCAAGAGAATTTTTCCAATTCTCCCCCGCTTTGAACCCACTAACCATTAGAAATTCATACGAAAGATTTGAAAATGAAAATGTTCAAAAAAATTCTTCCGGTGTATGGCCAGCTTAAAGGGGGTTGTAAAGCTTCGTGTTTTTCACCTTAATGAATCCTATGCATTAAAGTGAAAAAACACCTTTCACTCTCCGGCCCCCCCGAGCCCCCATTTAACTTACCTGAGGTCAGGGCTGAGTCATACACTCAGTGGCTATGCACGCCGAGTGTATAACACGGGAGCGCGCCCACAAGGTAACCCCCTCGGGAGAGAGCTTCCCAGAGGGGGTTAGCTCTTGCAGGGAGGAGCCGCGACAGCTGCCGTGGGACCCCAGAAGAGGACGTTCGGGGCCACTCTGTGCAAAATGAACTGCACAGTGGAGGTAAGTATGAAATGTTTTTTTAATTGAACCTTTAGGGCCAGATTCACAAAGAGTTACGCCGGCGTATCAGTAGATACACAGACGTAACTCGCAATCTAAGCCCGTCGCATCTTTAAGTGTATGCTCAAACTGAGATACACTTAAACCTACCTAAAATACGACGGCCTGCGCCGTCGTATCTTAGGGTGCAATATTTCCGCGGGCCGCTAGGTGGCGCTTCCATTGAGTTTGGCGTAAAATATGCAAATTAGTAGATACGCCGATTCACAAACGTATGCTTGCCCGTCGCAGTAAAGATACGCCGTTTCCGCAAGAGGTATGCCGGCGTAAAGATAAAGCTGCCCCCTAGGTGGCGTATCCTATATTAAGTATGGCCGTCGTTCCCGCGTCGAAATTTTGAAATTTTACGTAGTTTCCGTAAGTCGTCCGTGAATGGGGCTGGACACCATTTAAGTCCACGTCAAAACCAATGACGTCCTTGCGACGTCATTTAGAGCAATGCACGCCGAAAATTTTTAAGGGACGGCGCATGCGCAGTTCGTTCGGCGCAGGGACGCGCTTCATTTAAATGAAACACGCCCCCTACCCGCCGAATTTGAATTCCGCCGGGTGATTTACGATACGCCGCCGCAACTTTACAGGCAAGTGCTTTGTGAATAAAGTACTTGCCTGAAAAACTTGCGGCGGCGTAACGTAAATCAAATACGTTACGCCCGCCCAAAAATACGCCCATCTACGTGAATCTGGCCCTAAGTGTCCCTTTAAAGAGGTTGTAAACCTTCATTTTGCAATTTGTACCTATAGGTAAGCCTAGAATAAGGCTTACCTATAGGTACTGTAAATATCTCCTAAACGTGCACTGTTTAGGAGATATTTACTGCATACTACACCAATGTCATTTGCACTGTGAAGAAACGGCCCCACGAGCCGTTATATCACAAGCGAGTGCCGTGACCAGTGGCTCCCGCACGCATGCGCAGGAGTGACGTCGCGCGGCTCCTGCCAGTCACAGAGCTGGAGTCCCCGGCCCCGAAAGGAGGAGGGGCGAAGATGGATGCGGCCTGCAGCGGGGGCGGCGCGCAGGCTTTGTTTGCAGGTAAGTGTCACATAATGTGCTAGTATGCACATTATGCAAAGAAGGGAAGAAAAACCCTTCAGAAATCATTTAAAATAACAGATCTACATTTAAAAGAGTCATACAAATCAAAAAATAGATTACATATATAAACAGATGCCAGTGCTATTGATAATTTTATAGCAAAAGAACTTACAGAGGTTGTAACCCTAAAAAAAAAAAAAATCCTGTTCCTTTAACCACTTGAGCTCTGGAAAGTTTACCTCCCTTCATGACCAGGCCATTTTTTGCGATACGGCACTGCGTTACTTTAACTGACAATTGCGCGGTTGTGTGAGGCTGTACCCAAGGCGAGGTGGCAAGAAGAGCTGCCTTAATCGTATATATACAGTATACGGTAGGCAATCAGTTAAAGAAAGTTATACAGCGCAGTGCTTGTGCTGTGTAATTTGGCCCTTTCTATCACCTAAAATACCTGTCTGATCCTGGCTGGCTATACCCCCCCCCCCCCACTGTAAACTGAGCACGTTTATCATGGCTGCTGAGCCCTGTAACTGTGGTCAGTTTATGTGCCTCTGTCATCCCGCTATCTCTCCTTGCTCCTTATATTTTTTATACATAACATATAATAGGGCACATATTGTAATCTAACACAGGTGATTATAACAAGAAGAAAAGTGGCTTTACAAGCACTTTAAGTTGTGTAGTCCTCAGAGATCACTCTTATAGGTTGATGCGTTATGCTGGGAATCCCGCTCCATCTGGACCTTTGATCTCAATATGAAACAGGGATAGTTACTAAAACAGTATCAGAAATTGTATATGTTAGAAATATATATTCACAAGCATACAAAACTTATTTAAAAGTAATCATTCTTCCGCATATGATGCTAAACTTTAATGGAGACGATGGGGGTCCATCTTCCATGAGAAAGTCGCCAAGATTGTGAAGTCTGAGCGAAAAAAAAAAAAGAAAAAAAAGAAATACATATTCACAATAATTATCAATATATTGCAAAACATAATCTTTCCATAATATTAAAATACCCTATGCAGAGAGAGGAGAAAAACAGGGAAGTTCCAGGGTCTCAATATCACAATGTATGTATATATATATATATATATATATATATATATATATATATATATATTACTATAATAATAATACAGGATTTATATAGCACTGACAGTTTATGCAGTACAGTACAGTTACAATACACTTTAACCCCCTTGGCGGTAAACCCGAGCGTGACTCGGGGTTGGTTTTTCATGTTAGGATCGGTAACCCCGAGTCACGCTCGGGCTGGACGTGCAGAGTGTGCAGCGGCACGACTTACCTTCTCACTGGATCCACAGGCAAGTTACTTACCTTGTCCCTGGATCCTGCGATGCCTCCCCGCTGTGTGAGCGAGCGGGACCTCCTCGCTCGATTCACAGTGTCCCCGTGTGCAGCCGATCGCCGTTCCCTGCGACGTTACGACGCACGGGAGCGGAGAACGGCGCCAAATTCAAAAAAGTAAACAAACACTTTACATACAGTATACTGTAATCTTATAGATTACAGTACTGTATGTAAAAAATACACACCCCCCTTGTCCCTAGTGGTCTGCCCAGTGCCCTACATGTACTTTTATATAATAAAAAATGTTCTTTCTGCCTAAAAACTGTAGATTGTCCAAAAGTGTCCCTTTATGTCAAAAATGGTTTTAGATCAGCTAGAAAACAGCGATAATAAATTATAATCACTTGCAGAATTTTGCGATAGCGATTTGTGGGGAAATTCGTCATAAAAAAAAAAAAATAATGACAGCGACAATTCTGCAACTGAGCAAATTTCAGTGATTTTGAGTTGATTACATTATTGAATAATTTTTATTATAATTATATTATTATTTGTTATAATTATTTATTATATTATAATTTATAATTTTGTTTTAAAAAAAAATCATACCCGGGATGCCTATAAGACTCTTGCTTGGTCAGATTTAAGTGAGTTATTTCTAAAAATTACAGGCCTACAGTATAAAACGCCAAATTTCCTTGCAAAATAATTGTACCGCTTTTGGTACGTAATTCCAGACAGAATCATACCGCCAGGGAGGTTAATACAGGAATCGGAAGGCCCTGCTCGTTAGAGCTTACAATCTAAGGCCTCGTACACACGACCGTTTTCCTCGACAGAATCCATCAAGAAACTTGGTGGCAGAGCTTTTTTGCCGAGGAAAGCGGTCGTGTGTATGTTTTTCATCGAGGAAACTGTCGAGGAACTCGACGAGAAAAAAAGAGAACAAGTTCTCTTTTTCCTCGACGGGAGTCTCAATTTCCTCGTCGTGTTCCTCATCAGGCTGGTTTTCGGCGAGCAACACGTCCGTGTGTATGCTTAGAAACCCGCGCATGCTCAGAATAAAGTATGAGATGGGAGCGCACCTTCGGTAAAAGTAGCGTTTGTAATGGAGATAGCACATTTGTCACGCTGTAACAGATTGAAAAGTGCAAATTGTCTCTTACCAAACTTTTACTTAACACGCAGTAACATGAGATTAGCAAAAGCAGCCCCAAGGGTTGTATGTGTTCTACGTCACCGCGCTTGAGAACGAGGAGATTTGGTCTTGACAGTGTGTACGCAAAGAAAGCTTGTCAAGTTTCTCGACAAGCCTAACAAGGAACTCGTCGAGGAAAACGTTGTGTCTTTTCTGACGAGTTCCTCGGTCGTGTGTACGAGGCCTAAGAGGGAGGGTCAAGAGATACAAGAGGTAATAACTGTGGGGGGGTGCTGATGGAGAAAATAAATGTATTGTTGTTAGGTGGGGGACAGATAGGCTTCTTTGAAGAGATTTGTTTTTCGGGATCGTCTCAAAGTGGACAAAGTAGGAGATAGTCAGACAGATCGGGGTAAAGCATTCCAGAGGATGGGAGAGGCTCGGGTGAAGTCCTGGAGACGCGTATGGGTTGAGTTGACAAGGGAGCTAGAAAGCAGGAGGTCTTGGAAAGAACGAAGAGAACGACTAGGATTTTTTGAGACTAGGTTAGAGATGTAGCTGAGGGCCAGGTTGTGGATGGCTTTGTAAGGTATTGTTAGTACCTTGAATTTAATTTGTTGGTTGAGTGACAGCTAATGGAGGGATTGACAGAGAGGAGTAGCAGACACAGAGAGATTGGTAAAGTGGATGAGTCTTGCAGCAGCATTCATGATGGACTGAAGGAGGGATAGCCTATATAAAGGTAAGCCAATGAGGAGAGAGTTGCAGTGGTCGAGGTGAGAGATGACCAGGGAGTGAATTAGAAGCTTTGTGGTGTCATTGGTTAGAAAGGGATTTATCTTGTAGATGTTGCAGGGGTTGAGGGGCCAAGCTTTGGACAGCGATTGGACGTGGGGCCAAAAGGAGAGTTCAGAGTCCAGGATTACACCTAGGACATTGAGCCTAGCTGAACCCAATAAATCAAGATGCAACTAAGATGTATAGCAAAAAAACAATTAAGGGGCAAGCCCAATTACTTTTTTAAAGGCAAATAGACTGTGTACTTTGCACACAGTAGCTGAAGCAAGTACCAGAGCAGTATTCTCACCAACCTGGGATGGTGAAGAATCAGGAAAATTCAGCGGGTGCCAAGCCAGGGACCCAGCCAGCGGAGGTGATGCTTGCAGAGCAATATTGTGTACCAAACCAGGGACCAAGCAGGCCAGTGGGGTGACGCTTGGGGAGTATCTGTGAGTGCCAAGCTAGGGATTCAGCAGGGACAGGTCCTAGAAGACTTTGGGACCAGTCACAGAGTGCAACGCCACTCACGCATACGCAGTGGGCACCCGGCTGTGAAGCCGCAAGCTGTCACAGCCAGGGTGCTAATAGTAGAGATGGCAACGCCGCCGAGGGAGGAGAGACAGAGAAAACAGTGGGGGGGGGGGGGTGAGAGCACCGCTGGATCATGGGACAGGTGAGTTTGTGTGTTTATTAAAAGTCAGCAGCTACAGTTTTTGTAGCTTCTGACTTTAAATAAACACATAAGTGACTGGAACGGAGCTTTAAAGCAGGGGTTCACCCAAAAAAACATTTTTTAACATTACATTCAGAATGACAATCGGCAGTTTTTTTTTTTTTTATTGCCGTACATACCGTATTTTCACCGCCGCTTCCGGGGACTGGGCGTTCCTAATTGATTGACATCCTTCCGACCGGCGCATACAGCGCGTCACGAGTTGCTTCTTTCGGCAACTTGTGACGCGCTGTATGCGCCAGTCGGAAGCATGTCAATCAATTAGGAACGTCCAGTCCTGCAGATTACATACCCGGAAGCGGCGGTGAAAATACGGTATGTACGGCAATAAAATAAAAAAAATAAAAAAAACAGCCGATTGTCATTCTGACAACTCGGCTGAATGTAATGTTAACATTTTTTTTTTTGGGTGAACCCCCGCTTTAAGTTATCTCCATTCACCAGAAACTGAAATATCCTTTTGTGATGTTATAACAGCTCAGGATGTACACTTACAGGTCAATAGGTATGCATAAACAGCTCAAAGAAAGCGCAGGACCTCTTCACTAGGAATGAGCCCAATGTTGTTAAAAGAGGCTTCCAGATTCCGATAAGCCTCCCGACCGCAGACCCCCACAACCACTGGGCAAAGGTTGTAGGGATGAGGCCCTTGTCCCCATCAACATGGGGAAAAGGTGTTTTGGGGGGGGACCCCAAAACACCCTCCCCATGTTGAGGGTATGTGGCCTGGTACGGTTCAGGAGGGGAGGCCCCCTTTTCCTGCGGCCTGCTAGGTTGCGTGCTCGAAAAAGGGGCTGGTATGGATTTTGGGGGGACCCCACACAATTTTTTTTTACATTTTGGCCCGGGGTTCCCCTTAAAATCCATACCAGACCTGAAGGGCCCGATATGAATTTTGGGGGGATCCCCATGCAAATTTTTATTTTCAGTGTTTAATATGCCCCTTAATATTCATACCAGACCCAAAGGGCCTGGTAATGGACTGGGGGGGCCCATGCCAATTTTTTTTAAAAACATTATGTATATTGCTGGGACTCGACAATACATTACAGCCACGAGCAGTTTTAGATGAAATGTTTTCCTTTAGAAATGTAATTTTGCTGCGGTACTGTTCCAAACACGGAAAAGATGGGCTACTTTACAGGCAGACTAAGGACACCACCCAGGCACGATATTTAAAGGAATATTTTTATTGTTTCACTTTAAGCATTATTAAAATCACTGCTCCTGAAAAAACGTCCGTTTAAATTTTTTTATTTGCATTGACACATGTCCCCTGGAGCAGGACCCGGGTCCCTAAACACTTTTTAAGGCAATAACTTGCATATTAACCTTTAAAATTAGCACTTTAGATTTTTCATGTTCGTGTCCCATAGACTTTAACAGTGTTCACACAAATTTTTTGCCTGTTCGCAAGTTCTGAACGGGGGTTCATCCCTACCTTTCACACTGATGTGCTTTTGTGCAGCTTAATAGTTTTCATTTGGGTTGCCACCTGTCCTGGACTTACCTGGACAGTCCCGGTTTTGAATCATGTGTTTGGGTTTCCGTGTCCACCTGAACACATTATTCAGACAGGAATGTGGCTCAGAACTGGGCTTGACAGAAGGGTGAGGGAGGCACTATTTGCGCCACAGTACTATTGGAGTCCCCAAAGGTGCCCCAGGTCTGTTAAAATCCTATAGAGCAGGGGTCTCCAAACTTTCGAAACAAAGGGCCAGTTTATGATCCTTCAGAGATAAGGTAGGCTGGACTTTGGTCATTGGGTGTAGAAAGAGTCTCGATGTCATTGGAAAAAAACAATGACCCATCTTTGGTGTAAGTGAAAAGAATTGCGCCCCATCGTTGTCTGTCGTTGGGAAGAATTGTGCCCCATCATTGGGTGTTGTTGGGAAGGAATTGTGCCCCATCTTTGATGTTGTTGGGAAGGAATTGTGCTTCATCGTCAGAATCATTGGGAGAGCTTGTGCCCCTTCATTGGTGTCAGTGGGAGGAATTATGCCCCACTGTTAAATATCAGTGGATGAAATAGTGTCCCAAGGGCAGTGTTCCCAACCGTCTGTATTTTTACGAACAGTTCGGAAAAAACTTTTTTCCCCGTTCGTAAATGTCCGTGGTTGCGGGAATGTGCCAGTAAAAATAACCGAGATCGGTTCAGCTTGGAACTGCGCATGGAGATTGGAGGCAGGGGGTGATGGTGGCTGTGGTGGAACCGCAGAGGGGGATGTTGGCAGGGGGCAATGGAGGCAGGGGGAGATTGGAGGCAGGCGGTGTTAGTGGCAGAGAGTTATTGGAGGCAGGGGGTGTTGGTGGCACCGCAAAGCGTGGGGGATGGAGAGAGGGGTTGTTGGTGACACCGCAGAGGGGGTGGAGGCAGGGGACGGTGGAGACAGGGGGAGATTTAAGGCAGGGGGAGATTGGAGGCAGAGGGAGATTGGAGGCACCGCAGAGGGGGGTGAAGGCAGGGGGTGTTGATGGCACCGCAGAGGGTGGGGGATGGAGACAGGGGTTGTTGGTGACACACCGCAGAGGGGGATGGAGGCAGGGGACGATGGAGACAGGGGGTGATTGGAGGCAGGGGGCCTGGGGGAGATTGGAGGCAGGGGGAGATTGGAGGTAGAGGGAGATTGGAGGCAGGGGAGATTGTGGCACCGCAGAGGGGGTGAAGGCAGGGAGTGTTGGTGGCAGAGGGGGATGGAGGTAGGGGGTGATGTGACTAAATAATTTGTCCTTATATCGAAAATAACAAAAATATGTTTTTTTTTACCTTAATATCTACCCTAAATCACATTGATATTTGCCTAGCGTACTTGTTTGTAGCCTAAATACTGAAATTTGCACCTAAAAATGTAATTTAGTAACTTTTGTGAAATGCCAGTAAAAACGTGGCTGCACCAGTACATTTCGGGTGTTGTGCCAGTAAATTTTAATCTGGTAGGTTGGCAACACTGCCCAAGGGCCAGATAAAATGAAGCAAAGGGCCACCTCTGGCCCCTGGGCTGCAGTTTGGAGACCACTGCTATAGGGCCAGATTCACGTAGCTCAGCGGATCTATAGATCCGCTCGATCTACGTGAATTAAGATCCGCTCCCGCAAGTTTAGGAGGCAAGTGGCTAATTCACAAACCACTTACCTCCAAACTTGCGACGGCGGATCCTAATCCCCCGGCGGAATTCAAATTCCGCGGCTAGGGGAGTGTACTATTTAAATCAGGCGCGTTCCCGCGCCGATTTAAATGCGCATGCGCCGTCCGGGGAATTTCCCGGCGTGCATTGCTCCCACTGACGTCACTAGGACGTCAGTGGTTGCGACGTGAGCGGGACTTGCGACGCGCGTGTTCGTGAATCGGCGTACGCAAACGACGTAGGAAAATTCAAATTCGACGCGGGAACGCCGGCTATACTTAACATTGGCTGCGCCTGATAAAAGAAGGGGTAAGTATACGACGGAAAACCGCTACGGAAACGACGTAAGAACACTGCGACGGGTCAGCGTACGTTCGTGAATTTGCGTATCTCGCTGATTTACATATTATTTATCGTAAATCAGCGGGAACGCCCCCGGCGCCATTTTTAAATTGAAAAAAAGATCCGACAGTGTAACACTGTCGGATCTAGCCCTATCTATGCTTAACTGATTCTATGAATCAGGCGCATAGATAGGACCAGTGTAAGTCAGAGATACGATGGTGTATCTGTAGATACACCGTCGTATCTCTTTGTGAATCTGGCCCATAGTGTATACTACAACAAAAAATAATTTACTGTGTGCAACAAAAGTGTTCAGGTTTGGCCTGAAGATAAAGCATCAACCCTAGTTTTCATGTGCTTATGATGCATCCCCAAAGGACCGGACTTTTCACCTGCAGTGTGAAGGGTTACATGGGATTTCATGGAGAATAATTTTCATGCACTTTTGTCACCATGCCAAAAGTGCACTATTGTGAAAGGGCAAAAATGAACCCGGAAGCACCTCAAATGCAAGCTGAATCCATGTTTCACTTTCCTAGCTAAAATCAACCCTTTTTTTTTTTATTGATATGACTGATAAGAAGACTGGCTTTGTCTGAAAAGCTAGCAATCCAAACATATTTGAAGTTTAAACGGATCACTTAACCCATCAATTTCCCTTTTCGGCTTGTTTTCCAATAAACGACAGTCTACTAAGGATAAATACACAGATATACTTTACTTTAAGGACCTGTGACTTCAAAGTCCCCTCACCTTAGTGCATTACCTGCGATGGGTCTTCAGTTATACATCCTGCCTGATTCATCATTGATAGGATCTGCCTGTGACTCGGACCCCTTTCATCTGTGCGCTCAAGGGTCCGGCTACTTCTTTCCCAGCAGTTTCTGGTATCAAACAGCAGGAACAAGTGTCACCTCCACAAGAGTGATTATTGGGAACAGATCCATGAAAACACAAACTTTATAATAGCAATTTAGATGTAAACAGTTCCTCTGTCTTCCTGGGTCTGTTATCTGGACTATGAGGCTTATTGTAGCAACAGAAGGCAATAAATTCTTTATTTTCTATATTGTTGTGTTATTGGTCTTGCATTCATAGCACCAGTCATATCAGTTGACCATTGAAAATCCCCACTATACTTTAACCTCTTCAGCTCCGGAAGGTTTACCCCCCCCTTCATGACCAGGCCACTTTTTGCGATACGGCACTGCGTTATTTTAACTGACAATTGTCATGCGACGCTGCACCCAAATGAAATTGATGTAATTTTTTCTCCACAAATAGAGCTTTCTTTTGGTGGTATTTGATCACCTCTGCATTTATTTATTTTTGCGCTATAAACCCCAAAGTATTGCCAATTTTTGAAACAAAAACAGTATTTTTTACTTACTATAAAACATATCCAATAAAAAAAAATAAAAAAAAGAATCAAATGTCTTCATCAATTTAGACCAATATGTATTCTGCTATATATTTTTGGTAAAAAAATCCCAATAAGCGTATATTGATTGGTTTGTGCAAAAGCTATACCGTCTACTATCTATGGGATAGATTTATGGAATTCTTCTTATTTAATTTTTTTACTAGTAATGTCGGCGTTCAGCGATTTTTAACGGGACTGCGACATTGTGGCAGACAAATCTGACACTAAGCCCTGGTTCACACTGGGCTGCGGGAGTGAAGCCGTGCGAGTTCAGCTGAACTCGCACGATTTCACTCCCGCCGGCAGTCCCGATTTCGGCCGCGATTTAAGAGACATCTGTGCAGGTTTCTGCACAGATGTCTATGTAAATCGCGGCCCGAAATCGCAAAAAGTAGTACAAGAACTACTTTTTGAAATCGGTGCAGCGCCGCAGATGCGGCGTCGCACCGATTAGGACGGCGCCATTGCCGACAATTGGGGGCATTTGAGATGCGATTTCACATGTGAAATCGCATCTCAAATCGAATGAAATCGCACCCAGTGTGAACCTGGGCTGAGTGACACTTTTTGTGAACCAGTGACAATACAGTGATCATGGCTAACAAAATGACATTAGTGACACTGTCAGGGGAGGGGTTAACATTAGTGCTAACTGGGTGGGGGGGGGGTGTTTTGACTGGGGGAAGACAGAAATCTGTGTTCCTGCTTAGCAGAAACACAAGATCTCCATCTTCCCCTCTGACGGAACAACAATCCGCCTTGTTTACATAGGCAGACAGCCATTCGGCGGGGCCTGGCAGACATGGCTCCTGCGGGTCGCTGGTAGCATGCATGCATACCTCCTAACCATCCTGAATTCTACGGGACCGTCCCACGACAGTAAGAGAGGAGGGGGCATTGGTGAGACAGCTTGGGGGCATTAGTAAGAGAGGAAGGGGGCATTACTGAGAGAGCTGGGGGGGCATTAGTAAGAGAGGAGGGGGGGCATTGGTGAGAGAGCCGGGGGGCATTGCTCAGAGGGCTGGGGGGGCATTACAGTGAAAGCTAGGTTGGGGACATTGGGGAGAGAGCTGGGGGGCATTGGGGAGAAAGCTGGGGGGGGGGCATATGTGAGAGGTGGGAGAGCTGGGGGGCATTGGTGAGAGAGCTGGGTTTTGTTTAACCACACCCCTTAAGCCCCTCTGACCATTAAGCCTTTGGTCACACCCACATTGTCGTTACGCATGCCGCAGCTCACTTACTCCCTCAATTGTCCCTCTTTCTGAAGTTTAAAAGTTGGGAGGTATGCGCACGCACGCCCCCGACCTGAAGAAAGAAATCACGTACAGGTACGTAATTTTGTGCCGAAGGGCCCCCTTGCCGCAGTGTATACGTGGGGGGTGGTCTGGAAGCGGTTAAAGAGCCCATTTACACACGCATAAAATGCGACATGTGCATTAAAGTATAACTAAAGGCAAAACTTTTTTTGGGGGGTTTTAGATCGTGGATAGAGTGGAGAGGGATTAGAACACCTGTCGGTTTTTATTGCTGTCTGTGCCCCTGTTAGGGAGATTCCCCCTCTCTTTTTGTCCTGTTCACCATTATCATTGAAAGTGAAAGTAAAAGAAAAACAAACATTTTGTAATGTTCCCAGAAAAGTAATAGAAGGGAAATCTTCCAATGGGGACACTAGTTCTGGTGACCTGTGGGTGCCCAAGGGATTCCCTTAATTTGCAGGGATTTTCTCTCACTACCTGTTTGGCTATGGGACCGGCAGTGAAGGGAAATCTCCCCAATAGGGAACAGATGGTGAAACAAACTTTGACAAGGGTTATAACCCCTGTTTGCTCTATCCAAAATGATTTTTTTTTGAGTGGGTGATAACAGCTGTATGCAACTTTGCACCGCTATTAGCATAAAGTAGTACAAGTGTTCTATGCTCAGGTTGAGCGCTTTGTTACTGTCAATGTTTTATATCTTTTTCAATAAAAAGTAGTATAAGTGTGCAGACGTATGGTCCCGAAGGCACACTGGATGCAATTGGGGCATTACAGTATATCTGCACAAGTTCGATCCTTATGCTAATAGCAGTGCATAGCTGCGTAGAGCTGTCTTCACGCAGTTGTTTTCTTCTTTAAAAATAACAAACATGTTATACTTACCTGTTCTGTGCAGTGGTTTTGCACAGAGCAGCCCAGATCCTTCTCTTCTTGTGCCCCTTGCCAGCACTCCTGGCTCCTCCCTCCTGCGTAGTGCCCTCACAACAAGTAGCTTGCTATGGGGGCACCATGCCGAACAGTGTGTCCATTCAGAAAGGGAGCCGTGGCTCGGCCCCGCCCCCTTTCTTCTTATTAGCTCACTGACTTTGACTGACAGCAGCGGGAACCAATAGCGCCACTCTGCCACCTCAGCCAATGAGGAGGGAGAGTCCCGGGCAGCCGAGACTGTCCTGCAACATCGCTGGATCCAGATGGGCTCATGTAAGTATTATGCCTAGAGGTCGACCTAAATATCGATCGGCCGATATTTGGCCGTTTTTGTGAAATCGGCATCGACCGATTATTGTGAAAAAATCGGCCGATTCTCGGCTACAACAATATCTGGCCCGCATGGCCGCCTGCCCTGGAGTACTGACCAGTGCCCCCGCTCCCGCATTCATGTATCCTCCACCCGCACGGCCACTACAGAAGGGATGGAGAGATTTCACTGGCATCGCATTGCCCGCCCCCTCCCTCGGCGTGCTGTATTAGAGGGAAACAATTATTGGCTTATTACAACTGCCGTCTGACTTAGTAACTCCCCCCAGCAGGAGATCGTGGCCAGCAATAGCTCTGTCTTCCTTTCCTGCTGAGTTGGAGCCTGCTGGCTGCTTGTATTACACTAAGTTGTAATCAATGATTGGCTGGTCAGCTCATCAGCATGCACCTAGCCTATCAGGTGCATGCAGATAGATTATGATACCAGCATGTATGGAGGGTAAGTTGTACGGTACTGTGCTCCCCTGCAGAATTTATTTAATGTCTTTTTTTTTTTTGAAAATTTCTGTTTATTGAAAGTTTTTGGGCATCACAAAACACACATTCCTTGGTATAGCACCAAGTATACCATTGGTCAACATGACCATGTACATAAAAACAGAGCCATCGCAGATGGCAATAACCAACAGAACGCCCACCCTCCCCCCCCTCTACTCAGTTCCCTTCCCCCTGCGAAAAACCTAGCGCAGGGCTCCTCTGAAGAAGGATCTTCACCTCGCTTAATGATCATCTCAGATCCCTGTCCCGATGCACCTGGAGTAAATCAATGTAAATACACAATGTAGGAAAATTCAGAAATTATTTAGCATTCCTCGCTACCCAACCGTCTGATCAGATTCATACCAGGCCCTCCATACTTTTTCAAATTTTCCCACACACCCCCGAGATAAGTATGTTGCCTTGTAATACGGGAGCATAGCATTCACCAGCCCCTTCCAGAATGTTATCTCTGGGGCCCCCGGACTCCTCCACTTGAGCAAAATAGATTTCTTCCCATAGAACAGGAGGATGCTGAGTAACGTCCTATGCGCCCTGGATGGGACCACCTCCTCCACCAAGCCCAGCAAACATACACTGATTTCCCTAGGTACAGGTACCCCCAGTACTCCCGCTATACAGGACGTGACCCCAGTCCAAAACTGCTGAATCTGAGGGCAGTCCCAAAACACATGATGTGCGTCCGCTGGCGAAAAAGTACACCTCCAACATTCAGGGGGCACCGACGGATAAATCGATGCCAGCCTAGCCGGGGTATAGTAGCTCCTATGCAGGAATTTAAACGAAATTAGCCGGTCCCTAGCTGCCACCAGATATTTAAATGGACGATCCCACATGTCATCCCACTCCTCCCCTTGTATGCCAGGGACCTCAGCCGCCCACCGCTCTCTGCATTTTATCAAGGCCTTAGGACTGATTTTGAACAATTCTTTATACGTCACCGACAAAGTTTTGGGCAAGTCTTCTGTCATTAGGAGGTCCTCTAATCGAGAAGGAAAGGATGCAACCGTCTGCGTCTCAAACTGCGTCTGGAATGCGTGCCTCAGTCTCAGATACCGGAAAAATTGCGAATTAGGAAGGTCATGTTTGGCCTTCAACTGGTCAAACGTTAAAAGTACCCCATCACGCGTAATGTCCTTAAGCAATTTAACCCCCTTAACCTCCCAGCCAACAGCCGCAACTCCAACGCTGTAGGAGCTGATTTCACCACCACAGTTAAAAAAAGGAGCATATATGCTGAAGCATGGGGGAATTAGGGGCGGAAGAGCGATTTTGCTTCTAATGCCACGTACATGCGGTCGAAATACCGACGGAGGCTTGCCCGTGGAAAAGTGACCGTGTGTGCGCGGCATAACATTTTTAGCGGGAGTATGCCCCCATGCTTCGGCATATATAAATGATGCATGTATGCCTATCATTAGAAGTGGGTGGATGAAGGGAGGTATTCTAATGGTGGGGATACCCACCGATCAATCTGTTTTTTTTTCGTTCAGCCAACATCCTGCATGAAAAAAAAGATTACAATACATGTCCAACAAGAACCATCAATGTACTGGTATGTTGCTGGACTTTGAATGGTTATACCAGAATGATGCCTGCGGGTTTAGGTATCATCTTGGTATGATTCTTTTCAGCCAGCGGTCGGCTTTCATGTAAAAGCAATCCTAGCGGCTAATTAGCTTCTAGACTGCTTTTACAAGCAGTGGGAGGGTTTGCCCCTCCCCGGATCTAAACAGCGCCATTGGGAAATAGGGAAAGCATTTTATCACACCGATCTTTAGGCGCACCCCCTTGCTGTCTCCAAAGAATAAGAAGAGTCGACTGCAGTATGCCAAAAGTCATGTGGACAAACCACAGAAGTTTTGGGATTGTGTTCTGTGGACTGATGAAACAAAATTAGAACGGTTTGGGCCCATGGATCAACGCTATGTTTGGAGGAGGAAGAACAAGACCTATGATGAAAAGAACACCTTGCCTACTGTGAAGCATGGCGGGGGGCCAATCATGCTTTAGGGCTGTTTTGCTTCTGCAGGTACAGGGAAGCTTCAGCGTGTGCAAGGTACCATGAATTCTCTTCAGTACCAGGAGATATTGGATGACAATGTGATCCAGTCCGTCACAAACCTGAGGCTTGGGAGATGTTGGACCTTTCAACAGGACAATGATCCCAAGCATACCTCCAAGTCCACTAGAGCATGGTTGCAGATTAAAGGCTGGAACATTTTGGAGTGGCCATCGCAGTCACCAGACTTAAATCAGATTGAGAACCTCTGGTGGGACTTAAAGAAAGCAGTTGCAGTGCGCAAGCCTAAGAATGTGACTAGACTGGAGGCTTTTGCCCATGACGAATGGGCGAAGATACCCGTAGATCGCTGCAAGACACTTGTGTCTAGCTATGCTTCACGTTTAAAAGCTGTTATAACTGTAAAAGGATGTTGTACTAAGTACTAAGATTGAATGTCACTTGGGGGTTGAATAAAACTGATAATGATGTGAGCACAGAAAAGACATTTGTGGTTATTTCATTCTAAATGTTATGTTATATTTGTCTGACCTACACGTGCCTCTTTGATTTAATTGTAAGCAGGATGACTGAATGATCAAAATCAATGTCAAACTGGCCAAAACAATCAATTTCAGTGGGGGTTGAATAATTTTGAATACAACTGTAGCTGAGTACAAAGTAGAAAATATAAATTTTTTTAAAAAAAAATCAGTTTATATCGCCAAAAATAAAAATCGCAGAGGCAATCAAATACCATCAAAAGAAAGCTCTATTTGTGGGTACAACATTGCATGACTGTGAAATTACCAGTTAAAGCAGTGCAGTGCCAAATTGTAAAAACACCTCGGGTCCTTAACCTGCATAATGGTCCGGGTCTTAAGTGGTTAATATAACTGGGTACTAACATTTATAGGTAAAGTTGATCTGGGGAACATCCGATTGCCTCATGGGGGATCAGAAAGGAATTTTTTCCCCTGCTGTAGCAAATTGGATCATGCTTTTCTGTTTTTTTTTGCCTTCCTCTGGATCAACTGTGGGTATGGAATTGGGTATATGTGATTGTATGAAATTATTATTATTTTATTTCTTATGGTTGAACTTGATGGACTTGTGTCTTTTCAACCTGACTATGTAACCGGCTTGTGTCTCTTCAGCTGCCAGCGCCCTTTTACGTCTCCGCCAAGAGTCTGCTTCTGTGGGACAGTAAGCTCTTCATTTCCGCATACTGACGGCTGAGTTGAGCTGGAACAATGAGGCCTTAGTCGCAACCATTTTGCATGGCCTTTCTGATAGAGTGAACAATGAATTAGAAGGAAGAACCATCCCCACTAATCTGGACGAAGTTATATCCTTGTGTAACCAGATCGATATTCGTCTTCAGGAAAGGACCCTAGAAAAGTGACACCGGCACTCCTTGGTCCTTAGTCAGCCTGAGCTCCCCTCTCTTCGACCCGTGGAGCATCTCCTGCCAGATGAGGAACCCATGCAGCTGGGTCAGACCAGACTAACCCCCGAGGAACAAGCTAAGCGCAGAACTCTGGGCCTGTGTCTCTAAAGGTCATTTTCGTGACACTTGCTCTCTTCACCCGGAGAAACGCTCGGGTTCAATAATGTCTGGAAGGTGGAGTATTGGACCCAGAAATATCACCTTCACCGTCTCCTTCTCGCTTCTTCTCATTCAGTCTCGGCATATCTGGGGCCAGATTCACATAGATTAGCGGATCTTTAAATAGGATACGCCGCAGGGGTAACTATCCGCCGGAAAAAGTCGAACACAAACGACGTGAAAAAAAAGCGACGGGCGGGCGTTCGTTACTGAATCGGCGGTTCTCCTCATTTGCATATCCGACGCGTAAAAAAACGAGGCGACACCTAGCGGCCGGCGGGAGATTGCAGCCTAAGATCCGACGGTGTAAGTCACTTACACCAGTCGGATCTAAGGGACATCTATGCAGAACTGATTCTTATGAATCAGTCGCATAGATCCGACCGTCGGATCTCAGAGATACGACGGCGTATCAGGAGATACGCCGTCGTATCTCTTTGTGAATCTGGCCCCTGGTTTCCAGAGCCGCAGGGCAATTTCATGAACTGGTAAATTGCATCCTCCATGAGACTTACCCTTTTTCCTCTCACCACGCCATTGGTGGTCTTGGCGATTGATGGCACTGTTCTCCTAGGGTGCCCTAACCGCTTCCAGACCCTCCCTGTCAAGATGTCGGTAGGGACACTCCACCAGGAGTGGATATCCTTCCTTATCTTACCTAAGGCCTCAACTCCTATTGTTTTGGGACTTCCTTGGTTACGGCTCCATTCTCTACACGTTGACTGGACTGCTGGACAGATCTTGGCTTGTGGTCCCTCCTGTTCCTCGTCCTGCCTACCCAAGGTTGCCCCAAAAGAGAAACTCCCTGTTGTCACCATCCCAGTATCTTTTGCTCTTCCTACTGCATGTAGTGATTTCCGGGATGAGTCCTGCAATAGTCAGGCTGATGCACTCTCTAGGTCATGCGGCACTCTGGATGAGGAGCCCACCTGTGAACCTGAGCCAATCATTCACTCCAGTTTGCTTAACCATTTACATTTGTCTGTCTCTAAACACCCTTGGACGCACAGCCAGGCTAACTTGTCTGCAAGTTCTGCAGTCGCTACGCCTTGTGATTCGATTCAGGTAGTCGCTACACCTGACTATGCTATTCACTCGGCCTCTGCATCAGTTATGCCAGTTCAGCCCATGCCCAGTGAGCCTCCTACTTTTTCTTGTTCAGGACCTTCTGCAACCTCGCCTCATCCTAATACTATTACGTCCATTCAAACCTGACGAATGGGCTCAATCCATCCTTTGGATAGACTGCCTCATTCGGCTAGGTGGGGTTTTCAACCTTTTTTTCAAGACTCTCTGCATTCTGCTGGTCTTTAAGCTATACAGCTTGACTCCTGAGTCATGTCACCTTCTAAAAGGCAGAAATCCGCGCTTAGGAAGCACTAATTGGGAATATGTGGCAGTACTATGATACAAACATAAATAGATAGTAACAATAAATTAATAATAAGACTGCAGCCCCCCCAAAGTATGTGATCCCCTAAGGGATACAGAGAATATGAACAATGGTGTGGGGGTAGTGGCGCTGTCTAAGTTGAGGCTGATATTACCCAGAGATGGTAAGAACAAACTATATGGACTAAAGAACAAAATAGATGATATGTGTGTCCTAGATATAGTGCCTCTTATAATATGTGGTGTGCCAGTGATAAATAAATAACTGTAGTGTGGCTAATACCACATGTTCTAGTGTACAAATAACAATTTGAATACCAGAAAGAAGTGTCCAAAACAGTGAAAAAAATATTAATTGAAAAAGCCAGGAAATGTGTATCAATTCTGAAAAAATATATATATATAAAAAAATTATATATAGAACAGCAGTCCGGGTGTAGACCAATAAGAATAAATCGACAACAGTCCAAAGTGCTGAGGTGACAATGTGACTTTCCAGAAGAGTAGGTGATCACAGTATACAGTAGTGCAGTGATGCGAAGTGGGTCCGGTGCTCCCCCTCCTGGATCCCTACTCACCAGAGGCCCTTACCCCTGCAGGGGTATAATGCATAGAGGATATCCAACCGACTCGGGTCCTTGCTCTCCTATTGGGTCCTGCGGTCCAGCTGGTACCAAGCAGATCCTGGGTTACCGGATTCCTCCAAAGGGTGAAAAAAAGGGTCTCATAGAGTAGTAGGTTCAGGTTCCAGTGGGTAAATTTATTTGTACAGCCACAGGCTTATACTTAAAAACGTGTATACAACATCATATATACAAATAGGAAAAAATAATAATAGATAAAAATGGGTTTTAAAATTATAAATTAAAAACGAGGGCCAGATAGAATGCTTGTAGGTACAAGCAGACAAGAATCTGTGTATTGGCAAGCTTCCCAGCACAGCACAAGCTCCACAAGTGAGAACCAGCGTGGGAACGGCGTGCGTTCCACCAGGTGAACAGCTGGTTAGTCCAGGAAGTGCGTGCGGGCGTGCGTGTATCCGCTTTACGCACGTTTCGTTCTCTTACGTCTTCTGAAGCGGGTACACGCATACCGCTACTGATGATTAATATAGCCAGCGTCACCATGGAAAAACCCTCCCACATAGCGGCGTCCACCAATCATGATTTTAATATGGAATTACCTTCCGATCTGGTTATTTAGACAGGGGACCCTTGGTAAGTATAATCCTAATTTCCATGGTGTGCATAAGCTCAAACGGACATAGCATAGTATTCCATACAATGACAATTTCCTTAGTGTGTGTAAGTGTGTACGGACATAACATAACATTACATTCCTAACAATAACGTCTCAGTTTAACTATATGGCTTGTATCAGCGCTAAGTTCATGTTCTTCTATCCTGTGCAGTGTCAATGTGTAACAGAATCAGGGTATATATAAATGTATATGTGAACAAATCAGATCTATATAGATAAACTGTGAATAGAGACATTAAATTAATCCGGGCAGTTATAATAATATATATACGCTCTATGAACTGTAAATCATTCCCAGTGAGCAGGTCATGATACTTGAGAAGGGATGTAAACAGAGGGGGACATAAGTTGCAAGTTGGGGGTTTCAAATACAGATATATAGTGTAATGATTTAGCTCAAAGCAAGATATACACCCCAAGGGTGAAATAGAGGTTGACCCAAAAATGGGAGTCTGGGTAAAAACAAATGATATAACTATGGACAAAGATATAGAGGATGGCATGTCCTAAATCTTAAATAGAAAACAAGAGGTAGAATATAAGATTTGTAGCATAAGCATCATGTGATGGATTATGTAAATGGAAAGATGTGAACATCAAGCATCAAACAGAGATGATGCCTACCCTTAAAGGGAACATAGGCCTGTCGGGGGTATGATGTGACAAAGCCTCCCAGGTGGCAGGCCCCAGCAGATGGCATGCTGGAGAGGAGTTCCTAGAGTTGGATCCCATGAATGGTCCGCGTAATTGGAAAGTGAGCAACAAGGGCACTCTATAGCCTCATGTGTCATGGGTGAGTCGTCTTGGTGCCCCTTAAATTAAGGGTTGGCAAGGAAACAATTAAGGTCAATATCCTTGTTCAACCCATGGGGTGCAAGCGAACCCAGGCGGTAGATCCAACTGGTCTCATTTTGGGATATTGCAGTAGTCTTATTTCCTCCCCTCCAATCATCCTTTATGGTATCAATACCATTGCATATGTGGGTAGAACCACACGACCCTTGAAGATAAGAATCCGGGAACACATCAATAGGATTAAAGCAGGTTTCCCCAAACATCACCTTTCACGCCACTTCAAAGAGTTCCACAACCAAGATCCTACTGGCCTGATCTTTTATGGTATTGATACCATAAAGGATGATTGGAGGGGAGGAAATAAGACTACTGCAATATCCCAAAATGAGACCAGTTGGATCTACCGCCTGGGTTCGCTTGCACCCCATGGGTTGAACAAGGATATTGACCTTAATTGTTTCCTTGCCAACCCTTAATTTAAGGGGCACCAAGACGACTCACCCATGACACATGAGGCTATAGAGTGCCCTTGTTGCTCACTTTCCAATTACGCGGACCATTCATGGGATCCAACTCTAGGAACTCCTCTCCAGCATGCCATCTGCTGGGGCCTGCCACCTGGGAGGCTTTGTCACATCATACCCCCGACAGGCCTATGTTCCCTTTAAGGGTAGGCATCATCTCTGTTTGATGCTTGATGTTCACATCTTTCCATTTACATAATCCATCACATGATGCTTATGCTACAAATCTTATATTCTACCTCTTGTTTTCTATTTAAGATTTAGGACATGCCATCCTCTATATCTTTGTCCATAGTTATATCATTTGTTTTTACCCAGACTCCCATTTTTGGGTCAACCTCTATTTCACCCTTGGGGTGTATATCTTGCTTTGAGCTAAATCATTACACTATATATCTGTATTTGAAACCCCCAACTTGCAACTTATGTCCCCCTCTGTTTACATCCCTTCTCAAGTATCATGACCTGCTCACTGGGAATGATTTACAGTTCATAGAGCGTATATATATTATTATAACTGCCCGGATTAATTTAATGTCTCTATTCACAGTTTATCTATATAGATCTGATTTGTTCACATATACATTTATATATACCCTGATTCTGTTACACATTGACACTGCACAGGATAGAAGAACATGAACTTAGCGCTGATACAAGCCATATAGTTAAACTGAGACGTTATTGTTAGGAATGTAATGTTATGTTATGTCCGTACACACTTACACACACTAAGGAAATTGTCATTGTATGGAATACTATGCTATGTCCGTTTGAGCTTATGCACACCATGGAAATTAGGATTATACTTACCAAGGGTCCCCTGTCTAAATAACCAGATCGGAAGGTAATTCCATATTAAAATCATGATTGGTGGACGCCGCTATGTGGGAGGGTTTTTCCATGGTGACGCTGGCTATATTAATCATCAGTAGCGGTATGCGTGTACCCGCTTCAGAAGACGTAAGAGAACGAAACGTGCGTAAAGCGGATACACGCACGCCCGCACGCACTTCCTGGACTAACCAGCTGTTCACCTGGTGGAACGCACGCCGTTCCCACGCTGGTTCTCACTTGTGGAGCTTGTGCTGTGCTGGGAAGCTTGCCAATACACAGATTCTTGTCTGCTTGTACCTACAAGCATTCTATCTGGCCCTCGTTTTTAATTTATAATTTTAAAACCCATTTTTATCTATTATTATTTTTTCCTATTTGTATATATGATGTTGTATACACGTTTTTAAGTATAAGCCTGTGGCTGTACAAATAAATTTACCCACTGGAACCTGAACCTACTACTCTATGAGACCCTTTTTTTCACCCTTTGGAGGAATCCGGTAACCCAGGATCTGCTTGGTACCAGCTGGACCGCAGGACCCAATAGGAGAGCAAGGACCCGAGTCGGTTGGATATCCTCTATGCATTATACCCCTGCAGGGGTAAGGGCCTCTGGTGAGTAGGGATCCAGGAGGGGGAGCACCGGACCCACTTCGCATCACTGCACTACTGTATACTGTGATCACCTACTCTTCTGGAAAGTCACATTGTCACCTCAGCACTTTGGACTGTTGTCGATTTATTCTTATTGGTCTACACCCGGACTGCTGTTCTATATATAATTTTTTTATATATATATATTTTTTCAGAATTGATACACATTTCCTGGCTTTTTCAATTAATATTTTTTTCACTGTTTTGGACACTTCTTTCTGGTATTCAAATTGTTATTTGTACACTAGAACATGTGGTATTAGCCACACTACAGTTATTTATTTATCACTGGCACACCACATATTATAAGAGGCACTATATCTAGGACACACATATCATCTATTTTGTTCTTTAGTCCATATAGTTTGTTCTTACCATCTCTGGGTAATATCAGCCTCAACTTAGACAGCGCCACTACCCCCACACCATTGTTCATGTCACCTTCTAACCAGCCTGACCTCAGGGTTCCACTGATCTCTGCCCAGTCTGATGGTCCTGTGCTAGATGCCCAGTTCATATTTAAGGGTCTGAGGGAACCTCCTCAGATTCCTGTTGATCCTCTCATGACCTCGCTTATTCCTAAAAGGCCTTTGGTCCTCAATAAATCCTCTTGTCCTCTCCCTACCTCGGTTCCGGTCTCTGAGGATAATCTAAAGTACGAGGTTAGTCAAATTCTGCATTCTTGGCTCTGCAGAGGCATTCTTCAGTACCTTGTGCATTGGAGAGGGTTTGGTCCTGAGGAGGCGTCTTGGATTTCTGCATCTGAAATCTTCGCACTTCGTCTTCTGAGGAAGTTCCATTCAAAGTCCCCCTCCAAGCGGGGAAAGAGGGAGGCCTCGTAAGAGGGAGGGTACTGTCATGGATATGCAGTAATGTCTGGCAGCTTACCTTCCTCTCCATGTGTTCACCTTAGAGGCCAGACACTCTCACCTGGCTGATTTTATCATCTCCCCCCCCTGTATGGGTCCACCGAAGGCCATATCAGGAACTCTATATGAACCAGTGCACTGCAGGTCTGCCTTGCTGATCAACGTTGTTTGTTAAGCATTGGAGGCCAGCAGGCTTTATTCACAGGCGTGAGTTGGACTGGCTGTGAGGGGAGGTTGAAGGCCAGTATTTTTTTTCACAGACGTGCATTGGGCAAGCTTTGAGGGAAGGATGGAGGCGTGTGTTGGCCTGGCTGTAAGTGGAGGTTAGAGGCCAGTATTTTTTTTTGCAGGCGCTCGTTACACCGGCTATGAGAGGAGGTTGGAGGCCAGTAGTCTTTTTTCACAGGTGTGTGTTGGACTGGCTGTGATGGGAGGTTGGAGGCCAGTAGCCTTTTTTTGCAGGCGTGTGTTGGACTGGCTGTGAGGGGAGGCTGGAGGCCAGTAATCCTTATTCGCAGGCATGCATTGGACTGGTAGTTGGAGGCTGGCAGTCTTTTTTGCAGGCGCGCGTTACACCGGCTGTGAGAGGAGGTTGGAGGCAAGTATTTTTTTTTCACAGACGTGCATTGGACAAGCTTTGAGGGAAGGATGGAGGCGTGTGTTGGCCTGGCTGTAAGTGGAGGTTAGAGGCCAGTATTTTTTTTTGCAGGCGCTCGTTACACCGGCTATGAGAGGAGGTTGGAGGCCAGTAGTCTTTTTTCACAGGTGTGTGTTGGACTGGCTGTGATGGGAGGTTGGAGGCCAGTAGCCTTTTTTTGCAGGCGTGTGTTGGACTGGCTGTGAGGGGAGGCTGGAGGCCAGTAATCCTTATTCGCAGGCATGCATTGGACTGGTAGTTGGAGGCTGGCAGTCTTTTTTGCAGGCGCGCGTTACACCGGCTGTGAGAGGAGGTTGGAGGCCAGTATTTTTTTTTCACAGGCGTGCGTTGGACCAGCTTTGAGGGAAGAATGGAGGTGTGTGTTGGCCTGGCTGTAAGGGAAGGTTGGAGGACAGTAGTCTTTTTTTACAGGGTGTGTTGGACTGGCTGTGAGGGGAGGTTGGAGGCCAGTAGTATTTTTTCGCAGGCATGTGTTGGACTGGCTGTGAGGGAAGGCTGGAGGCCAGTATTCTTGTTTTTAAAACCTGAGTGACTGGCTGTGAGGGGAGGTTGAAAGCTGGCAATCTTTATTCGCAGGCATGTATTGGACTGGTATTTGGAGGCTGGCAGTCTTTTTTGCAGGCGTGCGTTACACCGGCTGTGAGAGGAGGTTGGAGGCCAGTAGTTTTTTTTCGCAGGCGTGCGTTTGACTGGCTGTGAGGGGAGGTTAAAGGCCAGTATTTTTTTCACAGGCGTGCGTTGGACCAGCTTTGAGGGAAGGGTGGAGGTGTGTGTTGGCCTGGCTGTAAGGGGAGGTTGGAGGCCAGTAGTCTTTTTTCAAAGACATGCGTTGGACCAGCTTTGAGGGGAGGTTGGAGGCCAGAAGGCTTTATTCACAGGGGTGAGTTGGACTTGCTGTGAGGGAAGATTGGAGATGGTAGGCTTTTTTCGCAGGCCTGAGTGACTGGCTGTGAGGGGAGGATGGAGGGGTACGTTGGACTGCCTGTCAGGGGAGATTGGAGTCTGGTAGTCTTTTATAGGCATTCTTTGGACCAGCTATAAGGAGAGGTTGTAGGCCAGTAGTCTTTTTTTGGCAGGAGTGGGTTGGACCAGCTATAAGGGGAGGTTTTTACTGGGAGCTCAGCGAGCCATTATTGGTAGAAAATAAAAATAGGGGCAGGGCTTATCACTATATTATTATTATAAACCTATTGTATATTGTTATCACTTCATTATCGGACACTTTCACCCTCTTCCAGTCAGGACCAGTTTTCAAAATTTAGAGCGGTCATACTTTGAATGACAATTGCTCAGTCATTCAACGCTGTGCCCAAACTACATTTTATGATTTTTGGGACAGATAGAGCTTTCTTGTGTTTTTATTTTTTTATTTTATGTTAAAGCGTAACTCCACTTTTGTTGAGAAAAACAGATCACCCCTCTGGGTTATTTATGTACATTTCAAGAATTTCAAAAACTTTGTTGCAGATTCCTACCTTTTGTTATTCTGAAGAAATCCCTGTTTATTCCTCTGTGCCCATGTGCTATGGGAGTCTTATGGGAGTGGTTTTATAATTATCAACCAGCTGCTGCAGCTGTAGAGCTATAATGAGGAAAATTGCAGTGTCTGCATCCCTTTAGGCCTCGTACACACGATGGGACCGTTTTCATCGGACATGTCCGCTGGCGGATTTTGGTCTGATGGCTGTACACACCATCAGACCAAATTTCCCGCGGACAGCGAACGCGGTGACGTGGCCGCGCAGTCGACGCGGCGATGTGCGCGACCCTGGAAGGTCAATGCTTCCACACATGCGTCGAAACATTTGTCCGCTGGAAACCCGTCCGATCCGCCGGAAAATTGTCCGGTCGGCCGTACAGACGACCGAACATGTCCGCGGAAACTGGTCTGCAGACCAGTTTCAGCAGACATGTTCGGTCGTCTGTACGAGGCCTTAGACGTGATTTCCTATTGGGAGTATCTCACCAAAAATTTCATTTTTGTTGCAGGGGATGCCAAAAATCTGACTTGTATCTTAGTGTAGACTTCAGGGAAAATTAGTGAGCCAATCATACAAGCCGGAAATTATGTTACTGGGGGGTGGTCAGCACAATGTACAGTGGCTCCAGATTGAAAGGAAACCTAATTTTTAATAACATTCAATTGCAATATGACTTGTGTTGCAATTGTATACACTATATTATTATTTGTTATATGCTATTATTTTTCCTAATGAAAGCAGAGTTACCCTTTAACCACTTATCGACCAGCCACCACAGTTATACTGCAGCAGGTCGGTTCTATTGCGCGTATCGCCGTAGGTGTGTGTCGCTCCATGCAATAGATACAGTGGTGGGCGCGTGGCCACGATGTCCGCTGGCCACCCACGATCGCTCCACAGAAAGCCAGAATAGGGATTGTTCAATGTAAATAAACAGATCCCCATTCTGTCAGGGAGTACAGAGTGATTGTCTGTGCATTTTGAACTGCACTACAACTGCATAGACAAACCAAAATCAGGGTAATCCTATGGGCATAGTGCATCATTGCAGTGCAGTTCAGCGCAGTTAAAAAAAAAGTAGAGCATGCTGCGTTTTTTTACACCGCAAATGCAGGGAATGGGCTACAAACACCCTTCAACGCACCACACACCTTTAGGCTGGAATCACACTTGTGCAGTGCGAATTTCAGCTCTCTTATCTCTGCAGAGAGATAAGAGAACTGTTCAGCAGATCATCTCCGTTTTAGCTGCGAATTTGGAGACCTGGGAGAGGGGAGGGGGAAGTGTATTGAGGTGAATGTGAGAAATCCTGAAGAGAAATGAACACATTTGTGAATCAGATGTGTGCCCATAGAAGATAATGGGCCTGAATTCGCACCTGAGCCGTACACGTTTTTTCGGCAAAGCGCAGTGCGAATGCATCGCACATATGTGAACCAGCCTCATGGAAATCAATGTATTTTATAATGTTATGCGAATTGGATGCTGTTTAAGCCGCAACAAATTCGCATAGGTGTGAACCCGGCCTAAAGCTAAGAAATCAAAAAACGCATTCAACGTGCGTCCAGCACTTCAAATGCATGTAAACATGCACAGATATGTGCAGTTTCTGGTGTGTATGGGCCCTTAACCACTTGCCGACCAGCCGCCGCAGTTCTACGGCGGCAGGTCGGCGCCCCTGCGCGAGAGCCCGTAGCTCTGCATCGGCTCTCGAAGCGGCCCGGCGGGCGCGATTGCCGCCGAGCACATGCGATTGCTCGTTACAGGGCGAGGATCGCGAGCTGTGTGTGTAAACACACAGCTCCCAGTCCTGTGAGGGGAGAAATGCCTGACCGTCTGTTCATACAATGTATGAACAGCGATCAGTGATTTCCCCTAGTGAGGCCACCCCCCCTACAGTTAGAACACACCCAGGGAACATACTTAACCCCTTCCCCGCCCCCTAGTGTTAACCCCTTCCCTGCCAGTGGCATTTTTATAGTAATCAATGCATTTTTATAGCACTGATCGCTATAAAAATGCCAATGGTCCCAAAAATGTGTCAAAAGTGTCCGAAGTGTCCGCCATAATGTCGCAATACCGAAAAAAACGCTGATCGCCGCCATTACTAGTAAAAAAAAAATATTTATATAAATGCCATAAAACTATCCCCTATTTTCTAAACCCTATAACTTTTGCGCAAACCAATCAATAAACGTTTATTGCGATTTTTCTTTTACGAAAAATATGTAGAAGAATAAGTTTTGGCCTAAACTGAGGAAAACATTTTTTTTTTTATATATTTTTGGGGGATATTTATTACAGCAAAAAGTAAAAAATATTCATTTTTTTCAAAATTGCCGCAGAGGTGATCAAATACCACCAAAAGAAAGCTCTATTTGTGGGAAAAAAAAATTGTTTGGGAGCCATGTCGCACGACCGCGCAATTGTCAGTTAAAGCGACGCAGTGCCGAATCGCAAAACGTGCTCTGGTCTTTGACCAGCAATATGGTCCGGGGGTTAAGTGGTTAAAGAAAAGGTGAAAAAGTTTTTCTTTATATCTATGCACACATGTTTAGCCTTTCATTTCTATTTTAAATGGAATAGGTTGTTTTATAAGATGAGGGTTTACATACACTTTAACCACTTAAGACCCGGACCAATATGCAGATTAAGGACCTTGCCCCTTTTTGCGATTCGCCACTGCGTCGCTTTAACTGACAATTGCGCGGTCGTGCAACGTGGCTCCCAAACAAAATTGGCGTCCTTTTTTTTTCCCACAAATAGAGCTTTCTTTTGATGGCATTTGATCACCTCTGCCGGTTTTATTTTTTGCGCTATAAACAAAAATAGAGCGACAATTAAAAAAAAAATGAAATATTTTTTACTTTTTGCTATAAAAAATATCCCCAAAAAAGACGTACAGGACGTGAGCGCGAGAGTAGCCGAGCCTGCCCGACTATACACGAGTGTACTGCGCTTGGTATATGCCGGCGCAGTATTTAAACTCGGCGCGGGAAAGTGGGAAACGAGCAGGGACGCCGAACCCGACGAAGAGGACACCCGAAGCCGCAGACGGACGCCGGACCCAACGAGGCCGCCGATGGACGCCGCGCAAGACACCAAACTGCAAGTACAAAAATATTTTTTCCACAGGAATTTCGGGGCAACTTTAGGGGTGCGCGCTATACGCGGGAGCGCGCTATACCCCAATAAATACGGTAATAGCATGAATTTAAATGAATATAAATTAATTGTCGGCCATTATTGCCACCTTTAGTGCAAGAAAAGCTCAAGAAAAATGCATCCCTTTAAATTCTATGTATGCCTGCACACTGGTCCATTGCACTCCCGTTGTGGCGTTATAAATTCTGCTGGCTGCATTTTTGATCAGTTAAAAAAAAACTGCACCATAAACGCACCTCCCTGTTGAAATGCATTGAAAATGCAACAAGAATGTATCAATATTGTACCTGTGTTACGTATTTGATGCAGTTTTTGAGTCACATGACCTATGAAAAACACACAATAAGCATAGTAAATTCAGGTCAAAGTCGCGGTAAAGTCACGTGCATTTTCGTTGCCATTATCGCCACCATTTTCTCTTATCGGAAAAATGCCAATAACACAATTTTTGGCTTCTGAAATTTCAGTGCATTTCTTGAAATAAGAAATAAACATTACATCTGGTTTTCAGAATTAGCTGACCTATGTGAAGAAAAAAAAAGCCATAAACTCTAGAAGGACAGGTCTACGACAGGCGGGTGCTTGCATTATGTCTACAGTGTGGAAGGAAAAACATCCTATTAACTTCGCTGAGCGGAATGTCTCGAAGGGCCGGAATGGCATCGTCTTGACTCTCTTTGCTCTGCTGCTTTTTGGCATACGAGTCTATGGTATGAAGAAAAAAAAAAAAAAGTTAAAGCGATACGAAACATACATTGTTTAATTTACATTACCCCTTCCCTTTCTGTATATGGATGATGGCACTGCAATTATTTTAATAAAATACGGTACCTTTTTCCTAATTGATACACAGCTGTAACATGACCCAGATCTTTCCCAGCCTGTCTGCAAGGAAACATAAGCAGGAGGAGCTTCTAGTCCTCTGCTGCTGGTCACATGTTATAAAAAAAAAAAAACAGTAAAAAACCCATCCTATCAATAAACAGTTTTAAATTGTCACACAGATATATAATTGAAATTAAATCATTATTATTTTGTGGAAATAACATGCTGTGGGCAGATTTCCGTCAGTCACAGGCTGCGTCACACCCCTTCAGCCTGTGTCTTAGAATCAGGGCTATGTATGAATGAGTAGGAATCGTGGCGCTGCCTAAGTATATACCTGTATCTGTGTGGGCCTGTTGCTGGTCCACCCAGAACAGAATCAAATGTGAAGTAGCCCAATATTCTCCGTTGGGCTAAATGGATACTATGCTGATATAGTTCCAAAACTTCACAGGAACTGAAGAGCAACCACTCTGAGGCTGTCAGCTACACTTAAAGTGCTCTATGGGTAAATCCTGATGCTAGACGCCTGCAGAGGTGTAAAGACGGTAAGTTACTAGACACTGAGACGCCTTAGGTATCAGGGTGCACCTGAGTTTGAACAAGAGGTGCTGTCTCTATCTAATAACAGTACCAGATGTGAGGTTCCTAAATATAAGCGAATGCTTTATATGGGGAACATTAATATGAGACGGATATCATGTATAGATATATGTCGCTGAACGATGTGTCAGGTTGTAAATAGATATATACCAAAGACCATCAATATTGTGTACATCACATTAAATATCAGCAAAATATGTAAAAATTGCACAAATCCCAGTGTCACCAATCCAGCCTGTGGTCAGGTCGGGCAATTATGCTCAATATTGTCCGTAACTCTAGAATGTGAAAGAAAGAAATTGATGGTGTATAACAGTCTATAGGTATCACATAAATAGTCCATACACGCCCATAAATCATTAAGCATGGGAAATGCAGAAATCCTGGTAGTGCATTTGGAGACCGATAGCAGAGTATAGATGTGGTAAAGGGGGTGCTCCTATGACACACTACGGCGTGATCCCGGTGCTCCCCTCAGGATTCCCCACTCACCAGATAGAAGTCCCCTCTTGGGGTGGCGTGCATTTATTGTGGGGTCCTGTTTCCGTTGCTCCGCTCCTATCCTTCCTCCAAAGAGAGATGTCAGGCTCCCGATATTCCCAAAACTCTGCTTCCTTGTTTCCTCAAAAGAAAAATCCAAGAACTCCAATGGTATGATAAAGTATGGGATCACGTGGTATAATAAAAGTAGTGGTATTTATTGGTTGATAAAAATAAAATAGATATATATATTTATAACCTGCTGTAAATCTGGCTACTGCAGCAATGTAATAATACCAGTAACCACGCTACTCCAATGGTGGAGTGTGCGGATGAGAGAAAAAAAAAATCAAATTTAAAAGTCCATGGTGTATGGCAGATAAAACCAAAAAAAATATATATAGAAAACCAAAAAAACAATCATCAAAAGGTCCGTGGTCTACAGCGGGCAGCGATACAGGCTTTAGATGAGCAGCGTGTATCAGCACTGGCTTGTCTGTAAGCCCAACGTGTGCTGCCTAGGTGTTTGGCGTGCGCTCCAACCAAACCACCAGCCGTAACCCGGAAGTGCCGTGACCCGGAAGTAACGTAACACGTGACGTAGCGTAGCCTGACGTACGTTTCGAAATCTGGTTCGTCTTCTGAGGCTTGTCGTTGTAACGTCAGTTCTTGGTATTTATGGGAGTCGCCGCGCCGCAGCGTACCACCCACCCACTTGGGGCTCAGCCAATGCTCTTACCCCATTAGCACACAACAGCCAATAGTTGGGCAAGGATGAACGGGGATGAATGAACCCTGGGGCTTATTAAATATCCGCGGCTCGGCGTATCCCATTTAAATACTTACAAAAGGAACTGTGCACAGTCTAATAAATCTATGCCATATAAATTGACAAGGTGCAACTGGTGACATTTAGTATATGGGGAGAAGTTACTATCAAGATGTTTGTAAGATTGTTGGAACAATTCCAACCAATGAGATGTTGTTATATGCATACAGCATATACAGAGACGTCTATAAAGGGGTCATAGGAGAAATGCCTGAGGGCACGGTTTGGATATGCTCCAATGCCTAGTCTAAAGATAGATACTGTCCATGGGTGTGTGACGGAGATCCCGTACATTAATAATAGTGAAAAGTAGAGATGCACCAAAGGCGCATATCAGTGCGATCATAGTGTGAATCTACAGTGAATATATAAATGAATGGACATATAAAAGCGTCCTATATAGTGATATCGTGGATTCAATATGTTACATGTCTTAGTGGTAGTAGTACACGTGATTGCGAGTCATAAAAGTAGTGTTAGATGAAATAGTGTACTGTTTCTATGTCCTCAACTAGAAGGGCAATTATCCTGTGTTAATAAGACCAACATATAACACGTACGGACATGAAGCACTTAGTGTTCAAATACTAGGTGTTGATACCACACCTGGATGCCAAAAGTAATAAGTAAGTAACTCTATACAAGAGTAAGTGCTAATAAAATAAACAATATTATGTGTGAATAAGACTACAGCCTATTAAGGCGTAAACGTGGATGTTAGGCTGGGTATCCCAGCAATAATATCTGTAAAGGATCTACAGATAGTGAGTAAGAGTAGTAGGTGAATGATCATTAAACTGAATAAGCAATGTGAAAGATTACTGTATACGTAGTAAATATGAGTGTCCCCAAGGGACAGCAAGGAGATAAGAGGAGGGGGGGGGGGGGAAAAATTAGGGGTTAGCTAGAAAGCAATTGAGATCTATGTCAACATTGAGGCCATGTGGCACCAATGTCCCCAGTCGATAAATCCAGCTCGTTTCGTTTTGTGAAACGGCTATTTCTTTGTTCCCTCCCCTCCAATTATCTTTAATGCTGTCTATGCCATAGAATATGAGGCCTGATGGGTCCTTCTGATGAAACTCCTCAAAGTGCCGATACAGGTGGTGTTTGGAGGACCCTTTCCTAATGAGGTTAATGTGCTCTCTTATCCTAATTCGTAGTTCCCTGGTGGTTCTGCCTATGTACTGCATATGGCAAGGGCACTCAATAGCATACGTAACATGGGTAGTGTTACATGTGATAAGATTTCGTATCTTGTACACTTTCTGGTCATTCCTTGATCTGAATTCAATTTTTCTCCGGGGTTGGGGTTTGCTAACTTTACACGCTAGGCACCTCTGACATTTGAAAAACCCTTTAAGATCTGGGCATATTTCAACTTGTTTTGGAGGGTTGATGACATTGTGTACCAAATGGTGTCTCAGGGTCGGGGCCTTCCTGTAAATGAATGAGGGCTTATTGGGAAGAATTTTGGTTAGTATACAGTCTTCCTTCAGGATAGGCCAATATTTTTTAAGGATGTTTTCAAACTCCTTGTACTGGGAATTAAAGCCTGTAATGAAAGGACAGTTGTTCCGGCTTTGGTCTGTTACTGTTTTCTGCTTAAGAAGGTCTTTACGGTCTTTCTGTGAGACTTCAGTTTGTAATTTTTCCAGGCTTTCAGAGTTATACCCCTTCTCTTTGAATCTGCCCACAACATTTTGGGCTTGTCTTGCATAATCCTCATTAGAGTCGCAGTTCCTTCTGAGCCTAAGCAGTTGTCCTTTAGGGATATTGGCCTTCCATTTTGGATGGTGGCAGCTGTTAATAGGAATATACCCATTCCTGTCGGTCTCTTTAAAAAATGTTCTGGTATGTAATGCTGTGCCACTCTTATAGATTTCTAGGTCTAGGTATTCGATTTTCTCGGTACTAAACTTCCCAGTAAACTTAAGGTGAAACCTATTGTTGTTAAGATTGCCTAGAAATTCTTGTAAGGCCTCTACTGTTCCGTCCCAGAGGATGAGGAGGTCATCGATATAACGACGGTACATCATGATTTCTTGATGATTCCCGTTGTAGATGTATTCATCCTCCCATACGTTCATCATGAGGTTCGCAACGCTGGGGGCATACCGTGCCCCCATTGCCACCCCCTTGGTTTGAACGTAATACTCATTAGCATACCAAAAGTGGTTACACTCCATCGCAAGTTTCAGCCCTTCCAGTATATATTGTATCTGTTCTTGTCTGTATGTGGTCTTTTCATACAGAGCTGTGGCCACCCCCAAGATGCCATCTTCCTGCTCAATACTGGTGTACAGGGAGCTAACATCTATGGTGACTAACACCAGGTTGTCCACTCCCTCTACTTCTCTAAGTTCTTGTATCAATTGGAGGCTATCTCTAAGGTACGATTTTCCTTGTTTGACCAACGGTTGCAGGAAGGTGTCTAGGTACTCTCCTAGTCGTGAAAAGATAGAGTTGATACCACTGATGATTGGCCTCCCAGGTGGTTTTGTCATGTTTTTGTGAACCTTTGGAGTGTAATATATGACCGGCGTCTTTGTAGAGTTGGAGATGAGGTATTCTGCCTCTTTTCCGCTGAGTATTCCTATATCTTTTCCCTTTCCAACATATTTTTCAAGCTTCCTCTGATATTTGTGTTTGGGGTTACCTTTTAGTTTTAGGTACGTATTGGGTACTGAAAGAAGATTCCTCATTTCTTCCTCATAGTCACTGAGGCTTAGAATAACCAGGCCCCCTCCCTTATCCGCCGGGCGGATGACCACTTCATGCTTGTTCCCGATATCTTTAATTATTTTCCATGTGCTTTTGCTCTTTCTATTAATCTTTCTCTCCAATTTTCTGAGATCATTTTCCACCATTTTTTTAAAAGCAATCACACATTGATTCCCTGGATTAGTGGGGTTAAAAATGGAATTGTTTTTTAGACCCGTTTGTTTATACCGTGAGTCATTTGTCACATTTTCCTCTTTGTTGTTGGCAAAGAATTTCTTTAGGTTGATTTTCCTTAAAAATTTCTGAAAATCAATATAGACCTCGAATTGGTCCAGGGGCTTGTCTGGGGCATATTTTAACCCAAGGTCTAAGATTTTTATTTCCTCTGTGGTAAGGGCTACCCCGCTTAGGTTAAAAATACCCCTACCTAATGGTGTCTTGGCCTTTTGTTTCTTCCCTCCCCTACACCCTCTGGACCGCTTTCTCTTTGTGGATGTCTCTGTGGTAATCCTCCTGGTTGTGCCATCTGTCTGTTGTCCCATGTTGGGTCCCGTTGATCCATTCGTGGTTCTCGATGGTCGTCCTCTCTGCGGGTATTTCCACGGGTAGCCCCTCGGTTGCCATTCCCCCTCCAGCCTGGATTGTTGTTCATTGGTCTTCCTTGCCCTCGGCCTGGAGGTCTGTTTCGGGGCCCTCCCCTGCGAAAATCCCTACTTTCTCTCCCTCTCGTGTAAGGTGAGGCTCCCCTACCTCTCTGCTGTTGCCCACTGTGACGAGTACCTATTGGAGGGTATCTAGATGTATCCTCATACTCATCAGAGTACTCATCAGAAAGTGATGAGTGTCTGTAATGTGTACTTGGTGTCCGTCTTCTATTGCCCGGGCTCCTATTGTCCTGGTATCTCACTTTTCTGCGTGGTCTTTGTTGATGCCATCCCTGGTTAGCCGTCACCTGGTTTCTATCTCCCGGTATGTTCATCGGTAGTAAGGTGTTAGCGCCGGGGGTAGGTGAGTCCTCTGGATTGTGGGAGGTTGGGTCCATATCACTAGCTTCCATCAGGGTTTCATCCAGGTCCTCATTAGGGTCTTCCATGGATGCCTGCCATTTGTATACCCTAAGGTCCTTATAGTCGATCACGTCCCTTTTGTATTTTTTCTGTTTCTTTGCCTGTATGTCTCCATCATATTTCTTAATAATATCTTGGAGTTCTACCATCTTATCTTTATAGTCCTGTTGAGTTGCATAAGGTGTCAGTAAGTTCTTAATTTCAACAATGCTGGATTCAATGATTTTAAGTTTGAACCGTCTTCTACTACTGATCTTGTGTAGTAATTCATTTTCACATTTGTTGAAAAAAGAGTACCATTCTTCCATAAGCTCTGCATCCTCGATATTGTCGTTTGGGTGTATGTCCCACCTTAATCGTCTCGGGGTGATTTTTTCTTTAATATACATCTCCAATGAGGCAATATCCCACCACACTCGGAGCTGTTTCTCCATCGTGTGTCTGAGGGATTTCATCAACCCCTGCATATCCTGTCTGTTGGTGATGTCTTCCTGGCTAAAAATCCCCCCTACATCTATCTTTCTGTTGCTCATATAACCAAAGACATCCATAGCTGCACGGAGGGGTTCTCACCCTAGGGTGAGTAAATAGAAAATATAGAACAAAACCTGCGCTAGGATGTCAGAAGTCTGAGGCTGCTGCCTTCCTAAAGAAACTATCCCCTCGGGGACAAGATAGATATGTATGAATGAGTAGGAATCGTGGCGCTGCCTAAGTATATACCTGTATCTGTGTGGGCCTGTTGCTGGTCCACCCAGAACAGAATCAAATGTGAAGTAGCCCAATATTCTCCGTTGGGCTAAATGGATACTATGCTGATATAGTTCCAAAACTTCACAGGAACTGAAGAGCAACCACTCTGAGGCTGTCAGCTACACTTAAAGTGCTCTATGGGTAAATCCTGATGCTAGACGCCTGCAGAGGTGTAAAGACGGTAAGTTACTAGACACTGAGACGCCTTAGGTATCAGGGTGCACCTGAGTTTGAACAAGAGGTGCTGTCTCTATCTAATAACAGTACCAGATGTGAGGTTCCTAAATATAAGCGAATGCTTTATATGGGGAACATTAATATGAGACGGATATCATGTATAGATATATGTCGCTGAACGATGTGTCAGGTTGTAAATAGATATATACCAAAGACCATCAATATTGTGTACATCACATTAAATATCAGCAAAATATGTAAAAATTGCACAAATCCCAGTGTCACCAATCCAGCCTGTGGTCAGGTCGGGCAATTATGCTCAATATTGTCCGTAACTCTAGAATGTGAAAGAAAGAAATTGATGGTGTATAACAGTCTATAGGTATCACATAAATAGTCCATACACGCCCATAAATCATTAAGCATGGGAAATGCAGAAATCCTGGTAGTGCATTTGGAGACCGATAGCAGAGTATAGATGTGGTAAAGGGGGTGCTCCTATGACACACTACGGCGTGATCCCGGTGCTCCCCTCAGGATTCCCCACTCACCAGATAGAAGTCCCCTCTTGGGGTGGCGTGCATTTATTGTGGGGTCCTGTTTCCGTTGCTCCGCTCCTATCCTTCCTCCAAAGAGAGATGTCAGGCTCCCGATATTCCCAAAACTCTGCTTCCTTGTTTCCTCAAAAGAAAAATCCAAGAACTCCAATGGTATGATAAAGTATGGGATCACGTGGTATAATAAAAGTAGTGGTATTTATTGGTTGATAAAAATAAAATAGATATATATATTTATAACCTGCTGTAAATCTGGCTACTGCAGCAATGTAATAATACCAGTAACCACGCTACTCCAATGGTGGAGTGTGCGGATGAGAGAAAAAAAAATCAAATTTAAAAGTCCATGGTGTATGGCAGATAAAAACAAAAAAAATATATAGAAAACCAAAAAAACAATCATCAAAAGGTCCGTGGTCTACAGCGGGCAGCGATACAGGCTTTAGATGAGCAGCGTGTATCAGCACTGGCTTGTCTGTAAGCCCAACGTGTGCTGCCTAGGTGTTTGGCGTGCGCTCCAACCAAACCACCAGCCGTAACCCGGAAGTGCCGTGACCCGGAAGTAACGTAACACGTGACGTAGCGTAGCCTGACGTACGTTTCGAAATCTGGTTCGTCTTCTGAGGCTTGTCGTTGTAACGTCAGTTCTTGGTATTTATGGGAGTCGCCGCGCCGCAGCGTACCACCCACCCACTTGGGGCTCAGCCAATGCTCTTACCCCATTAGCACACAACAGCCAATAGTTGGGCAAGGATGAACGGGGATGAATGAACCCTGGGGCTTATTAAATATCCGCGGCTCGGCGTATCCCATTTAAATACTTACAAAAGGAACTGTGCACAGTCTAATAAATCTATGCCATATAAATTGACAAGGTGCAACTAGTGACATTTAGTATATGGGGAGAAGTTACTATCAAGATGTTTGTAAGATTGTTGGAACAATTCCAACCAATGAGATGTTGTTATATGCATACAGCATATACAGAGACGTCTATAAAGGGGTCATAGGAGAAATGCCTGAGGGCATCCTTGCCCAACTATTGGCTGTTGTGTGCTAATGGGGTAAGAGCATTGGCTGAGCCCCAAGTGGGTGGGTGGTACGCTGCGGCGCGGCGACTCCCATAAATACCAAGAACTGACGTTACAACGACAAGCCTCAGAAGACGAACCAGATTTCGAAACGTACGTCAGGCTACGCTACGTCACGTGTTACGTTACTTCCGGGTCACGGCACTTCCGGGTTACGGCTGGTGGTTTGGTTGGAGCGCACGCCAAACACCTAGGCAGCACACGTTGGGCTTACAGACAAGCCAGTGCTGATACACGCTGCTCATCTAAAGCCTGTATCGCTGCCCGCTGTAGACCACGGACCTTTTGATGATTGTTTTTTTGGTTTTCTATATATTTTTTTTGTTTTTATCTGCCATACACCATGGACTTTTAAATTTGATTTTTTTTTTCTCTCATCCGCACACTCCACCATTGGAGTAGCGTGGTTACTGGTATTATTACATTGCTGCAGTAGCCAGATTTACAGCAGGTTATAAATATATATATCTATTTTATTTTTATCAACCAATAAATACCACTACTTTTATTATACCACGTGATCCCATACTTTATCATACCATTGGAGTTCTTGGATTTTTCTTTTGAGGAAACAAGGAAGCAGAGTTTTGGGAATATCGGGAGCCTGACATCTCTCTTTGGAGGAAGGATAGGAGCGGAGCAACGGAAACAGGACCCCACAATAAATGCACGCCACCCCAAGAGGGGACTTCTATCTGGTGAGTGGGGAATCCTGAGGGGAGCACCGGGATCACGCCGTAGTGTGTCATAGGAGCACCCCCTTTACCACATCTATACTCTGCTATCGGTCTCCAAATGCACTACCAGGATTTCTGCATTTCCCATGCTTAATGATTTATGGGCGTGTATGGACTATTTATGTGATACCTATAGACTGTTATACACCATCAATTTCTTTCTTTCACATTCTAGAGTTACGGACAATATTGAGCATAATTGCCCGACCTGACCACAGGCTGGATTGGTGACACTGGGATTTGTGCAATTTTTACATATTTTGCTGATATTTAATGTGATGTACACAATATTGATGGTCTTTGGTATATATCTATTTACAACCTGACACATCGTTCAGCGACATATATCTATACATGATATCCGTCTCATATTAATGTTCCCCATATAAAGCATTCGCTTATATTTAGGAACCTCACATCTGGTACTGTTATTAGATAGAGACAGCACCTCTTGTTCAAACTCAGGTGCACCCTGATACCTAAGGCGTCTCAGTGTCTAGTAACTTACCGTCTTTACACCTCTGCAGGCGTCTAGCATCAGGATTTACCCATAGAGCACTTTAAGTGTAGCTGACAGCCTCAGAGTGGTTGCTCTTCAGTTCCTGTGAAGTTTTGGAACTATATCAGCATAGTATCCATTTAGCCCAACGGAGAATATTGGGCTACTTCACATTTGATTCTGTTCTGGGTGGACCAGCAACAGGCCCACACAGATACAGGTATATACTTAGGCAGCGCCACGATTCCTACTCATTCATACATATCTATCTTGTCCCCGAGGGGATAGTTTCTTTAGGAAGGCAGCAGCCTCAGACTTCTGACATCCTAGCGCAGGTTTTGTTCTATATTTAGAATCAGGGCTGCTGCAAGGATTTTTGACACCTTAGGCAAAACCTCTTTTTGCTGTCCCCCTCCCATTGGCTCTGGCTCTGATTTTTGCGGCGCCTCTCAGCCTATTTCTTCAGCCGTGGTCGGCAGGCTCTCACCTGCGCCTCTGGACTCGGCCTGAAGATAAATAGTGGTTAAAAATGTTTTAGTGGTTACCAGTTTAGCATTACAGAGGACATCTAGTGCTATAATTATTGCTCTCGCTCTAACGATCACAGCGATACCTCACAGGTGTGGTATGAACACCATTTACATTTGCGGGCAAATAGGGTGCCAGTAAACGGGAAGCGACGTAGGTTACTAAATCCGAGACCCGATAAAAGCCGACTCTGGCTTAGTTCGAGTCTCCGGCTGGTCACTCGGCCCCCATGGTGGGACAGGAGAGCCTGGGTGGGGCGGTGGAAGGCGGCAGGGGGCTCATTGCTTGTGAGAACAATCGAGTGGCTGCTTAGCCGCATTGGTTGGTAACACAAGAAAGCCGACCGTCGGATACAACCACTTGAAGCAGAATGACGTACAGGTACGTGATTTTGTGGTTAAAAACACAGAAAATTTCGCACCAAACATCTGTCCTCCTGAGAATGTCCTTTAAACATCACCAAAAAATTCTGTAGACCCTTCATTTATTTCCCCAGTTTTCCATGTTAATGTACACAGTGCGCATGCACATTTCCTACCTGCAAACATCACTTTTTTAGTTAACACACTTGGCTTCATTTGTATTTTTTTTTTTTCAAAAGAACAACCTTTTTCATTGGACTCGAATACTGATGTCTATGGAAAAATATTCACAGATCGGTGTCTATGGGTGGCCCCACAGAAACATAATACAGAGCCACCAATTACTTTGAGCCTGAGTGATGCTGAGTGCAGACATATTACCTGTGATGGTCTCTATGGAATCTAGGGGAGCCGTACTCATCAAATTCACACCAAACAAAAAGACATAGGCAATGCATAGAAGCACCAAGAGGTACACAGGAATAGCCACAGCCCAATACCTTAAAGAAAAAAATTAAAAAGACATAGTCATTAATAAAATTTTATTAATAAAAAGCACATAAAAATTACCGTATATACTTGAATATAAGCCGAGGCCCTAATTTTACCAGAAAAAAATGGGAAAATGTATTAAATAGAGTATAAGCCTAGTATGAAAATGCAGCAGCTACTGTAAGCGAAAAAGAGGGCCAACAATGCCCATTTGCAGCTTCACTGTGCCCATTTGCAACCTTACTGTGCCCATTCTCACTGTGCCCATTGCAGCCTTACTGTGCCTATTCTGACTGTGCCCATTGCAGCCTTACTGTGCCCATTGCAGCCTTACTGTGCCTATTCTCACTGTGCCCATTGTAGACTTACTGTCCCCGTTCTCACTGTGCCCATTTTAGCTTTATTGTGCCCATTCTCACTGTGCCCGTTGCAGCCTCAGTGTACCTGTATTTTTGACAGGCTGCAGGCATCCATTTTTCAAAAGTCGCGGCTTCCTCCTGGTCCCGTTCATTCCGTGATAGTCAGTGTACCTGTCGGGTCGCAGGCATCCATTTTTCAAAAGTCGCGGCTTCCTCCTGGTCCATGATAAACATTTGACACTGTGTTCCGCTACTGCCTATTACGGAGGTCCTCTTATCCTCGGACTCAGTTTCCCAGCAGACACTGTGTTCAGTGTTCCGCCAATCACGGACCTTCTTTCATCCTCGGACAGGAGGACGTCATGATAGGCGGAACACTGAACACAGTGTCTGTTGGGAAAGTCCGAGGATGAGAGGACCTCGGTGATAGGCGGTAGCGAAACAAAGTGTCAAACGCCTATCACGGACCAGGAGGAAGCAGCGACTTTAGAAAAATGGACGCCCGCGACCCGACAGGTACACCGACTCGAGTATAAGCCGAGGGGGCTATTTTCAGCCCTTAAAAAAGGGCTGAAAAACGTGGCTTATACTCGAGTATATACGGTAAGTATTTTAAATACATTTTTGCAGTATTTGTGCTTTACATAATTTATTGTTAATTGACTGGCAATATACCTTTAAACTTGCCTGTAAATGTAAATACTCTAGGAAGCAGTGCCGGGACAAGGTCACCTGGAGCCCAGGGAGAACATGTCAAACTGCGCCCCACCCCCCTCCCCAAGATGTATGAGCGTTATGTGTCAGCAAAAAGCCCCCCCCCCCCCCCCCTAAAAAAAAGTCGGCACTAATCAGCAGTACAAATCCACCCTCTGCTGAAATCCCCACTCCCAGCACAAATCTCTGCCCCCTCCATCCCCCCAGCACAAATGCCTAGCCCAAAAAAAATAAAAAAATCACCACTCCAAACACAAATCTTTCACACCTCCAATGTGCCCCCCAAGTACACATTCTCTCCCCCCCTTCTCCAAATCCCCCTCCCAGCACAAGTATTCTACCCCCATCCATCCACTCGTAGCACAAACACCACCGAATCATCCCTACTAGCACAAATCCCCCCCCCCAAATAACAAACATGCTATACTTACCTGCTCTGTGTAGTGGTTTTGCCCATATCCTCCTCTTCTCTGTTCCCTCTTCAGTGTTCCTGGTCCCTCCCTCTCATCGAGTGCCACCACAGCAAGCAGCTTGCTATTGGGGCGCCTGAGCCAAGCCACAGCTCCCTATGTCCATTCAGACACGGAGCTGCGTTTTGGCCCTGTCCCCTCTCTCTCCTGATTGGCTAACTGACTTTGATTGACAGCAGTGGTAGCCAACGGCGCCGCTGCTGTGTCTCGGCCAATCGGAAGGGAGAATCCCAGATGGCCAAGGCACTCGTGGACATCGCTGGATTGAGATGGGGCTCAGGTAATTATTAGGGGGGCTGTTCCACATGGAAGGCTTTTTATGTTAATCCATAGAATGCAAAAAGATAAAAAAACCTTCACCCTTTACAACGCCTTTAAATGACTGTCTGTACTGGCTTAAAGGGGTTGTAAAGGTTTGTTTTTTATTTTCTGAATAGGTTCCTTTAAGCTAGTGCATTGTTGGTTCACTTACCTTTTCCTTCCATTTCCCTTCTAAATGTTTTTTTTCTTTGTCTGAATTTCTCACTTCCTTTTTCTTCTCAGTAAGCTTTCCACTATCATCAACCGAGTGGTGATTAGTCAGCCAGAACAGCTTACTGAACAGCTTACTGAGGAGGAACAGGAAGTGAGAAATTCAGACAAAGAAAAAAAACATTTAGAAGGGAAATCGAAGGAAAAGGTAAGTGAACCAACAATGCACTACCTTAAAGGAACCTATTTAGAAAAACAAACCTTTACAACCCCTTTAACTACTTGCCGACCAGCCGCCGTCATTCTACGGCGGCAGGTCGGCTCTCCTGGGCGAGAGCCTGTAGCTCTACGTCGGCTCTCTTAGCGGCCACTAGGGGCGCGTGCACGCCGCTGAAGGCGGTCGTCCGTGACTCCCGTGCGGGTGCCCGGCGGCATTGATCGCCGCCGGGCACACGCGATCGCTCGTTACAGAGCGGGGACTGGGAGCTGTGTGTGTAAACACACAGCTCCCGGTCCTGTCAGGGGGGGAAATGCTGATCCTCTGTTCATACAATGTATGAACAGAAGATCAGTGTTTCTCCTAGTGAGGCCACTCCCCCCACAGTAAGAACACACCCAGGGAACATACTTAACCCCTTCCCCGCCCCCTAGTGTTAACACCTTCACTGTCAGTGGCATTTTTATAGTAATCCAATGCATTTTTATAGCACTGATCGCTATAAAAATGCCAATGGTCCCAAAAATGTGTCAAAAGTGTCCGAAGTGTCCGCCATAATGTCGCAGTACCGGGAAAAAAAATCGCTGATTGCCGCCATTACTAGTAAAAAAAATATATTAATAAAAATGACATAAAAATACCCCCTATTTTGTAAATGCTATAACTTTTGCGCAAACCAATCAATAAACGCTTATTGCGATATTTTTGGGGGATATTTATTATGGTAAAAAGCAAAAAATATTTTTTCAAAATTGTCGCTCTATTTTTGTTTATAGCGCAAAAACGAAAAACCGCAGAGGTGATCAAATACCACCAAAAGAAAGCTCTATTTGTGGGGAAAAAAGGACGACAATTTTGTTTGGGAGCCACGTCGCACGACCGCACAATTGTCAGTTAAAGCGACACAGTGCCGAATCGCAAAAAGTGCTCTGGTCTTTGACCAGCAGTATGGTCCGGGGCTTAAGTGGTTAATAACAATACCCTTAATTTAGAAAATAATCATTTTATGCAGTATTACAAGGCTGCTTTAGCCTTATGAGCTAAAAGGGGACCCCATTGCATCCAGACCTATATATGTACATACAACAAACCTATTTCAGAGTTAGACGTAATGTCATTTTCATATTCTGAATTGACCATTTTGCCTCCCTCTATTCTTATAAACATACTAACACTTTAAATTAGTACTCACTTTTGAGGCCAGTAGGTCAGTCCTAAAGAGTGTAACCATGATTCAGGAACAAAAGCCCAGGTCAGATACAAGACTGAAAAACAATGTGAAACACAAATAGTCAGATTGGTTACAGAATAATTTATTGATTATTTGTACAACCCAAAAATTTGCTTTTTAATGTCCTTATTTCTTCTGAGAAATCCTCACTTCCTGTTCTTCTGTCTGTAACTCCACTTGGTGTGGAGAAAGCCTCTTGAGGGGGGAGGGGGCGAGCAGGAGTGTCAGGACGCCCACTAACACAAAGATTCTTTCTCTATCTGCAAAGTAGAGAGTGTCCTGACCCTCCTGCTCGCCCCCTCAAGAGGCTTTCTCCACACCAGGTAGAAAGCCTTAAATTACTGTGTGGAGTTACAGACAGAAGAACAGGAAGTGAGGATTTCTCAGAAGAAATAAGAACAATTAAAACCAAAATGGAAGGATGAGGTAAGTGAAGGAGGACTGCACTAAGGTAAAGGAAGCTGTTTAGGGATTTTTTTTTACCTTCACAACCCCTTAAGCCAAAACTTTTAAATTTGTTTTGGATAGTGCAGGAAAGAGTAAAAACCCTTGTCGTGTTTTTTTTTTTTTTACCATCTGTATGCCATTGGGAAGAATACCCTTACTTTCTTTCCCGCAGACACAATAGAAAATAAGAGGAAAACAGGTGTCCCCATTATGACGAGTACCTAGATTCGTCAGGTACCCGCTCCCACTTCCGCTGGAAACACCTTGGTGATTCCACAGGACAGTGTCCCTCCTCCTCGCTCGCAACCTCTAGGGACACGTTACAGGTCCAGAAGACTGCGGGACCATTTAAGAAGAGCAACGTGACTTGCGCATGAAGAGTGGAAAACCGGCTGTGAAGCTGCAAGGAGTTGTGGCTGGCTTCCTATACTAGAAATACCAGCGTCAGGGACCCAAAGACATGGAAAATAACTATCTTGGGTGATACCCTATTAGATTGCAGGGCCCTAATCCTCTTGTATTTTATTGTATTATAACGGTATTGGTTCCCTTTTATATTGTAAAGCGCTGCGTAAACTTTTGGTGCTATATAAATCCTGTATAATAATAATAATAATAATAAAGAAGATATATATATTATATTAATTGTCGGCAGCTACAGTATTTGTATTTCTTTTTCTATAGACTGAAGAACTGCTTGAAATAGTTATTTGAAGACAAACAGAAATGACTGAGAAGTACCTGCCACCTAGTGGTTAAACTATGCTTTTTATGTTCAAAAACATTGCAGGTCATAAAAATATACAATATACACTACAAGGCCAAACATTTGTGAACACCTGACCATCAAACCTACTTTATGGCTAAAAGTACTGGACGCCTCTTCAAAATGATTGAGCTTGGGTGTTATAAGTGAAGGGTACTCTTAACCACTCTTAACCACTTAAGCCCCGGACCTTTAGGCAGCTAAATGCCCAGGCCAGGTTTTGCGATTCGGCACTGCGTCGCTTTAACAGACAATTGCGCGGTCGTGCGACGTGGCTCCCAAACAAAATTGGCGTCCTTTTTTCCCCACAAATAGAGCTTTCTTTTGGTGGTATTTGATCACCTCTGCGGTTTTTATTTTTTGCGCTATAAACAAAAATAGAGCGACAATTTTGAAAAAAAATCAATATTTTTTACTTTTTTTCTATAATAAATATCCCCCAAAAACATATATAAAATTATTTTTTTCCTCAGTTTAGGCCGATACATATTCTTCTACCTATTTTTGGTAAAAAAAATCGCAATAAGTGTTTATCGATTGGTTTGCGCAAAATATATAGCGTTTACAAAATAGGGGATAGATTTATTGAATTTTTATAAAAAAAAATTTTTTTTACTACTATTGGCGGCGATCAGCGATTTTTTTCGTGACTGCAACATTATGGCGGACACTTCGGACAATTTTGACACATTTTTGGGACCATTGTCATTTTCACCGAAAAAAATGCATTTAAATTGCATTGTTTATTGTGAAAATGACAGTTGCAGTTTGGGAGTTAACCACAGGGGGCGCTGTAGGAGTTAGGGTTCACCTAGTGTGTGTTTACAACTGTAGGGGGGTGCGGCTGTAGGAGTGACGTCATCGATCAAGTCTCCCTATAAAAAGGATCACTCGATCGATACGCCGCCACAGTGAAGCACGGGGAAGCCATGTTTACATACGGCTCTCCCCGTTCTTCAGCTCCGGGGAGCGATCGCGACGGAGCGGCTATAAACGAATAGCCGCGCCGTCGTCCCGGATCGCTCCCTGCGGGAATCCGCCCGCCGCACGCAGCGGGGGGGTCCCGATCGGACCCCCCACCCGCTAGAAGGCAAGGACGTATATATACGCCCATCTGCCTGTCCGTGCCATTTTGTGGACGTAAATAGTCGTGTGGCGGGCGTTAAGTGGTTAATTAGGGTTACCAGACATCCCTGGTTTCCGGGGACAGTCCCTGGATTGAGGACACTGTGCCCGAACCAAGACAGTGCTGGGGCTCCCGCTGCTGTCAATCAAACCCAGTGACACGGGAGCCAGGGGCAGGGCCAAGTCCTACTGTCTGTGTCAATGGACGCAGCAGCAGGACTCGGGAGCACGCCCGCACGGGTGGCCCCATGGAAATCGGCTCTCCGTGGGGGCACCCAATGAAGAGGAGGAGCCAGGAGTGCAGCTGGGGGACCCCAGAAAAGGAAGATTGGGGCCCTTCTGTGCAAAGTGATTGCACAGAGCAGGTAAGTATAACTTTTGTTATGTATTAAAAAAATAATAAAAACCCTTAGGCCCCATGCACACGAGAAGCAAATGCAAACACATGTAAACTCAAGTTTTCAAAGGCAAAAACCGGCGTTTAAAACGTTTCGCTGCGTTTTGCCACGTTTAGCGGAGTTTTACCGCGTTTGCGGCTATCAGCGTTCATAACAAAGACATTGTAGACCCTCCCAAAGCTTTGAAATGCAAAAACGTTTGCGTCTGAACCCAAAATTTTGCGTCTGAAAAAACGAGCCTAAACCCAACTGCTTTAAAACGCAAAAAAACATGAATGTGTGCATGGACACATAGGATAACATTAAATGGGTTCAGGGGCAGTTGAAAAAAATGCCCAAATGCCTCTGAACTCGAGTTTACCAGCGTCTCGTGTGCATGGGGCCTTACAATCACTTTAGGCCCCGTTCAGGTCCCCCTGTCAGTTTTGTCGGCGGACCTGAACGGCCGCTCCATGCAATCCTATGGAGCGTCGGATGTCAGCGGAGACATGTCCGCTGACATCCGACCCGATCCACCAAAATCCGACGTATGGCGATACGTCCCCATCCGTCCATGGCGGATCGGATGAGATCTGATGAAAACGGACATGCTTTCATCACCGTTTTCATCAGATCTCTCCATAGGAGACAGCGGTGCCCGAAAAGCCCTCCCCGCTCAGTGAGCAGAGAGGAACTGGTCATCCGCCAGCTCAGCGGAGAGATATCCCACTGAGCTGGCGGACTCCGTAGCAATGGAGTTCACCTCATGTGAAAGAGGCCTTAAGGTCCAAAAAGCTTTTCATACTGGTTTTACATCAAAATAAGAAGACATAAAAACATCCAATGTGTTTTGGGGTCTCAAAAGTCTGACTTCTATAATCATCTTCAGATCAGACATTTTTTCACATCCCTATATTCCATTAATGCCAGACCACATTTCTCAACCTATAAATCAATTTGTTATGCCTCCTCTTTGCTCCACTGCCAAAGGTTCCAGCCCCTACTCAAAAACCAGCACATACACTTTTCAGCGCCATTCTATGGGATATCACACTTTGAATGAAAATTGCGCGGTCATGCTACATTGTACCCGAACTAAAAAAAAAAAAATTTCTTCCCACAAATAGAGCTTTCTTTTGGTGGTATTTGATCACCTCTGGGGTTTTTATTTTTTGCTAAACAAACTAAAAAAGACCAAAATGTTTGATAAAAAAAAGTTTTTCTTAGTTTCTGTCATAAAATTTTGTTTTCCCCTTCACTGATGGGCACTGATGAGTATGCACCGATATGTAGAATTGATGGACACTGATAGGCGGCACAGATATGCAGCACTCATGGGCACTGACAGGCGGCACTGATGGGTTCTGACAGGCAGCACTGATGGGCACTGACAGGAGGCTGTGATGGGCACTGATAGGTAATACTGATTGGCACGGATGATGAGGTACTGATTGGTTACTGAGGGTGTTACTGCTGAGCACTGATTGGCACTGTGGTGGGCTCTGATTGGCACTTTATTGGGCACTGGCAGTGGGGTTATAATGGGGCACTGATTGGCAGCTTATTTTTACAATTGATGGGGGCTGTGCTGATAATCAATGTGCTGATTATCAGCACAGACCCCCCCTCTGACAGGGAGAGACGCTGATCGGCTTTCCCTGTCAGCGCAAACCGAGGAATGCCGTTTACCGGCACTTCCTGGTTCACGCTGTGATTGGTCACAGCTGATCACATGGTAAGAAGCCTCTGTCAGAGGCTTACTACCATGATCGGAGAAGCGGTGTGTCAGACTCACATGCCGCACGCCGGAATGTTATCCTGCTAGATGTCATATGACGCCCAGTCAGGATAACAGAACCACTTCCTAGCCATCATTCTGCATACGGTGGTTGGGAATTAGACATGTGCACTGGCAAAAAAATCGTTTTTTTTCGTTTGTTATTTTTTTTTATTTTTTTTTTTGGAAATTCTGGAAAATCAAAAAAAAATATTTTTCGTTTTTGTTTCATTCGTTTTTTTTTTTTTTTTGGAAATTCAGGAAAATCGGATTTTTTTTTTTCCGTTTTATTAGTTTTTTTGCTTTTTTCGGAAATTCGGGAAATGCGAAAATTCGGAATTTCGGATTTCTGAAAAAGCAAAAAACGAATAAAACGAAAAAAAACGAAATTTCCGAAAAAAACACGAAAATTCGAAATTGAAAATTCGGAAATGTAAAAATTCGGAAATTAAAAATTCAGAAATTCGGGAATTAAAAGATTCGGAAACACGAAATTCTGGAAGTCCGAAAATTCGGAAATAAAAAATTTGTTAAAAACGAAAATTCGAAATTAATGAATTTCAGAATTTTCGTTAAAAAACGAATTAGAAACTAAACGAATTGCACATGTCTAGTGGGAATTGGTTAAACTAATGAAACAAAATATTAGAATGAATAGCATATGAATAGTGTAGGACCCACTGATAATGGGGTACTTTGACGCAGTAAGTGGCCTTAAGCACCATATAGCCATATGATGTGACTAAATCCCCATATGTTTTGAAAATGTTCAGGTGTTTTAAATAGCCTTGCAGGAGTTAAATGTCATTTTTGTATGTGTGCGATGTAATAATTTGTTCTGTTTGTATGGTCTTATGGCTGCACCATCTTTAATGCATTTTTTAGGGTGTGCCCCCCAAGTATTTGTTTGGTAAACTAACGGAGCGCATTCATCACACAATATTTGACACTATGCATATCTTTGGATTCATGTGTTTTAATCGTGACAAAATATTGTAGGTAGGTTGTCCCACCCCTGTATATATATAAAAAAAAAAAAACAATACCCCCTGAAATGGGACTTTAAATGGCAACAATACTACAAAAAACTATTGTAGTATTGTTGCCATTTAAAGTCCCATTTCAGGGGGTATTCCTTTTTTTCTATGCATATCATTAATCAGAAGTGGCCATCTTTTGGTCTTTTCTTTGGAAACTCACAATAGTATTTAGATACCCTACTTGGTGAGAAATGTTATGTTATGTATCAAAACAATAAAAAAGATTCTTTCTTTCGATTAATTGTCGGCAGTTACAGTATTTGTATTTATTTTTCTATAGAGTAAATTAATTACATTAGGAGGCAGCTAATGGGGTAATAACACTTGGGCGTGTACAAACCACAATGTACATGGAGTCCCCTTGTAGTTGGATCTTTAGCTCTTGGTGCTGGTGATTTGGTGCTGTTACTTTTTTGGAGAAGAATGGAAATTCTGTATGGGTTCTCCCTGCACAGGAAGTATTCTGCTCACCTGCTCAGTGCTGGGACAAGGTCCTTTAATGCCCAAGGTGAAAAAGCCAAAGTGCATACATGTTGTAAGCTACCAGCATAGGTTGCAGCTTCCCCAAACCAATATCCTCCACTCCAGGGCCACAATCATGGGGGGGTACAGCCCATACAGATGTAAGGGGCCCGGGAGTCCTGAGGGGCCTGGGCTTCCAGAGGGACCAGGCCCCTCACAAGTTGGCACCTCCCCTTTGTTCTTTTCCGTCCCCTACACTAGTCCCAACTCACGCTGGGTTGCCTGCTGCTCTGGCTCCTGACTCCCAACCAGTGGTGTAGTATGCAGTGGTAGCTAGTAACACCCCCTCCCTGTCCCTCCCTCCCAACTTTTTAGAGTTCTATAGATCTGTAATAATCAGATATTGCATCACCGGGAATATTATACTTACTAAATCCACACTGAGAAGCCAAGTAAAGGACAAAGCCATAAATGGCTCTCTCCGGAAGAGGAGACGGAGAATTCTCCACCATTCTGTTACCTATAATAAACAAAGCAGTATATAAATTATTGCCAGTACTGAGCGGGAGAGAGGTATGATCATCAATATGCACATCATTCATTAAAGTGTTTTAACCACTTAAGACCCGGACCAAAAGGCAGGTAAAGGACCTTGGCAGTTTTTGAGATTCAGCATTGCGTCGCTTTAACTGACAATTGCGCGGTCGTGCGACGTGGCTCCCAAACAAAATTGGCGTCCTTTATTTCCTACAAATAGAAATTTCTTTTGGTGGTATTTTTTGCGCTATAAACAAAAATAGAGCGACAATTGTGAAAAAAATGCAATATATTTTACTTTTTGCTATAAATAAATATCCCCCAAAAAGATATAAAAAAAATTTTTCCCCTCAGTTTAGACCGATACGTATTCTTCTACATATTTTGGTAAAAAAAAAATCGCAATAAGCGTTTATCGATTGGTTTACGCAAAATTTATAGCGTTTACAAAATAGGGGATAGTTTTATTGCATTTTTATAATTTTTTCTTTTTTTACTACTAATGGCGGCGATCAGTGTTTTTTTCCGTGACTGCAACATTATGGCGGACACATCGGACAATTTTGACACATTTTTGTGACCATTGTCATTTTCACAGCAAAAAATGCTATAAAAATGCATTGTTTACTATGAAAATGACAATTGCAGTTTGGGAGTTAACCACTAGGGGGTGCTGAAGGGGTTAAGTGTGACCTCATATGTGTTTCTAACTGTAGGGGGGTGGGGCTAGACGTGTGACATCATTGATCGTCTTTCCCTATATCAGGGAACAGACGATCAATGACGGCGCCACAGTGAAGAACGGGGAAGGTGTGTTTACACACAGCTCTCCCCGTTCTTCAGCTCCAAGGACCGATCGCGGGACTCCGGCGGCGATCGGGTCCTCGGGTCCCGCGGCTTCGGACCGGGCCGCGGGTGCATGCCCACGGCTGGGCACTTAAAGAGGACGTACAGGTACGTGCTTGTGCCCAGCCGTGCCATTCTGCCGACGTATATGTGCAGGAGGTGGTCCTTAAGTGGTTAAGAAACTGTCTATGCTAAAGGCATCCTGGTCTTCTGGGATCTCTCAGCGGTTGTCTCGTCTCCTCCCCGCATCAGCTAACCTCCTTCAAGGGAAGTGCTCCCCCAAGGGGGTTAGCCATAGTCGCCGTCTGTATCACAAGGCCCTGCCCCCCGGCGCGCCGCATCATTGCATGTGATTGACAGCAGCGTGAGCCAATGGCTGCGCTGCTATCAATCTAGCAAATCTAGCCAATTGACGGCTAGACTCCGAGGAGAAGAGGACACCGGGGTACGCGCACAGCAGGTAAGTAAAACGGGGGGGCTGGGGGGGCCGTCATTGCCAGTTTTTTTTTCACCTTAATGCATAGGATGCAAAAAAACGAACCTTTACAACCCCTTTAAGCTGGACACTTGCCTTATGACCACTTTCGTGATGAAATATTGAACACCTTTAAATAAACCGGATTTTCTCTGTTTTTAACATTATTTTCATTAAATTTATATCATTTTAACTGCTTGCCGACTGCCCACCGCAGTGGTCAGGTCGGCTCTACTGTGCAAAATAACGTAATATAACGTGATTTTGCTTTGCGGCCACTACGGGCGCGCGCCCCCTGCTCGCTCCTAGTGCTGATGCGAGTGCTCGGCAGGCGCGATCACCGCCGGGCACCTGCGATCGCTCGTGACAGAGCGAGAACAATGTATGAACAGCGATAAGTCATTTCCCCCTAGTCAGTCCCACCCCCCTTCAGTTAGAACACACTTTAGGGAACATAATTAAACCCTTGATCGCCCCCTCGTGTTAACCCCTTCCCTGCCAGTGACATTTTTACAATAATCAATGCAACTTTATGGCACTGATCGCTATAAAAATGCAAATTGTCCCAAAAATGTGTCCGATGTGTCCGCCATAAGGTCGCAGTACCGATAAAAATCGCAGATCGCCGCCATTACTAGTAAAAAAAAATATTAATAAAAAATGCCATAAAACTATCCCCTATTTTGTGGACACTATAACTTTTGCGCAAACCAATCAAACGCTTATTGCAATTTTTTTTTAATGGAAAATAGGTAGAAGAATACGTATCGGCCTAAACTGAGGAAAAAAAAAAAAATTTTTATATATATTTTTGGGGGATATTTATTACAGCAAAAAGTAAAAAATATTATTTTTTTTCAAAATTGTCGCTCAATTTTTGTTTATAGCGCAAAAAATAAAAACCGCAGAGGTGATCAAATACCACCAAAAAAAAGCTCTATTTGTGAGAAAAAAAATACGTCAAATTTGTTTGAGAGCCATGTCAAACGACCGCGCAATTGTCAGTTAAAGTGGCGCAGCGCCGAATTGCAAAAAGTCGCCCAGTCATTGACAGGCAAAATGGATCGGGGCTGAAGTGGTTAACCACTTAACCCTTGGACCATATTGCTGGTCAAAGACCAGAGCACTTTTTGCGATTCGGCACTGCGTCGCTTTAACTGACAATTGCGCGGTCGTGCGACGTGGCTCCCAAACAAAATTTACATGCTTTTTTCCCACAAATAGAGCTTTCTTTTGGTGGTATTTGATCACCTCTGCGGTTTTTAGTTTTTGCGCTATAAACAAAAATAGAGCGACAATTTTGAAAAAAAATAATATTTTTTACTTTTTGCTGTAATAAATATCCCCAAAAAAATATAGAAAAAAAGTTTTTTTTCCTCAGTTTAGGCCGATACGTATTCTTCTACATATTTTTCATTAAAAAAAAAATTGCAATAAGCGTTTATTGATTGGTTTGCGCAAAAGTTATAGCGTTTACAAATTAGGGGGTATATTTATGGCATTTTTATTAATATTTTTTTTTTACTAGTAATGGCGGCGATCTGCGATTTTTTTTCGGTACTGCGACATTATGGCGGACACTTTTGACACATTTTTGGGACCATTGGCATTTTTATAGCGATCAGTGCTATAAAAATGCATTGATTACTATAAAAATGCCACTGGCAGTGAAGGGGTTAACACTAGGGGGCGGGGAAGGGGTTAAGTATGTCCCTGGGTGTGTTCTAACTGTAGGGGGGAGTGGCTTCACTAGGGGAAATCACTGATCTTCTGTTCATACATTGTATGAACAGAGGATCAGCATTTCCCCCCTGACAGGACCGGGAGCTGTGTGTTTACACACACAGCTCCCGGTCCCCGCTCTATAATGAGTGATCACGGGTGCCCGGGGACGATTGCGCCCGCCGGGCATGCATTTGGGGGCGAGCGGGGAGCGCGCCTCCGGCGGCACGTGCGCGCCCCTAGTGGCCTGCGAGAGAGCCGACGTAGAGCTATGGGCTCTGGTGCAGGGGAGCCGACCTGCTGCCGTAAAACTACGGCGGCAGGTCGGCAAGTAGTTAAAGGGTTACTAAAGGAAATTTTTTTTTTTAAATAACAAACATATCATACTTACCTCCACTGTGCAGTTAGTTTTGCACAGAGTGGCCCCAATCCACGTCTTCTGGGGTCCCTCGGCGGCTGTCTCTGGTCCTCCCCGCAATTAGTCACCACAGTCATGAGAGAGCTCGCATGGTGGTCACTAATTGTGGGCGCGCTCCCGTGATACAGCGAGCGGCCATAGCCGCTCACTGTATCACTCGGCCCCGCCCCTCGGCGCGCCGCGTCACTGGATGTGATTGACAGCAGCGCCAGCAAATGGCTGCGCTGCTCTCAATCCGCTCTAGCCAATCAGCGGCCAGGCTGAGCGGCGAAGTGGATATCGGGACCGCGCGGGACTTTCAAAGGGGTCAGGTAAGTATAACGGGGGCGGCAGCATGAGATGTTTTTTCACCTTAATGCATAGATTGCATTAAGGTGAAAAAACTTTTTCCTTTACAACTCCTTTAAATACATGCTTCTCATTATTATTTGTAAGCACCGTAAAAATTCCCTCTTTTCTTCCCACTTTACAAACCCGTTATATTTGTAAAGGTGTAGAAATCTTATCTAACTAATTTTACAAGTATCTTTTTCTGCTCTGCGAACGCGCCCAGCCAGTGCACAGGCACTATTAGAGGCAGTGACCTCATATGATGATGTAATGAAATGTTATCTACATCTTCTATCCAGGTTACATTGTTTTATGTCAAAAATTCCCATAGGATATTGAAAAATAGATGATGGTATCAGCAGGAAAGCATAAGCAGCCAAAATGGAAATCCAGAGGTGCTTCAAATGACTGTTGGACTTTGCTTTGCTCTCCAGTCAAGTGTAACTAAACAAACACATTCTTAGATTATCTACAAGGTAGTGATGGCTGATAGCAGAGAGACTGAGGACAGCACAGGGGCATGGAGTCAGTCAAAGTTCACAGCAATATATCAGCAGTTTAGGCAAAGAAAGAAATGGCCGATGGGAGGTCAGAGGGCGGCTGGAGATGGCACAACCTAAATAGATTACAAGCAGATACTGTACATAGCAGAAGAGTGCTGCAACATCTTTTATCTCTCCTTTCTGTCTGACTTGGGGCAATGGCCGGTACACACAATGAGATTATTGGACGAATGATCGTCCGTTTGTTTTTTGCATGCTAATCTCAGATCTAATCTGATGAGTTAACCAAAGTCGCGAAAATTCCCGTACGACTGAATAAAAATTTGCAAGTGACATCGTGTTGTAATGCATTTGTATTGCGCTTTCAAATGATAAAAGGGGGGGAGGTTTTGGGACTTTAAATGAGATGCGTTTTTAGCAATATGCGATTAAGTATATATATATGGAATATAAAAAATGTTTCCATAACTTTGAGCCTGGCTATTATGGAAACATTTTTTATATTTCATATATATATACTTAAAGGGTCACTAAAGGAAAAAGTTTTTTTAGCTGAAATGACTGTTTACAGGGCATAGAGACATAATAGTTAACTGATTCCTTTTAAAAATGATTAAAAATAGATAAAAAACAATCATATAATGTGCCTGCAGTGTAGTTTCGTTTTTGCTGTTGTTTGCTGGTTCTCTGATGTACAGAGAGCCACTAGAGGGCAGTCAGCCAATAGAGAGCAGTGATACTTTGTCTAAAACTCCTCAGCACCAATCCAGTTTCGTTTTACACACACCTCCTTGATTAGTGACCACCGTGAGAAATCTCCCAGCACTGTGGTTATCAGGAAACAGGCAACCAGGATGTGTCCAGAACAGAGAGGAATTACAGCAACATCAAAGCAAAAACGAACAATGAGGACATGAAACCAGGACTGCAGCAAGGTAAAGGAAGCTATTTAGCTAAAAAAAAAAATTCCTTTAGTGACCCTTTAATCGCACACTGCTAAAAACGCATCTCATTTAAAGTCCCAAAACCCTTTTATCCATTTACAGGGATTGAGGCCTGTGGTAGTTCCTATCATATGCCTCATCTAAAGTCCCACCCTATCCCCCCCCCCCCCTTTTTGGCATTTTTAAATGATAGCTGTGCTGATTAAACGAAAATCGTACGATCTGACCCCCTTCCGCCCCATGCCAATTTTCAGTGTCACGCTTTGAATGACAATTGCGCGGTCGTGCGACGTGGCTCCCAAACAAAATTGACATCCTTTTTTTCCCACAAATAGAGCTATAAAAAAAAAAAGACTGTCAATTTTGAAAAAAACAAAACAATATTTTTTACTTTTTGCTATTATAAATATCCCAATTTTTTTTTTTTTTTAAAAGATTTTTTCCTCAGTTTAGGCCTATACATATTCTTCTACATATTTTTGGTAAAAAAATAGCAATAAGCGTATATTGATTGGTTTGTGCCTACAAAATAGGGGATAGATTTATGACATTTTTTTTTTTTTTTTTTTTAATAGTAATGGCGGTTATCTGCGATTCTTGTCAGTACTGCGATATTGCGGCGGACAGATCGGACACTTTTGACACTATTTTGGGACCATTCACATTTATACAGCGGACAGTGCTATAAATAAGCACCGATTACTGTATAAATGTGACTGGCAGTAAAGGGGTTAACACCAGGGGCGATCAAGGGGTTAAATATGTTCCCTAGGAAGTGATTCTAACTGTAGGAGGAGGGGACTGACTGGGGGAGGTGACCGATCTGTGTCCCTATGTACAAGGGACACATCATTGGTCTCCTCTCCCCAAAAGGACATGGATCTCTGTGTTTACACACAGAGATCCACATCCCTGGCTCTGGGACGAGCAATCGCGGGTGCCCGACGGACAACGCAGCCGCCGGGCACGCACATCGGGTCCTCAGTGATGTGGTGAGTGCACGCTCTCCGCACTGCAGGAATCCCAGGACATCATATGACGGCCGCCCGGAGGGACGATGCACCGGGCGGGAAGTGGTTAGGGCCCTTTTCAGGCTGACAGACTGATCGGGTCCACCGGTCCATTTTTCAGGCAGACCCAATGGGACCATCCATTGCTCTCTATGAAGCGGTGGATGTCAACAGGCATGTGTCTGTTGATACCTGCCAACATCTAAACTGATCCTGTCTGCTAAAAACAGACGGATGGGGATCAGATGACAGTCAGTCCGATCCGTTTACATCTGACCACCCATAGAGGACAGAGGACCCATAGAGGACAGCGGGCTGTGTCTATTCTGCATCAGAGAGATCCCCTTCTGGGCTGGCAGATCCGCTGGCGGACCCAGCCAGTGTAAAAGGGGCCTAAGGCCATTTTCAATACATTTTAACCAATTCAAAGATTAACGGAGAAGTCCAGCCTGAGCTTGTTACGCTGGGCATCTCCTATGGGTCACAGGAGTGCAATTAGTTTTGCACTACTGTGACCCGTTTTCAGCAGAGAGCGGGCTGAAGTCCCCTCTCTGCTGACGTCAACATGCTCAGTCCAGGCACTGCATCATCCTGACAATAAAGTCTGGATCCACCAGGTGCCTGGACTCACACCCATCTCAGCCTCTCAGTGAGCTGATGAGAGCCTGAGACAGCCGCTGCCCACCCCTCCACAGCTCAGCGCTCCAATGAACGTGGAGGAACAGAGAGGAGACCTGCTGATTGACAGTCAGCAACTTTCCGCTCGGGGAGCTGAGAAAACAGAGCCATCGTCAATGTTCGATGGCTCGGTTCTCAGTGCAGAGATGCCGGGGGACAGATGCAGCATCGGTCCGATGCTGCATCCACCTAGGCAAGTATGACAAGTTAAAAAAATAAAAACATACTTCTTTTTTAAGCCAGGCCATAGATGATTCAAAGTATGGACAGGTTGATGGTACCCAATTGAATTGGGTATAACCAGCCTGTTTGATTTTTCATTTGATTATTGCCAGTGGTGATAGCTGCTAGCAATAATCACTGTGTGTTCTCCCGGCAGGGACGCCTCCCTCCCCCCCCCCCCCCCCCCCCCCCCCCCGCCACGAGAACACAATAGCTTCATGAGAGGGATTCCTTGATCAACACTCAGTGGGCCAGATTCAGATACAAGATACGCCGTCGTATCTCTGAGTGCGGGAGGTCGTATCTATGCGCCTGATTCAGAGAATCAGTTACACATAGATATCCCTAAGATCCGACAGGTGTAAGTGTCTTAGGCTGCATTTTCTGGCTGGCCGCTAGGTGGCGCTATGTTTAGGAATATGCAAATTAGTATTTACGCCGATTCAGAAACGAACGACCGCCCGGCGCTTTTTTTTTTATGTCGTTTGCGTTAGGCTTTTTCCGGCGTAAAGTTACCCCTGCTACATGAAGGGTATGTGCGGCGTATCCTATGTTAAGTATGGCCGTCGTTCCCGCGTCGAATTTTGAAAATTTTACGTCGTTTGCGTAAGTCGTTCGCGAATAGGGCTGGACGTCATTTACGTTCACGTCGATTCCAATACGTCCTTGCGGCGTACTTTGGCACAATGCACACTGGGATATTTTACGGACGGCGCATGCGCCGTTAAAAAAAAACGTAAAAAGCGCGGGGTCAAGTCAAATTTAAATACAACACGCCCCCAACATCCCCATTTGAATTACGCGGGCTTACGCCGCAACACATACGTTAATTCGCTGTAAATAAGGGCGCAAGTTCTTTCTGAATACAGAACTTGCGCCCAAAGTTACAGCAGCGTAATGTATCGGAGATACGTTACGCCGGAAGAAAGATACGCTCAGGTATCTGAATCCGGCCCACTGTGTTGATGGGGGGGAAATCAAGAAAAGTCTATGGCTGCCTATATTTTGGCTTCCTTTGTTTCTACTTTCACCCTATTCATATGCTAATTAAAATAAAAAAGATAAAAAAATAAAACAAACTTTTCTGGTTTTCATTACACACCTTATTTTGGACCCTAAGATGTCATCACTAGGTCTCTGTGCTTCTCGATCTAAAACCTCCCTTTTAGATTGTAAGCTCTAATGAGCAGGGCCCTTTGATTCCTCTTGTACCAAATTGTAATGCAACTGCAATGTCTGCCTTCAATTTGTTAACCACTTCCCGACCGCCGCATGTATATGTACGTCCACAGAATGGCACGTACAGGCACATGGGCGTACATGTACGTCCTTGCCTTCTAGCGGGTGGGGGGTCCGATCGGGACCCCCCCCCCCCCGCTACATGCGCCGGTCGGATTCCCGCGGGGAGCGATCCGGGACGACGGCGCGGCTATTCGTTTATAGCCGCTCCGTCGCGATCGCTCCCCGGAGCTGAAGAACGGAGAGAGCCGTATGTAAACACGGCTTCCCCGTGCTTCACTATGGCGGCGTATCGATCGAGTGATCCCTTTTATAGGGAGACTCGATCGATGACGTCAGTCCTACAGCCACACCCCCCTACAGTTGTAAACACACACTAAGTGAACACTAACTCCTACAGCGCCCCCTGTGGTTAACCCCCAAACTGCAACTGTCATTTTCACAATAAACAATGCAATATAAATGCATTTTTTGCTGTGAAAATGACAATGGTCCCAAAAATGTGTCAAAATTGTCCGAAGTGTCCGCCATAATGTTGCAGTCACGAAAAAAATCGCTGATCGCCGCCATTAGTAGTAAAAAAAAAAAAAAATTATAAAAATGCAATAAAACTATCCCCTATTTTGTAAACGCTATACATTTTGCGCAAACCAATCGATAAACGCCTATTGCGATTTTTTTTACCAAAAATAGGTAGAAGAATACGTATCGGCCTAAACTGAGGAAAAAAAAACATTTTTATATATGTTTTTGGGGGATATTTATTATAGCAAAAAGTAAAAAATATTGAATTTTTTTCAAAATTGTCGCTCTATTTTTGTATATAGCGCAAAAAATAAAAACTGCAGAGGTAATCAAATACCACCAAAAAAAAGCTCTATTTGTGGGGAAAAAAGGACACCAATTTTGTTTGGGAGCCACGTCGCACGACCGCGCAATTGTCTGTTAAAGCGACGCAGTGCCGAATCGCAAAACCTGGCCTGGGCATTAAGCTGCCTAAAGGTCCGGGGCTTAAGTGGTTAAGCGCTGCGCAAACTGTTGGCGCTATATATAAATCCTGCATAATAATGCAGACATGGCTGGTGGAAGGAGCCAGCAGGGTGCTGTACATATTTTCCTGAAACATCACAGCACCCTTCCTCATTACCCCTCTCCAGAGCCCTCAGTCCTAATGCAAGCAGCAGGCTGGTTCTTGTGGGGAACCATACAAATATAAAATGTCGTTGATGGGTGGGTGTCAGTCTGGAGGGGTGAACATTCCTAGGCAGGCTGTATTTCCATGTAGACCACCCCAGGTAATGTCCACATGTGATTCCGAGCCTCCATGATTGAAAGTACTGAAATCAATGAATGGAAGAAGTCGGTAAGGGACAATCAGCCTGGGGGAGGAGGGAAGCGCTAGATGATGCTGGACGTCCTCCAGCCAGGAAATGTGGTGACTCGCTGCAACTTTTAATGCTCACAGTGTGCAGTGAAATCAGAGTAAGCTATTTCAGTGCAGGAGAGGAGCCTATAAAACTGTACAAAACTGAAGAGAAAGCTGGTGTCCAGCTTTAACCGTTTCCGGATCAGTTGCCGCAGTTATACTGTGGCAGGCTGGCCCCCCCCCCTGCGTGAGTAGGGTGACCAAATTTCCAAACTACGATTCAGGGACACCCTCCCTTCCCAAAAATCAGCTTGTGCTGTAACGAATCACAGCACAGTGATTGGACTCAAGAGGCGGGATTTATGATTTCTCCAATCACAAGCAGGGGGCGGGGACTGTGCTCCTCCAGGCATTCCCGGCCAGGACAAGTACTGTCAGTGAGTAAAGCGGTGCTGTGGCGGCCTTTTTTGGGGGCATCAGATTGGCCCGGGGGGGGGGGGGGTGGCTGTGTCAGTTTCATTCTGGGACACTGTATTGTCCTGGAATTTATGTGCCCGGGACAGACCTGCAAAATGCGGGACTGTCCCGGGCAATCTGGGACACGTGGTCACCCTATGCGCGAGCCGTTGTAGCTGTACGTCGGCTCTTTAAGACACCTCCGGCGGCGCGCGGGTGCCGAAGCGTGTCCCCAGAGTCAATGCGAGTGCCCGGCGGTCGAGATGTCCGCCAGGCACCCGCGATTGCTTGTAAGTGAAAGAGAACGGGGGATGTCTGTGTGTGTAAACACACACATCCTGGTTCTCTCAGGGGCAACAAGACTGATTATGTGTTCATACAATGTATGGACACCGATCTCTCTCTTCCCCTAGTCAATCCCATCCCCCCTTCAGTTAGAACACACACTAGGGAACACATTTAACCCCTTGATCGCCCCCTAGTGTTAACCTCTTCCCTGCCAGTGTCATTTATACAGTAACCAGTGCATTTTTATAGCACTGATTTCTGTCTAAATGACAATGGTCGCAAAAATGTGACAAAATTGTCCGCTGTGTCCGCCATAATGTCGCAGTCCCGATGAAAATCGCAGATCGCTGCCATTACTTCTAAAAAAAAAAAAAAAAAAAAGCTATAAAATCTATCCCCTATTTTGTAAACGCTATAACTTTTGCGCAAACCAATCAATAAACGCTTATTGCGATTTTTTTTACCAAAAATATGTAGAAGAATACGTATCGGCCTAGACTGAGGAAAAATTTACTTTTTTTTTAAATAAAAATTGAGGATATTTATTTATTGTAGCAAATAGTATAAAATATTGTGTTCTTTTTAAAATTGTCGCTCTTTTTTGTTTATAGTGCAAAAAATAAAAATCGCAGAGATGATCAAATACCACCTAAAGAAAGCTCTATTTGTGGGTGTCGATTTAGTTTGGGAGCCACGTCGCACGGCCGCGTAATTGTCAGTTAAAGGGGTTGTAAAGGTTCATCTTTTATTTTCTAAATTGGTTCCTTTAAGCTAGTACATTGTTGGTTCACTTACCTTTTCCTTCCATTTCCCTTCTAAATGTTTTTCTTTGTTTGAATTTCTCACTTCCTGTTTCTCCTCAGTAAGCTTTCCACCTTCATCCGAGTGGCGGAAAGTCATTTAGAACACTTTACTGAGGAGAAACAGGAAGTGAGAAAACCAGACAAAGAAAAAAAAAATTTAGAAGGGAAATCAAAGGAAAAGATAAGTGAACCAACAATGCACGAGGCCCCATGCACACGAGAAGCAATTACAAACACCTCTAAACTCACGTTTTCAAAGGCAAAAACCGGCGTTTAAACCGCTGGTTTTTGCCGCGAATTGCGCGGCGTTTTGCCGCGATTAGCTGCGTTTTACCGCGTTTGCGGCTGTCAGCGCTTATCTCAAAGACATTGTAGACCCTCCCAAAGTTTAAAACGCAAAAATAAAACGCTTCTGATCCCAAAATTTTGCGTCTGAAAAAACTGACATAAACCCAACTGCTTTAAAACGCCAAAAAACTTGATTGTGTGCATGGACACATAGGATAACATTAAATGTGTTCAGGGGCAGTTGAAAAAAATGCCCAAATGCCTCTGAACTCGAGTTTAGCAGCGTCTCGTGTGCATGGGGCCTAAAGGAACCTATTTAGAAAATAAAAAACAAACCTTTACAACCCCTTTAAAGCCACACAGTACTAAATTCGCAAAAAATGGCCTGGTCATTGGGCAGCCAATTCTTCCGGGGGTGAAGTGGTTAAGCTATACACAGATGGCAAAAAAAAACACAGACAGAAGTTATAACATTTATAACTATAAACATAATATAAACAACTATAACTATAAGAACCGGTTAACACAGGGGCGACTTGTCAGGCGACTCAGCGGCCTGACAAGTCGCGCACAGCTCTATTCAATAGAACTGTTCTAATAGGAGCGTCAAAAGGCGCTCAGACTTAGAAAAAAGTTCTTGTATGACTTTGGGGGTGACTTGCATTGACTTCAATACAGAAGTCAATTTGCAAGTCGCCTCTCAAGTCGTCTTGAGATCTGTCCAGGTACCTTTGCAGCTTAGGAGGGCAATAAAAATGTGCCTCAACCACCTATTTCTAACCCAACTGCAATTGCCTTTAGTTCTATTTCGAGCCAGGAGGAATAGCTAATACAATCGCCAAGTAATCACCATAGATTAGGCAGTCTACAACCCGTGCGTTCTACCACCAGAATTTGTCAATTTGCATTTCCAAATCCTGGCAAAATCAGCCTGTGTCCCCAGATTCCCAGCAGTGGCGTCTCCAGCTTTCATATTTAGGGGGGGCACATGGGGGGACAGGGACAAAAGTAGGGGGACCAACTATAAAATGCAATTATATATATATATATATATCTCCTGGGGCCCTTTACTACGATCCCACTATGGGCCCTTTCACATGTTCTGCAGTGAGCTCCCTTCCTACTATACTGGGGCCCCCCAGGGTGGCAGAAAACAAGAGATATATGTCACCAGCACACCAAGAAAATATAAGGGTCCAAAGCAGTGGGAGAACTATCAGGGTTGCAAAGGTTGTCTTGCCACCGGGCCCTGGTGTTCTGCCACAGTGGGGATTCCCAGATGTCATGTCCCTGCTATTTACAGCGCTGGTCTGGCATCTGTCTCCTTGGCAGCGGTGGCAGTCTATTGGGACCTAGTGCTGGTGACATTATGGGTGCATGCAAGGGAAGGCTGGCACTATTGATTATAGAGAGCCGAGCCCCCAGCTGGTCACCTAGCAGCAGTAATGCTGTATAACCTCTGTTGACATGCTGATCGGCATGTGATGCTCCCAGTCAGATCTAATAAACACAGTATTTATTAGCATCAAGAGTACAACCACATGAATATAATCAACCGTATGATCAGCAGCCATGTGGGCTCTATGCCTGTAAAGTGTGGGCTTTGATCAATATAATCACTGATATTTATGACTAGGATTTGACTAAGAGCATCACCTGGATTGCATCCCGATCAGCATGTCAGAGAAGGGTCCACTGCTGCTAAGCAACCTGCAGGGAGCTGAACTGTCTACAACCAATAGAGATGGGCTCGGGTGTGTTTGAAATCCCACATGCCCGATCACGCCAGGAAGCCGACACTCCACAGTGCTAATCAATGTATGGGCTGCCTAAGAGCTAAGACCAGCCATAGACAGTTTAAATCTCAGCTGGTTCAGCAGAAACTGGCTGAGATTTAATCCATTAATGAGCAGATTCTCTTATAATTATCACTAGTGGTTGCTGTATAGTCACTGGTGATAATCACTGTTTGTCGGGAGAATATAATTGCTGGGCAGGAGGGATATTCCCGTCAGCAGTGTCTGTGTTGATGGGGGAATCATGCAAGTTTCTTTCCTGCAATCTGTGGATGCAGGAAAGAAATTTGCACCATATATTACCTGCCTAACTGAAAGTGAAAGTAAATTGTGAATGTTTTGAAAGAACAGGAGAGGGGGAGGGAGACAGATGGGGGGGGGAGAGAAGGGATGGAGATAATGTAGTTCAGGGATTACAGTGTACTGCAGTCTGCAGTGCACACACTTAAACACGGCCCAGGCTAGAATATCTGGTTGTGTGAGCGCTCACATTATGCAGTGTCGGCGAGCACAGGGAGGGGGAGGAATCCCCCGCAGAGCTGACTGGGGACGCTCTCCCTCTCGGGGAGCAAAATACAAAAATTGCAAAAAAAATTTTTTTTTTGGGGGGGGGCACATCATGATGTTGGGGGGGTCAGGGCCCCCTCTGGCCCCCCCCTAGGGACGCCTCGGATTCCCAGTCCCGGAGACAGGAAGTCAAGGGAAATTCATTGGCACTTGTCACTAGAACAGGAAAATAATTTCCTAAAAAATAATTCCCCCAGGGGACACCTGCTCACTGCCTCTGAAAAATAGTGGGAGCAAAACTCATTGGATGACCAGCGCTTGCATTCGAAGATAAGCTTGTGAACAGACCTGGATTCCGCCATCAATGGAGGACTATTCTCCATAGTTTCCACCGATGATCTACATGCCTTGTCTATAGCAGTTGAACTCCATTCAACCTCTGCCATGTTCACCTGAAGGAATGTGACACGAATATCTCTTGTAGTTGCTGAAAGCAGATCTGGAGGCAATGAGAAAATGGAGTGTTTGTTGGTATTCATTGAGAGGGACATCAGTAAATCACCACCTGCTATAGTTTAGATAGGGATGCCATGACCTACACCTGAACTGGTCAGCCACAAAGTCACAGCACTTAACTAAACCCCGTACTGTACTGCTAGAGCAGTGCTGGTCAACTCATTAGATAATGAAGGGCCTCATGTGTGGGCCGTGGCACTACCAAACAGCAGAACGTATGCAACAAAAGACTGTCATGCCCCGTACACACAATCAGGATTCCCGGCGGTAAAAATTCCGCTGGGAATCCCGGGGAGAAAACCGAGAACCTGCTCGGTCACTTTCCCCATGTACACACCAGAGGTTTTCCCGTCAGGAAAACTGCGGTGAGAGCTTTGGCCCAGGAATCCTGGCCATGTGTATGCTCCACCACAGTGTTTCCCATAGGGAGACTGCCAGGAAAAAAGAGGTAATTTTTCTTGCCGCAATTCCCGGCGTTTTTCCTGACGGGAAAACTGCCATGGAGCATACACACGGCCAGTTTTCCCGGTCAAAAGCTGTCATGGCAGTTTTTCCGGCGGGAAAACTGGTCGTGTGTAAGAGGCATCAGAGAGGGTCAACATGCTACAAGAGATGGTCATCGACTGTGAACATGCTGCAGGAGATAGTCGGAGATTGTAGGCATGCTAATAGTTAGAGACTGATAACATGCTACAGGCGATAGTCAGAGTGGGAACATGCTACAGGAGATGGCCAGAGTGGGAACATGCCGCAGGAGATGGCCAGAGTGGGAACATTCTGCAGGAGATGGCCAAAGTGGGAACATTCTGCAGGAGATGGTCAGAGTGGGAACACGCTGCAGGAGATGGCCAGAGTGGGAACACGCTACAGGAGATGGTCAGAGTGGGAACACGCTGCAGGAGATGGTCAGAGTGGGAACACGCTGCAGGAGATGGTCAGAGTGGGAACATGCTACAGGAGATGGCCAGAGTGGGAACATTCTGCAGGAGATGGTCAGAGTGGGAACATGCTGCAGGAGATGGTCAGAGTGGGAATGTGCTGCAGGAGATGGTCAGAGTGGGAACACACTACAGGAGACGGTCAGAGACTATGAACATGCTCTAGTACAGAGGTCTCCAAACTTGCTAAACAAAGGGCCCGTTTAATGTCCTTCATGCCAATTTTTAGCCAAAATTTGAGCAATGGGTGGCCTTGTTGGCTTGAAAACAGTTGATTAAAAAATTGACTCATGTGTAAAGTTCTTGGCCGAACAGGGACAACGTCCTATCACAGGGGTGTCAAACTCTATTTTATCGTGGGCTGCATCAGCATTATAATTGTTCTCAAAGGGGCCGGTTGTATCTGTAAGATTAGATGTCCAGCGCATCCCCTCCCCTTACATTAGGTGTCAAGAGCCACCCCACCATCAGAAGTTGAGTCCCCCACTCTCCCTTATATCACAGTGCACCCCCCTTTCCTTATGCTGCTGCTGGGAAGAAGCTGGATGCATTGCTTGAAAGCAGAAAGTAGGGCTCTGGAGGAGGGTTGGAGCAGCTGCAGGAGAGGTGCGAGGGCCACATGAAATGGCCTGGAGGGCCGGATTCGGCCCGCAGGCCTTGTGTTTGACACCTGTGTCCTATCAGGTTTTATGCACTAGTTATTGTGCTCTGGCCCTGCAATCCGCTCAAGCGCTGTAGCTGAACCTGAGGCTTGGACAGCGGTCGTATAGACTTGGTCACATGCACTGCCGGCCTACGATTACACAAACTGTTCTGAATTGCACTGGCGTTATTTAATGCGTATACGTTCCTGATCTTTTTCATTATAAATACTGGTATCTTCAACAAATGACATACGTATAAACACGAACAGAAGCGTGGGTGGGGCTGTCAGAATAATAACCAGCTGACATCATTTTAGAAAGTTTTATGTGCCTGCACTGGCATGTTATACTGTACTCCCATATAGGAACACGCCTAGGAGGTCACCTATGAAAGTCCTACAGGGAGACTGTGGAGGGCAATGTAACCACTTCCATATAGAAACTACAACAGCAAGATTTTAGGGATACAGTGGAACCTCGGATTGCGAGTAACGTGGTTAACGAGCGTTTCAAAATACGTGCACTGTATTTAAAAAATTCCTAACTCGGTTTGCGAGTGTTGTCTCGTAAAACGAGCAGGATTCAGGCCAAAGTGGTGTGCAGTACCGCCTTTAGCCTGAGGTGGGGGGGGGGGTGCCAGAGCCGAGCAGTGCCAATTGCAGAAGTTCGGAAAAGCACGGAGAGGCCCGAGGACAGCTCGGCTGACCTCGGCTAAACCTCGGAAAGGCTTGGGAACGGAGTCTTTCCAAGGTGTCCTCGGGCCTTTCAGGCTGTTTCCGACTCTCCGGCGCCCCCCACCTCTGGCCACATGCGGTATTGCATACCATTGAAGTCAAATTATTTTAGTTTCCATTGACTTCAGTGGGAAAAACTCGCTTTGATATGCGAGTACTTTGGATTATGAGCATTCTCCTGGAACGGATTATGCTCGTAATCCAAGGTTCCACTTCACAGTAAAACCTTGGTTTGAGAGCGTTTTGCAAGACAAGCAAAATTTTTAAATACATTGGGCTAGATTCAGAAACAACTTACAACGGCGTATCTCCAGATACGCCGTCGTAAGTCTGAGGCGTCGTATCTTGGCGCCTGATTCAAAGAATCAGATACGCCTCACGGTTGCCAAGATACGAGCGGCGCAAGTCTCCTACACCGTTGTATCTTGGGGTGCATATTTACGCTGGCCGCTAGGTGGTGCTTCCATTGATTTCCGCGTAGAATATGCAAATGAGCTAGATACGCCGATTCAGAAACGTACGTGCGCCCGGCACATTTTTTATGTCGTTTACGTAAGGCTTTTTCCGGTGTAAAGTTACCCCTGCTATAGGAGCGTAGCCAATGTTAAGTATGGACGTCGGGACAGCGTAACATTTTCCGTCGTTTGCGTAAGTCGTACGCAAATAGGGCTGTGCGTAAGTTACGTTCATGTCGAAAGCATTGACTATTTGCGACGTGATTTTGAGCATGCGCACTGGGATACGTTCACGGACGGCGCATGCGCCGTTCGTTAGGAACGTCAATTACGTGGGGTCAAGGCTCATTTTAATACAACACGCCCACTGCCTGGACAATTTGAATTAGGCGGGCTTACGCCGGCCCATTTACACTACGCCGCCATAACTTAGAGTGCAAGTTCTTTCTGAATACAGGACCTGCCGCTCTAAGTTACGGCGGCGTAGTGTATCTGAGATACGCTACGCCCGCCTAAAGATAGGCAGATCTTTCTGAATCTAGCCCATTTTGTCTTGATATACAAGTAGCGTCATGTCAGAACTGAGTATAAAAGAGAAGAGAAGCGCCTCTAAGTGTAGCAATATGGTTACATTTAATGAAGGTACATTTAGCAACGTATTGCTACACTTAGAGGCGCCTCTCTTCTTTTTTATAGTCTGAAAATCCTGCTGGATTTTTTCATCGGATTTTCTGACCGTATGTGTGCCCCATCAGAGTTTTTTCATCGGAAATTCCGACGGACTTAGAAAGAGAACATGTTCTCTTTTTTTCCGATGAATCGGAAATTCCGTTCGTCTGTATGGAACTCCGACGGAAAAAAAAACCCATGCATGCTCAGAATCAAGTCGACGCATGCTCGGAAGCATTGAACTTAAAGTGGAAGTAAACCTACCTATCGTTTTCAGCCATGGAAGCTGCCATCTTGGCCTCTGTTTAATTTTCAACTGCCATGATGCTGCACATGTGATCAGTTATGACACCAGCCATTGAATGGTTTGACAGTTTGTTTGAGAGCTCAACCAATGTGACAGTTAGCATTTCCGGCATTTTGAAACTATTAAATTGGTGGGTTTACTCCCGCTTTAATTTTTCTCGGCTTGTCGTAGTGTTGTATGTCAGCGCGTTTGACGGTCGGAATTTGGTGTGACAGTGTGTATGCAAGACAGCTTGAACGGTATTCCGTCTAAGTTTATGCTGACGGAAATTCCGATCGTGTGTACGGGGCATAATCCTTCCCTTGGGGAGTCTTCCATTTGTAGACATTTTATAGTTACACAACCGATCACATTGCTATGATCTTTTTATATGGACTATAAACTGAAGGAACTATAAATAAATGGTTGTGTAACGAATCATCTGAGTTTCCATTATTTCTTATGGGGAAATTCACTTTGATATACAAGTGCTTTGGATTACAAGCAGGTTTCTGGAACAAATTGTGCTTGAAATCCAAGGTTTTAGGGATAAATCATTCTTAGAATACACAAATGGGGAAATTCACATACACGTAATGCAAATTAAATATATATATTTTTTTGTCATTCGGCTTCAGTAACACATTTCTACCTCTTCCTTCCTCCAACATTTTTCCCAGGTAGAGGGGTCAGCGAGGTGGAGGTTCAAGACAATAGGGATGCATTTGACATATTTCATAGTGACACTAGCTAAGGGGGATGAAACTTATCTTCTCATCACCACTCACTGCTGCTTGACAGACTCGCTTCATTTATCCAATGGGCTGCAGATAACATCACTAAAAGCCAAGACTCTTATAATGGCCTCTATATAAACTTGCTTTTCATAGGCTGCTTGATAAAAGCAAGTGGCCTTTATGAATCTGAGTGTTGCTTGAGGCTGTTGATGTAGATGTGAGTTATGAGAGTCGGAGAGTCAGGGAATTTCCGATTTTTACAAAATCTCCCTACAAACACAGCAGGTCCTTCTGTCTTCTGTATGAAATAAGATGTAAACCCTAAGGGCCCTTTCAGACGTGCGGACCATAAGTCCGCTTTTTCATCCATCCGTTTGCAGATGAAAAAGGGACATACATGGGTCCCTATGTGATTGCGGGTGTCAGCGGATAAACATCTGCTGACACCCATAATCACCCGCCTCCGCAAAGATCCGATTTTGCAGACGGAAGAATGTCCTATTTTTTCTTTCGTCTGCGGACCGGATCGGATGAATACGGACACACGGTCCATGTTCATCCGATCCCCCCATAGGGGAGAGCGGAGAAAAGACAGGTGGTCCCTGCACAGTGTGCGGGGACCGCCCTGTCAGCCGCCGGCCGCCAGCCGCTGAGCTTACGGACACACGGAGGCGGATCATTACTGATCCGCCCTGTGTAAAGGGCCCTAAGATGGAAATTAGCTTGCTAAAGCACTGTGTATTGCAAAGAAATGTTTACTTTTAAAGTGGAGGTTCACCCTATAAAAAATTTCTAACACTACATCCAGCCCAGTTCTGCATATAAAATGACACTGACCTTTTTTTTTTGCCGTAGATAGCGTTTAGCCTTAGAACTCACCGCGGCTTCCGGGTAGGGAATCCCGCGGGAGTGGGCGTTCCTATTGACATGCCAATTGATTGACATGCTAAACGACGGCGCACACAGCGCGTCACGACTTCCCGAAGGAAGCTCGGGTCGGCTCTATTCGGCGCCTGCGCACCGGTGCCGAATAGAGCCGAGCCGACCCGAGCTTCCTTCGGGAAGTCGTGACGCGCTGTGTGCGCCGTCGTTTAGCATGTCAATCAATTGGCATGTCAATAGGAACGCCCACTCCCGCGGGATTCCCTACCCGGAAGCCGCTGTGAATTCTAAGGCTAAACGCTATCTACGGCAAAAAAAAAAAAAAAAAGGTCAGTGTCATTTTATATGCAGAACTGGACTGGATGTAGTGTTAGAAATTTTTTATAGGGTGAACCTCCACTTTAAATACTGCTTTCATTTTTTACTTTTTTTCATTCTTTTGGCATCTCAGTGATACTGATCTCCTCCAGCCTATTTCAGCCACTTCCATGTATTGCACTTACTCCAGCCTGTCGGCCTCAAATCACTGATCTTGACAGGCTAAGGGCGCTTTTACACGGGGGATATATCTGTTGATCCCCGCTGAGCAGGCGCATGACAGGCATAAGCAGAGTGGACAGCCCGTCTTCCTCTATGGGTAGTCAGATGTAAGAGGACCGCCTGTCCGTTTACATCCAACTATCATCTGACTGACACGTCTGTATAAATCCGCCACTTAATAGGGCAATGGATGATCCATTTGGAACCGCCTAATAAACTGACAGGTGGCCCCGATCGGTCCACCTGTGTGAAAGGGGCCTTAGGCCTCATGCACACTGGTGTATTGCAGGGTGGATTTGATTTAAATCAAGTCAATTTAAATCATGATTTAAATCACTAGTAAAAAGGCTTGATTTAAAGTGGTTGTAAACCCCCAAAACATTAAAAAATAAAAATAAATACCTGAAAGACAAAGGCGTAATGAGCTAGTATGACTAGCATACTAGCTCATTATGAATTACTTACCTTAGATCGAAGCCCCCCTCGTCTCCCCCTCCGGCCACAGACATCTCCCCCAGAGGTTACTTCCGGGTATCGCCGCTCCGGCGCTGTGATTGGCCGGAGCGGCGAAGATGTCACTCCGCGCGGGCGCCGTCAAAGCTGGCATTTTCCATTGAGAAAACCGTCAGTCTCTGTGCGCCTGCGCCATTGTCTACGGCGGGCATGCGCCGTAGACAACGGTGCATTCTTTGTGGCAAATATCTCCTAAACCATGTAGATTTAAGAGATATTGCAAACACCTACAGGTAAGCCTTAAACTAGGCTTACCTGTAGGTAAAACAAGTAAGAGGGGGTTTACGAACACTTTAAATCATAATTTTTAACCACTTTAGCCCCAGAAGATTGGGCTGCTCAATGACCAGGACAATATTTTGCGATTCGGCACTGCGTCGCTTCAACTGACAATTGCCCGGTCGTGCAACGTTGTACCCAAATAAAATTTATGTCCTTTTCCCCACAAATAGAGCTGTCTTTTGGTGGTATTTGATCACCTCTGCGGTTTTAATTTTTTGCACTATAAACAAAAATAGAACGACAATTTTGAAGAAAACACAATATATTGTACTTTTTACTATAATAAATATCCCAATTCATTTTTTTTTTTAAGCAATTTTTTTCTCAGTTTAGGCCGATATGTATTCTACATATTTTTGGTAATAAAAATCAAAATAAGCGTTTATTGATTGGTTTGCACGAAAGTTGTAGCATCTACAAAATAGGGATAGATTTATGGAATTTTTATTGTTATTTTTTTTACTAGTAATGGTGGCAATCTGCGATTTTTATTGGTACTGCGACATTATGACGGACACATCGGATACTTTTGACACATTTTTGGGACCGTTGGCATTTATACAGCGATTAGTGCTATAGAAATGCATTGATTACTGTGTAAATGTCACTGGCAAAGAAGGGGTTAACACTAGGGGCAATCAAGGGGTTAACTGTGTTCTCTATGTGTGTTCTAACTGTAGGGGGATGGGACTCACTATAGGAGATGACAGATCGTGGTTTCCGGCTTATAGGAACTCACGATCTGCATCTCCTCTCAGAACAGAACAGGGATGTGCGAGTTTACACACACACACATACGTCCCTGTTCTGCCTCTCGTGCCCGCGATTGCTCGTGGCCAGTCAGGAGTATCGGCACCCCTGCATGCGCGCACCTGCTATAACGAACCGATGAACAGCTACGACGGTTCGTGGGATCGTGCTAACCTGCCGCCGGGAAATAATAACGGCAGGTCGGCAAGTGATTAAAGAGAAACTGTCATGTGTCTCACATTGGCTCCTCCTCTTAACGGCTGTTGACTCACTGACAGTCCCATTCACTTTTATGGGACGGCTGGTGATGCGGCAGTGACACAACAAGGAGAGGGACGTGGCGGCAGAAGGTGAATGGATGCCGGCTAACAGGCGCTGCCATGATGGATATTAAATGACAGTTGCTCTTTAAATGTAAGGACTTATTCTTGCTGGTAGTTAGAATCTTAAATATTTGCAAACAAAATGAAGGATTCCTATTTAGAATAATAATCTGTTAGGTTAGTAAAACAGTGATATCAGAACCGATTCAATCATACAGTTTGTAGTGTACATAGATTTGCAAAATAATGGGATAAAGGAATATTCCTCAACTTTGGTTTATATCATGGTTACTGTGAAATTGTGTGAATGCATCAATGCAGTGCATGTTATCTCAGCTTGCATTCATTGAATGAGTTTACCAATTTATGTAAGCAACCCTATGGTGACAGGTTATAAATGCTTAAGGGTCCCCACTCAGGCTATCAAGGTCCGAGGAGTGAGATGCCGCTGACAAGTGAGGGTGCGAGCTGTGGAGAGGTCTGTCCAGATCCAAAGCACGCTGCAGAAATAGGAAGAGATAGTCCGGCCCGAATTGTTAGCAGGTAAAAAAAGCGCCCTCGGCTTCCTCCAGTCCATATCTCCAACATGTTTCACCCCGTCCCCGGGACTTAATCATTAATCTCTATGATTAAAGGGGTTGTAAAGGTAATTTTTTTTTCCTTAAATAGTTTCCTTTCCCTTAGTGCAGTCCTCCTTCACTTACCTCATCCTTCCATTTTGCTTTTAAATGTCCTTATTTCTTCTGAGAAATCCTCACTTCCTGTTCTTCTGTCTGTAACTCCACACAGTAATGGGAGGCTTTCTCCCTGGTGTGGAGAAAGCCTCTTGAGGGGGGAGGGAGCGAGCAGGCAAGTCAGGACACTATCTACTTTGCAGATAGAGAAAGAAGCTGTGTGTTAGTGGGCGTCCTGACACTCCTGCTCGCCCCCTCAAGAGGCTTTCTCCACACCAGGGAGAAAGCCTTGCATTACTGTGTGGAGTTACAGACAGAAGAACAGGAAGTGAGGAATTCTCAGAAGAAATAAGGACATTTAAAAGAAAAATGGAAGGATGAGGTAAGTGAAGGAGGACTGCACTAAGGTAAAGGAAGATATTTAGGGGGAAAAAAAATTACCTTTACAACCCCTTTAGGTCCCAGAAATGGGGTGAAACTAGGGTGACCACATTTCCAAACTACCATTCAGGGACACCCTCCCTTTCCAAAAATCAGCATGTGCTGTAACGAACAACAGCACAGTGATTGGACACAAGAGGCGGGATTTATTATTTCTCCAATCACAAGCAGGGGGCGGGGATTGTGCTCTTCTAGGCATTCCCAGCCAGGGAAAGTACTGTCAGTGAGTAAAGCGGTGATGTGGCGGCCTTTTTTGGGGGCATCAGATTGGCCCGGGGGGGTGGCTGTGTCAGTTTCATTCCAGGACACTGTATTGTCCTGGAATGAAGGTGCCCGGGACAGACCTGCAAAATGCGGGCAATCCGGGACACGTGGCCACCCTAGGTGAAACATGTTAGGGGACGTGGCCTGAATGAATCGAGCTGGGGCTGCTTTTACCTGCTAACCACTCGGACGGGGCAAGATGTGCGTCAGCTGAGCTCTCACTTCTTCTTTCTGCAGCCTGTGGTGTCGGGGTCACTTTAGGGATTTAAAGTATAACATGTGTGTTGCTCTGTTGGGAGAAGACTGCACAGGGTTCTGGTAGGCTTGCGCAATAATGATTACATAATTTCAGCAGTTATTAAGAGGAAGCATTGCAGTTACAGTATATCCTATGAGTAATTGCTGCAATGATAAGGGTCAGTAGGATGTGGGATGCCAATTGATCTTCTACTCAATTTGTCTCATACACTTCTTGCTTTATTTTTTCTTTACCCCAACAAAAGTTTGTCCTACACCAAGGGTTTTGAACAAAATTCATGCAAAAATACACCTTTTATTCAATAACTACCGAAAGCGTGTCTGTTCCAGAATGGGAAAACTTGGGGATATAACAAATAGAGGTGTCTTGGTGGGCAGTATATGCAGTAAAAGAGACACAAGGGTATGCCAGCAGGCAGGAGATGATACATTGCAGAGGGGGTAATGCTTATAAGCTGGGGCACTAAGGGCCAGATTCACGTAGGCCGGGCGCAGCGTAACGTAACTGGTTTACGTTACACCGCCGCAATTTTTCCAAGTTAGTGCCCGATCCACAAAGCACTTACCTGGAAATTTGCGGCGGTGTATCGTAAAAACGTCCGGCGCAAGGCAGGCCCAATCGAATGGGGCGAGTCCCATTTAAATTAGGCGCGCTCCCGCGCCGGACGTACTGCGCATGCTCCCGTCGCAAAAGACCCAGGTAAAAAAGACTTGCGCCGGGAAAAATAAAAATAAAAAAAAAATTCAAAAGCGACGCGGGAAAGACGGGTATACTTTTACATGGTGTAGTAAGTTTACACTTTGTAAAAGGTGCCCTATCTTTGCGACGGCAAACTAACACTTGCGGCGACGTAACGACGGGAAAAAGTTTCGTGGATCGCCGTAACTGCTAATTTGCATACCCGACGCTGGTTTACGACGTGAACTCCCCCCAGCGGCGGCCGCGGTACTGCATCCTAAGATCCGACAGTGTAAAACTATTACACCTGCCGGATCTTAGGGATATCTATGCGTAACTGATTCTATGAATCAGTCGCATAGATAGAAACAGGGATACGACGGCGTATCAGCAGATACGCCGTCGTATCCCTTTTGTGAATCTGGCCCTAAGGGATTAACACATCTTCTGTGGCAGCTACCGTATTTATCAGCGTATACCGCACACTTTTCCCCCCTTAAAATCAGGGGAAAATCGTGGGTGCGTGATATACGCCGATACTGCTGTTCCCGGGCGCCGCCGAAATAGACCGAGCCGAGTGTACTGCGCACTTGGCTAGGCTCGGCTCAGCCCGCATCCACGCGAGAGGAGCCGAGACAAGCCGCAGCCTAAGGCCGAGCCGAGTGTACTGCGCACTCGGCTAGGCTCGGCTCTGCCCGCAGCCACGCGAGAGGAGCCAAGAGAAGCCGAGAGGAGCCGAACACACAGGAAATCCAACTCCTCTCGGCAAAGGCGCCAAATCCAAAAGCGGACACTCACAACGCTGGACGGACCCCGCGAGGAAGCCGCAGACGGACACCTCCAAAGCCGCAGACGGACACCTCCAAAGCCACAGACGGAAACCCACAGGGCTCGACGGACCCCGCGCAAGGAAGCCGCAGACGGACACCCACAAGGCTGGACAAACCCCACGTAAGGCCGCAGATGGACGCCGGACAAGGCCGCCGATGGACGCAGGGCAAAAATTTTAGTTTTTATTTTTTTCCTTAAACTACCTTTCTAGGTTTGGGGTGCGCGTTATACGCCGGCGCGCGGTATACCCCTGATAAATACGGTAATCACTGAGAGGTTAATGCACATACACTTCAGGCTGGTAAAATGCACCTCGCTTTAAGGCCTCATTTAAATGGGTGTGCCAATCTGTTCTCCTATGAGAAGGGCTGTCTTCACCTGTGTGGGATGCACAGGTGTCCCATGCAGCCTGTTGAAATCAATGACAGGAGGCCAGCTGCACAGACCTGCATGGATCTCCAAGCACATCCCAGGGAACATCTGTGTGGATCTGATGCACAGATCAGAACGCAGACAGACTAGGAACTGATCTATGCATCAGATGTAAGATGTAAGAAACACCTGCGCTAATACAATATGCTACCCATACAGCACACCAATGAAAAGAGCTCCTGGGTGCCCGATCCACAGCCGTTTCACATATATATATATATATAGTACATATATAGAAAGAGGATCTGCACACCAAGAGTTGCTCTTTAAAAGAATCTTCATCTTTATTCAAAAACCACAGTCCACAACCACAAATAAAAAATAGTTGACGCGCTTCAGCCCATGAGGCCTTATGCCGCGTACACACGATCATTTTTCAGCATGTAGAAAAAACGTTTTTTCCAACTTCATCATTAAAACGACGTTGCCCACACACCATTGTTTAAAAAAAAAGCGTGGTGACGTACAACACGTACGACGGCACTATAAAGTTCCATGCGGATGACGCCACCCTTGGGGCTGCTTTAGCTGATTCCATGTTAGTAAAAGACGATTTACGCTTTTCTGTCTGTTACAGAGTGATGAATGTGCTATCTCCATTACGAATGGTAGTTTTACCAGAACGAGCGCTCCCGTCTCATAACTTGCTTCTGAGCATGCGCGGGTTTTTCACGTCGTTTTAGCCCACACACGATAATTTTTTACAACCTGAAAAACGACATTATTTAAAACGTCGTTAAAAAAAGGCAGCATGTTCGAATTTTTTTTTTTCGTTTTTCAGAACCCGAAAAATTATGTGAAGCCCACACACGATCATTTTAAATGACATGTTTTTAAAACAAAGTTTTTTTCATGCCAAAAAATGATCGTGTGTATGCGGCATTAGTCATAACTAGCTAACAGTTATGACTAAGGCCTCATAGGTTGAAACACGTCAACTATTTTTTACCTGTGGACTGTGGTTTCTGAATAAAGATGAAGATTTTTTTTTTAAAGAGCAACTCTTGGTGTGCGGATCATCTTTCTATATATGTAACACCTGTGCTACCTGAGCGGGTGAAGACAATCCTTCTCATGGGTGTCTGGATCAGAATGTCCATGTGAATTAGGCCTAAAATTGTGCTTTAAAACAAAATGGCACACTGTAAAGCCCTGTACACACGATCGAAATTCCGATGGTCTAAAAACCGATGGATTTTTTTATTGGAAATCCGATGAAGCTGACTTTCATCAGTCTTGCATACACACTATCAGACTAAATTCCGACCGTCCAAAACGCGGTGACATAACCAGGGCTCAAGTCTTGCGGGAACGCGTGGGAACGGAGTCCCTGCACTTTTTTCACAGCAAGAACGCAGTTCCCTTTGCAGGACTAGAGCAGCCGAGCCAATGCCGAGAGATGCCCAGCTCGAGTCACTGTCAGGGGCAGGCGAACCTTAGTAATCCTTTATGTTACTGGCCGATTCCTGTATATGGATTAATCGGGTATTCCGTCCTCGATGCCACAATGTCTCCTGGGAGCTTTTGTCATTGTTCCCAGGAGACATTGCGGAGGTCTGCCGCGAGTTATCGCGGGATTTGGATAGAACTTGCTTAACCACTTAAGGACCGGACCAATGTGCTGCTAAATGACCCAAGGGGTTTTTACAATTCGGCACTGCGTCGCTTTAACAGACAATTGCGCGGTCGTGCGACGTGGCTCCCAAACAAAATTGGCGTCCTTTTTTCCCCACAAATAGAGCTTTCTTTTGGTGGTATTTGATCACCTCTGCGTTTTTTTTTTTTTGCGCTATAAACAAAAATAGAGCGACAATTTTGAAAAAAATGCAATATTTTTTACTTTTTGCTATAATAAATATCCCCCAAAAACATATATAACATTTTTTTTTCCTCAGTTTAGGCCGATACGTATTCTTCTACTTATTTTTGGTAAAAAAAAAATCGCAATGATCGTTTATCGGTTGGTTTGCACAAAATTTATAGCGTTTACAAAATAGGGGATAGTTTTATTGCATTTTTATTATTTATTTATTTTTTTACTACTAATGGCGGCGATCAGCGTTTTTTTTCGTGACTGCGACATTATGGCGGACACTTCGGACAATTTTGACACATTTTTGGGACAATTGTCATTTTCACAGCAAAAAATGCATTTAAATTGCATTGTTTATTGTGAAAATTACAGTTGCAGTTTGGGAGTTAACCACAGGTGGCGCTGTAGGATTTAGTGTTCACCTAGTGTGTGTTTACAACTGCAGGGGGGTGTGGCTGTAGGACTGACGTCATCGATCGAGTCTCCCTATAAAAGGGATCACTCGATCGATGCGCCGCCACAGTTAAGCACGGGGAAGCCGTGTTTACATACGGCTCTCCCCGTTCTTCAGCTCCGGGGAGTGATCGCGACGGAGCGGCTATAAACGAATAGCCGCGCTGTTGTCCCGGATCGCTCCCCGAGAGAATCCGACCGCCGCATGTAGCGGGGGGGGGGGGGGGGTCCCGATCGGACCCCCGACCCGCGGAAAGGCAGGGACGTACAGGTACAAGAATGTGCCTGTACGTGCCATTCTGCCAACGTAAATGTACATGCGGCGGTCGGGAAGCGGTTAAAGTTCTTTCTAAATCCCACGATAACTCGCGGCAGACCTCCGCAATGTCTCCTGGGAACAATGACAAAAGCTCCCAGGAGACATTGCGGCATCGAGGAAGTGACGGAATACCCGCACACTACCCGATGAATCCATATACAGGAAGCGCCCAGTAACATAAAGGATTACTAAGGTACAGTGGATCAAAAAACAAAAACAAACAAGCGGCGGTTTAGTAAATATGCATATGAGCGTATCTTTTTTTTTTTTTTTTTTGGTGGGGGAGTGGATCTTGGGTGGGAGTTCCCACACTTTTTTCCCCTGGACTTGACCCCTGGACGTAAAACACTAAGGCCGGGTACTCACGACCAAACATGTACGATGAAAGCGGTCCGTCGGACCGTTTTCACCGTACATGCCTGCCAGAGGGCTTCTGTACGATGGTTGTACACACCATCGTACAGAAGTCCACGCGTAAACAATACGCGGGGCGTGTCCGCGTCGTCGCCGCGACGATGACGCGGCGATGACGCGGGCGGGCCTGCCATACTGACGACCGTACATGTCCGAGCGGGCAGGATTCCAGCGGACGGTTTTAAAACACGTCCACGAATATTTGCCCGCTGGGAAAAGGCCCGGCGGGCAAATGTTTGCTGGAATTCGGCCCGCTCGCGCCTACACACGACCAAACATGTATGCTGAAACTGGTCCGCGGACCAGTTTCAGCATACATGTTTGGTCGTGTGTACGGGGCCTAAGACGTGCTGAGAAAAATGAAGTTCAATGCTTCCGAGCATGCGTCGACTTGATTCTGAGCTTGCGTGGATTGTTTTCAGATAAAATTCCACACAGACGATCGTTTTTTATGATCGTGTGCACACGGCATAAGTGTTGAAATACATGCAGTGACACGCTTTACTGAAAATACATAGTAATGAACGATCCCTAATGTCCCTGCCTGGGCTATGCAGTCCAGGAATGTATACAGATAGCAAACAGTGAGATGCTAATCACTGATATGGTTAACACCTAAAAGTGATGACCGTTTGCAATCAGTGTCTTTTCAAATGCAAATTGGAATTGGAGAACGGGATCTCCAAACTGTAAAAATATGATGTCCGCCCTTTCTCTGCTCTGACTGACAGTTTCCATCTCAAATCAACAAACATGTTTTTTCTAATTTTTCTAAATTTCACATCCACTGATTAAATGCTTGAAAGCTTAAAAATGACTATTGAAACATTTATTAAAGGCAAAGACCTACATATTTGGACACCGTTCACACCATGCAGGTGCGAAGAAGCATTCGATGTAGGGCAGCTCTTTTATTTCTGACGACTGCCCTAAGTGCGAGTAACGCACAAAAGCCCCTGACTTTTGTAAAATTGCACTGCTGCATTATACGTTTTGGCATGCCCAAAAAAGCGCACGTTAGCAGATGCGTAGGGGTGCCAATAAGAATTAATGTCACTGCCGTGTGTCTGCAAAATGGCAGAACTTTTACCTAGATTCAGGTACGTTGCCGCAACTTTACGGCGGCGTAGCTTAAGGCATTTAAGCTACGCCGCCGTAAGTTAGCGAGGCAAGTACATGATTCACAATGTACTTGCCTGCTATGTTACGGCGGCATAGCCTAAAGCGGGCGGGCGTAAGGGCGCCGAATTCAAATGTGTGTAAGGGGGGCGTGTTTTATGTTAATAAGGCTTGACCTTACGTTTTTGACGTTCTTTTTTACTGCGCATGCGCCGGGCGCCTACATTTCCCAGTGTGCATTGCGGCTAAGTACGCCGCACAGGCCTATTGATTTTGACGTGGACGTAAACAACGTAAATCCCGATTCACGGACGACTTACGCAAACGACATAAAAATTTCGAATTGCGACGCGGGAACGGCGGCCATACTTAACATTACTATTCCATGTAGGGCTAAGCTCTAACTTTAGGCGGCCTAACTCTAACGTAAACGGCGTAAAAGTACTGCGTCGGCCGGGCGTACGTTCGTGAATCGGGGTATCTACTCATTTACATATTCTACACCGACCGCAATGGAAGCGCCACCTAGCGGCCATCAGAAATATTGCAATCTAAGATAGGACGGCGCAAGCCATCGTAACTTAGATATGTTTAAGTGCATCTCTGTTTGGGCATACGCTTAAAAACATAAGTCGGCAAAGATTCTGAGTTAGGTCGGCTGATAAGCCGGCCTAACTCTTAATGAATCTACCTAAGTATCTGTGCATATCAGAAAAATGCACAAATTTGTTTCCTATGCACAAAAACATAGCCTAAGGCCTCATTCTCAAGGACATGCTTAAGTGTACTCTCATGCAAGGGCCATATTTGCCCAAATAGAGATGCACAGGTCATTCATCTCTGTACAGGCTGTCCCATGCATGTCAACTGGGTTGCAGCGGCAGCACTGGCACAGCCGTTGCTCCCAATTTGGCATCCATGTGGGTGGGTGTCCCCAGACGCACACCGTCTGCATTCAAGGACAAGCACCCGCACGGCTGTCACATTGGTAGCAGTGGTTGTAAAGCCTTAGTGTAAAAAAAAAAAATGACAAAGGCATAATGAGCTAGTATGCATAGCATACTAGCTCATTATGAATTACTTACCTTAGATCGAGGCCCCTGCAGCCAACCTCGTACAGCGCTATGGCGTCCGGCATCGCTCCCGGGGGTTACTACTGGATATCGTGGCTCCGTTGCTGTGATTGGCCGGAGCCGCGATGACGTCACTCCTGCGCATGTTCACGGGAGCCACCGGTAATGGCACACAGACTGAAGCAACTGCACAGTTTTTCCCAGTGCGCATGTGCCAATGACATCGGCACATGCAGAGGACAGGGGATATATCCTAAACCGTGTAGGTTTAGGAGATATCCTGGGTAGCTACAGGTAAGCCTTATTATAGGCATACCTGTAGCATAAAGTGATCTATAAAGGTTTACAACCACTTTAAAGTGGTTATAAACGCTAAGGCCTCGTACACACGATAGGTTAACCAGAGGACAACGGTCTGACATCGGTCAAAACCGATCGTGTGTGGGCCCCATAGGTTATTTATCTATAGGTTAAAAAAAAGCCAACTTGCTTTAAAATTAACCTATGGATTCCTAACCGATAGGTCAAAACCGATCGTTAGTAGGCACGACCATTGGTTAAAAATCCACGCATGCTCAGAATCAAGTCGACGCATGCTTGGAAGCATTGAATTTCTTTTTTTTCAGCACGTCGTGGAAAAAGAGGAAGAGGAGTAAAGATGGACGCAGCCACCAGCGGGGACATCGGGGGGGCTTCGTTTGCAGGTAAGTGCAACATAATGGGCAAGTATGCAATGCATACTAGCCTATTATGCTTTTAATTTGCAGGGGGAAAAAGGGACTAAAACCCATTAGGGTTTACTTCCTCTTTAAAGTCAACTTTAAATTATTTCTTGGCAGGCTGCCACACATGAATGAGGCTCTTCATTGAGCTGTTTGGTACCTTCTTCCATTCCCCATCAGAGCCGGTCAGGCAAGCTCTTTTATCTTCCCTTCCCCCCCTTTTTTCCATCTCTACCTCATGGTGATTTGGATGTCCCATACCTCCCAAGTGTTTTCATCACGGGATGTATTTCAAAAATATATAATTTTGCCTAGAATGACTTTTGAAATTAAATCTACTATAATGTTTGATCTGTATTTTCATCATGTAATAAGTGAATATGTATGCACATGATGTATAAATATCTGCAAGCTTGTGTATTCATTTCAATGTACCTCCCAGTACCAACAGGATCTCCTGAGGAAGCCAACAGCGAAACGCGTAGTGATCCATTGGTGCTGGCGTTGTGATCCTGTCAGCTGGCCGTTAGATAGAAGATTACTGTTATGACAGCATATTCAATATTCCTAAGGCCACCCGTACAGGTTTCTTTGTCCAGTCATATCAGTCTTATATGGGAGAATGTACATACTATGGCATACCCATGTATTCACCTTTGCTACATGTTTTTATAATGATATTTAATAAATTTTGATATTTTAAATTTACCCTTGAGTACTTTTCCTTCCCTACTGGGATTATAGTGGCAGCCTTAAAAGTCCGCTTTTCAATTTCTTCTTTATTCTGTTTACATAATTGGATGTGGTGCCACGCATTGTGGTTTCTGTCTCCATTATCTCTTTAACGAGGTTGTACAGAAGTCAATCTACCGATGGATTTCTGTACAATCGCCCTGTCGGATTTTCCCTGTTAGATCAGTACTGCGGGCTGTAGCCTGCAATGCTGATCAGTCTATTCTGATAGCCAGGTTAGAATGTCAGAATATAATAGCTCAGCGGGGAGGATTCCTCCAACCACCCTGAGAGTGCGGATTTGAGTAAGTTTTGTTCCTCTTTTTTTTATTCTATCCAACAAACCGTATGCAAGGTAAGTAAGGCCATTGACAATACTATACAATGTAAAGATACAGTGTGGGAAAATGTTATAAAGCTCTAATGCATATACAGTAAAACCTCTGATGCCCCCATGTTGTTAAGCGCTGCGCAAACTGTTAGCGCTATATAAATCCTGTATAATATATATATATATATATATATATATATATATATATATATATATATGTATATATTAAGGCTGTGCAAATGAACTTTTAATTAATCGATTAATCTTTAATTTTTTTGATCGATTAAAATTCTTTTGATTGGTACTCACCTCTCCGCTGGCTTCTGGGCCTTCAGAGAGTTCTGTCGGAGATCCAGTAACGTCACGGACAACGGCGGGGGTTGCCGTGTCCATCTGAAGGGCTCCTTTGCTGTGCCTTCATATCTGCATGCAGGCGGGATCTTACTATCTGCCACACGCAAGGGCTGTTACACTTCCCTCTATCACTTCCCTCTATCAACCTGGGATTCTACAGCCATCCACTGGGAGTTGTGATAGTTCCCTTCATGTGACATCTACATGCCGACGGACTAATGTTAACCTCTCCTCATCTGGATTCAGCAGTGGTATCGTTGTACACATTTTTATACCAGTATCATACTTAGCTACATGTTTTTATGACTGCTTTTGGTACCATTTGGTATTACTCGCACCATTTTTACAGTTTATGTAGCTACATCGACTTTATCTCCAGTGCAATATTTATTTTGTTACCTACTTGAAGACTATAAAAGTTTTAATGCTATTCCCATCGAGCGCTGCCTTTGTGTGTTTTTTGTATCCTGCTATCCATTTTTCCAGTGGTTGGTAGCTGTACTGGGAGTCAGCCTGCAAGGAGATCAGCTAAAAGTAGTTGGATCTGTATGTGCGTTATAATTAATCGAAATTAGTCGATTAATCGATAAAAAAAAAAACTATTAATCGAACAGAAACATTTTGATCAGTAACAGCCCTAATATATATATATATATATATATATATATATATATATATATATATATATATAAAATAAATGTGCTTTTGGTATATGTGTTCTTATTGGGTTACCTTATGAATTAGTCTTCTTTATATCCTAGCTTGAGGGATGGAATGTATCGAACAAATCACAAGGGAGCTCCAGGGATGATTCAACATCTAGACATCCTGGGAGAGGCACAGAGGACCTGCACACATGGAATATAAATACAAAAAGAAGTAACCTCACAATCAGCCATTTTACAAATGTTTGACAGTACTTTTACATAGCAAATTATTTTTTCTCCCAGAGTTTATCTTTAACCCTTTTGCTGCCAGGGGTTTTTTTTGGTTTATTTTGCACAATGCTTCAACCCTAAATTTTAGACTCAAAGATTATATATTTTCAAAATATTATATATTTTCAGAAAGCAGAGTCCCTGAAACACAATGGTGGTAGTTCCAATCTCAAGCTCAAAATTTCAGTAAAAAAATACAATAATGTTAATTTTAGGGAACACAAATATTACCCAAATTTGTAAAATATAAAAGATGAATCGGCTTCTTCTAAGCTCCTAAATCCCAGATCTGGAGAATTAGTTAGGACCCCAATTCCTTTCCGAGTCGCTGTAACCAGAACATATGTAGCAACAATTTTATTTTCTGCACTTTTTTTTCTTCAAATATGATGACAGTAGACAGTGGCCCAGATTCAGGTAGAATCGCGCAATATTTGCGTAGGCAAAGAGCAAAAATTTTTCTCTGCGCCCACGCAAATATTGCGCTTTGCCCACGATTCACGGAGCAGTTGCGCGGGCGATATGCTAAATAGCCCTGCGTAAGGGCGCCTAATGTAAATGATCCCGCCGGGGGCGGGAATCATTTAAATTAGGCGCGCTCCCACGCCGAGCGAACAGCACATGCTCCGTCGGGAAACTTTCCCGACGTGCATTGCGGCAAATGACGTCGCAAGGACGTCATTTGCTTCTAAGTGAACGTGAATGGCGTCCAGCGCCATTCACGGTTCACTTACGTAAACAACATGAAATTTAAATTTCACGAGCGGGAAGCGCAGCTATACTTTAGCATTGGCTGCGCCTGCTATTAGCAGGAGCAGCCTTATGCTAAAGTGGCCGTACGGAAACTCCGTACCTTGCGTGCGCAGGGCACGCGCAACTTTTGTGAATCGGTGGTAGTATGCAATTTGCATACTATACGCCGATCACAATGGCCGCGCCCCCTAGCGGCCAACGCAAGAATGCAGCCTGGGATGTGAAGGCATAAGGAGGCTTATGTCTGTCACATCCTAGGCTGCATTCGGTGTAACGAGGTTCCTGAATCAGGAGCACTCGTTACACCGGAGCAAGTAAGCCCTTGCGCCGCGCAACCTATGGTTGCGCGGGCGCAAGTGCTTCTTGAATCTGGGCCAGTGAATGTATTTTTTATTTCTGGTCATAGTTCTATTAGTTTAGCTGTTTCCTCTACTGCCCATGGATTGCAATATATACAGCTGCATTGTCAAAACAACATTTTGAGCTTCAATGTTCTGTAACATTATGTGTTAGCCCCCGTTCACACGGGCTGTCCAATCAGGTCCCCCTGTTTGGACGCTTCATTCACACCTATCAAGTGGCAGATGTCAGCGGCGACATGTTAACTGACATCTGTCGCTATTCGATCTGATTCTGTCTGCCAAATCCAGACAGGTGGTGGTCCTAATTTCCATATGCCTGGCAGATCGGATCAGGGGAAAACAGACAGGTGGTCCCCATAGAGGAGAGTGGGACTCTGTCCATCTCCGGCCTGCATAGTGAGTGGAGATGGACCCGTCGTGTGCCTGCTCAGCGGGGATCCCCATCTTGCTACACGTACCCACACTGGGTAGTTCTCAGCGGGTTGACAGACAATCATGGTGGCAGGGGTGAACACAAAGAAGATAAGTAACAGCAGTGAAGGGAGCTCTCTATCATGGGAACCGGATACTTTTTCCAGAACAGGTGTTTCGTCAGATTAGGCGACCTGTCAGAACTTGTAACAAAATTGACGTTCCATCGCCGCCATCTTGCTACACCCCGCACTCGTCCACAGTAAGGATACAGTGAGTAGGCAGCAAGCGGACATCTTGTTACACCCACCGGAGTTTTGCATTTCACACTTATTTTTAACAGTAACCTGAGCTTATATAGTGAATTCAGTTTTAAAAATCCGTCTGACTGTTTAGATGTTGAATTTCAAAAGCAGCGGCAGGTTTTCTAATCTGACAAAACACTGCTGCTTTACAATTCAACATCAAAACAGTCTGACGGATTTCAAAATACTGAATTTCACTATATAAGCTGAGTTTACTGTTAAAAAGAAGCGTGCAATGCAAGACTCTGGTGGGTGTAACAAGATGTCCACTTGCTGCCTACTCACTGTATCCTAACTGTGGAAGAGTGTGGGGTGTAGCAAGATGGCGGCGATGGAATGTCACTTCTGTTACAATTTCTGACGGGTCCCCTAATCTGACGAAACCCCTGTTCTGGAAAAAGGTATCCAGTTCCCATGATAGAGAGCTCCCTTTACTGCTGTTACTTATCTTCTTTGTGTCCACCCCTGCCACCATGATTGTCTGTCAAATCCCTAAGAAACTACCCAGTGTGGGTGTGTGTATCGCTCTATCCCAACTCCCACTACGCATTGCTGTCTACTGGAATAGCCACACACCAGAGAATAAGTGTAGTCACATGGGGGCCATCCCTCAACCCCGTGGATGCTCCGACTTGGATCCTACGCAGAGCTTTATCTTGGCCCTCTTCTGGATAAAAGGAGTGGTGACAGTGTGCATTTTACTACATTAAAACACACAGGTCCCGCATGTTTCTCTCTTTTCAATGCCATTTGTTCATGCTACTCTTCTAGCTGGTTCTCTTTCTTCTCATCCTCCCTTTCTTCGTTCTTTATGGCTTGGGCCCACAGGCTTGGTCCTGTTGGTCATGGACACATGATGCGCTGTTTATTTTACAATTTGGATAATGCTATCCTCTGTTATGTTCCTTTTTGAGTTTATTTTCCTTTTTGTAATGTTGCACATTGAATAGCCATTTCGCTTTTAAGTTCTACATATACTCCGGTGTGTTAAAAAAACACACAGGTCCCCGATAAAAATATTAGTGACGCAGAGCGAAAAATTGCAACAGGAAGATTTTGTGGGAAATGGTCACAAAAAGTGCCAAGGTATAACAAATGATCTATTGGGTCGCATTGACTAAAGTTAATTAGGAGTTCTGCGCCATTTACTATTTGGTGATAAACCACTTGCCGACCAGCCACCGTCATTATACTGCGGCAATTCGGCACGATCCTGCGAGCCATCGTAGCTGTACGTCGGCTCCGTGCACGCTACATCGCTATGCATACTCGCTCATTATTCCTTTGTCTTGCAAGTTGTCTTTTTCAAAAAAAAAATCAGTGATGACTAGGCCTCACTTAGCAACATCCTGGGAGTATTCCAGTCAGGCTTCATAAGGTATGTAAATGGCCTACACCTATAGCAAGGGCTTTATTCAACTTTAGTCAGAACGGCACAGAATGTACTGGAAGTACTTAGCAACTTCCTGGTAGTATTCCAGTCAGGTTTCATGAAGGTACAGTACAGACCAAAAGTTTGGACACACCTTCTCATTCAAAGAGTTTTCTTTATTTTCATGACTATGAAAATTGTAGATTCACACTGAAGGCATCAAAACTATGAATTAACACATGTGGAATTATACATAACAAAAAAGTGTGAAACAACTGAAAATATATTTCATATTCTAGGTTCTTCAAAGTAGCCACCTTTTGCAGCAGACACATCTCTAGAACTGGTAAGAGGAGACTGTGTGAATCAGGCCTTCATGGTAGAATATCTGCTAGGAAACCACTGCTAAAGAAAGGCAACAAGCAGAAGAGACTTGTTTGGGGTAAAGAACACAAGGAATGGACATTAGACCAGTGGAAATCTGTGCTTTGGTCTGATGAGTCCAAACTTGAGATCTTTGGTTCCAACCCCCGTTCTTTGTGCGATGCAGAAAAGGTGAATGGATGGACTCTACATGCCTGGTTCCCACTGTGAAGCATGGAGGAGGAGGTGTGATGGTGTGGGGGTGCTTTGCTGGTGACACTGTTGGGGATTTAATCAAAATTGAAGGCATACTGAACCAGCATGGCTACCACAGCATCCTGCAGCGGCATGCTATTCCATCCGGTTTGCGTTTAGTTGGACCATCATTTATTTTTCAACAGGACAATGACCCCAAACACACCTCCAGGCTGTGTAAGGGCTTTTTGACCAAGAAGGAGAGTGATGGGGTGCTGCGCCAGGTGACTACCTCTTGAAGCTCATCAAGAGAATGCCAAGAGTGTGCCAAGCAGTAATCAAAGCAAAAGGTGGCTACTTTGAAGAACCTAGAATATGAAATATATTTTCAGTTGTTTCACACTTTTTTGTTATGTATAATTCCACATGTGTTACTTCATAGTTTTGATGCCTTCCGTGTGAATCTACAATTTTCATAGTCATGAAAATAAAAAAAACTCTTTGAATGAGAAGGTGTGTCCAAACTTTTGTTCTGTACTGTACATACATGGCCTACACCTCTAGCAAGGGTATTATTAATCTTTAGTAGGGGTGCAACGGATAAAAAAAACTCACGGTTCGGATCGTTCCTCGAATCAGGAGTCACGGATCGGCAAAAAAAAAATTCTCCCCCACTGTAATATACACCCCCCCCCCACTGTAATATACACATCTTCCCCCCCCCCACTGTAATATACACATCTCCCCCCCACTGTTCACCCCCCCCACTATAGTACCCCCTCGGTGCAGACACCCCCCCCTCCTCTCAGTACAGAGACTCCCCCCTCCTCTCAGGGCAAGAGACCCCCCCTCCTCTCAGGGCAAGAGACCCCCCCTCCTCTCAGGGCAAGAGACCCCCCCCTCCTCTCAGGGCAAGAGACCCCCCCCTCCTCTCAGGGCAAGAGACCCCACTCCTCCTCTCAGGGCAAGATACCCCCCCTCCTCCTCTCAGGGCAAGATACCCCCCCCCTCCTCCTCTCAGGGGAAGAGACCCCCCTCCTCCTCCTCTCAGGGCAAAAGACCCCCCCTCCTCCTCTCAGGGCAAGAGACCCCCCTTGGGCAGTACAGGCACTCCCAGCGTGTGTCCCACGAGTGCGGGCTCCTCCTCTGTGGGTGTAAACACTTCTTTTTTTTATTTTCACTTCCTGTTTTGGCTATGGGGCAGGAAGTGAAGGGAAATCTCCACACTGGAACAGGGATGACAGAAATTAAACAGACCAGAGTTATAACCCTCCCCTTACTCTATTCAAAATGAGAAAATGTAATTTGCTATAAAATACAGAATTTTACTGAATGTTACCACAACACATAAGACCCCTTTCACACTTGGGCGCTGCCGGTGTTAGTGGTAAAGCGCTGTTAGTTTTAGCGGAGCTTTACCGCTGATATAGCGACACTAGTGGGGAGCTTTTAACTCTAGCTAGAGGTCGAGGAAAAAGTTGAAAGCGCCCGTGTTGTGGCTTTGCAGGTGCTGCCCATTTATTTCAATGGGCAAGGGCGGTGGAGGAGTGGTGTATACAGCGCTCCTAAACCACCCTAAAGATGAGGCTTGCAGGACTTTTTTTTCCCGTCCAGCAAGGGCAGCGCCCCCGTGTGAAAGTCCTCAGGCTCTCAGGCTTGGGAGGCAGTTTTCAGGTGCTATTTTTAGCGCTAAAACACCTGAAAAGCGCCTTCAGTGTGAAAGGGGTCTTAGGCCTCATGTACACTGCTGCTGGTAAACAGATGTTTAGGAGCAGTTGGGCATTTTTTCAGCTGCCCCTAAACTCTCCTCTATTATATTATCAGTACATGTACACAGGGTCGTTTATAGTCGTTTCTAGGAGTTGAGTTTAGAAGCATTTTTTGGAAAGAAAAAAAAATGCGTTCAGGACAGATGTTCAGAGGGATTTGAAACGCCAAACGCCTGTAACAGCTTGTAAATGTGGTAACTTGCGTTTAGCTGCGTTTCGTTTACAGACGTTTTTAACCACTTCGATACCAGGCACTTTCCTCCCTGCCTGCCCAGGCCAATTTTCAGCTTTCAGAGCTGTCGTTGTTTAAATGACAATTGCTGTCATGGTCTTACCTCTCTCCTGTCTCCTTCGTTTGACATGTGCTGGCGGCCATCTTGGTTTCTGGGACTCTTGTAGCCTCCCACCCTGCGGCTCCTCCTTCCCACTGGGAGGAGCTGGATGCCTGGCTCACATATATAGGAGCTCTGTGGCTTCAGTTCCTTGCTTGGTCCGCCTGTGTTCACATACTTCTAAGACTGCTGCTGCTTCTGGTTCCGATCCTGGCTTCGTCTGACTTCCCTGCTGGTTCCTGATCCTGGCTTCGTCCGACTACCCTTCTGGTTCCTGACCTCTGGCTTCGCAAGACTCTGTTTAACCATCCGTTTGGACTTTTGCTTTACAGCTTGATTTTCAATAAAGCCTTCTTATTTTCACTTATCTCTTGTTGTACGTCTGGTTCATGGTTCCGTGACATTAGGACCAAGCCATGAATTTTGACGGTACAGGGCCATCCTCGCTACCCACGCTGGTTGCCAGACTTGATCAGCAGGATTACCTGTTGGGTCAGTTCGCCGTGGCGTTGCAAACCCTGCTTGAACGCAGGGCTCATTTCGCTCCCGTTGCCGATGGGTCGGTTGTCGCTCCTGGGCCCGCTCCTACTGCCGCTCCGGTTGTTGCGCCAGAGTCTACCCCGACACCTGTTGTTGCGCCTGCGGTGTTTCGGGGTATGACCGGTTCTGCCCCCCTTCCACAGCGATTTGGGGGAGAGCCAACTCAGTGCCGAGGTTTCCTTAACCAAGTGGGCATTTATTTCGAGTTGCTGCCACATGCCTTTCCCACTGAGAGATCAAAGGTGGGCTTCTTGATCTCGCTGCTCTCGGACAAGGTCTTGGCCTGGGCCAGCCCTTTATGGGAGAACAACAATCCGGTGGTTGCCGAGTTTTCCGGTTTTGTTGCTTCTCTTCGGAAGGTATTCGATGTGCCGGCTCGCGCCGCCTCTGCTGCGAAGCTCCTTATGTCCGTCAGACAGGGTTCACGATCCGTAGCCGAATACGCCATTGAGTTTCGTACCCTGGCAGCAGAGGTGGGCTGGAATAATGAGGCTCTGGTCGCTGCTTTCTCTCATGGTCTCTCGGATGCCTTGAAGGATGAGGTTGCAGCTAAGGACCTACCAGTGGAGCTCGAGGCTCTTATTTCTTTCCTGATTTTGATTGACACCAGACTCAGGGAGAGACCTTCCTTTAAGGAGAGCCTGCGGAGGCCTCCTAACAGTTTGGCGCCTACGTTTGCTGTCCCACCCGTGCCTCCCTCTCCTCCCACGCCTCCTGGGGTTGACTTGTCTGGGGGTGAACCCATGCAGCTGGGGTTTGCTCGCCTGTCCGAGGGGGAGAGGGTACTCTGGAGACGCGAGGGCCGATGCACGTACTGTGGTCTCGGTGGGCATTTTCGGTTGGCATGTCCGAACCGTCCGGGAAACGCTCGCACCTGAGATCCTGTCGGGGGCAGATCTTGGGTGGAGTCTCCTCGTCCCCGGTTTCCCGTGTTGATAAACCACTGATCACTGTTGTCCTCTCCTGGGTCGGGGGGTCGGTGACGACCCAGGCGTTGGTGGACTCTGGTGCTGGTGGTTTTTTCATTGATAGTGAGTTCGCTGCCGCCAATTCCATTCCTCTGCAGGCTCGAGGTTCCCCGCTGGCTCTAGAGGCGATAGACGGCAGACCCCTCCAGCCGTCACACGTGACTCATGAGACCCTTCCAGTGGGGATAGCCATTGGTGCCGTTCACAGAGAGTCAGTCTGCTTCCAGGTTATTTCGTCTCTACACTACTCGGTGGTCTTGGGGTACCCCTGGCTCCAGAAGCATAATCCGACTTTTGACTGGAGATCGGCCGAGATCCTCTCATGGTCACCACAGTATGGGGCTAGTTGCATCCATGGGCCTGTCAAGTTGCTGTGTACTTCCTCGGACTCTCTGTTGCCTCCTGAATACGAGGAGTACCGGGATGTATTCGATAAGGTGCGCGCAGTTGCCCTACCTCCGCACCGCCCATACGATTGTGCCATAGAGTTACAACCTGGTGCCGTTCCTCCTCGCGGCAGGGTCTATCCACTGTCGGTTGCGGAGAATGAGGCCATGGAGGAGTACGTGATGGAGGCGCTGTCCCGTGGTCACATTCGCAAATCCTCGTCCCCGGCAGGGGCTGGATTTTTCTTTGTGAAAAAGAAGGGCGGTGAGTTGAGGCCTTGCATCGATTACAGGGGCCTTAATCGCATCACGATCAAGAACGCTTACCCGATACCCTTGATTTCCGAGCTGTTCGATCGCCTTAAGGGGGCCACGGTCTTTACCAAACTCGACTTGAGGGCGGCATATAACCTGGTAAGGATCAAGGCGGGCGATGAGTGGAAGACCGCGTTTAACACCAGGACCGGTCATTATGAATCCTTGGTTATGCCCTTTGGGTTGTGCAATGCGCCCGCAGTCTTTCAGGAATTCATCAACGATGTTTTCCGTGACCTGTTGCAGCAGTGTGTGGTGGTCTATTTGGATGACATCTTGGTATACTCTGAATCCATGGAGGCCCACATTCTGGATGTCAAGCGAGTGTTGCAACGGTTACGAGAGAACAAGCTGTTCGGTAAGCTTGAGAAATGCGAATTTCACCGATCCCAGGTAACCTTCTTAGGTTACATCATTTCCGCTGAGGGGTTCTCCATGGACCCTGAGAAGGTTTCGGCTGTCTTACAGTGGCCTCAGCCCAGTGGTCTTCGTTCCTTGCAGCGCTTTTTGGGCTTCGCCAATTATTATCGGAAGTTCATCAGGGACTTCTCCATGCTGGCCAAGCCTCTCACGGATCTGACCAGGAAGGGCAGTAATTCCCAGGTCTGGCCGCTCGAGGCCATCCGGGCTTTTGAGGCCCTAAAATCCGCCTTTGTGTCGGCCCCGATTCTGTCTCATCCCAACCCTGGGTTGCCCTTTGTCCTCGAGGTGGACGCATCTGAGACGGGAGTAGGCGCCCTTCTGTCTCAGCGTAGAACACCAGAGGGTCCGCTGCTTCCTTGTGGGTTTTACTCCCGGAAACTGTCACCCGCGGAGTGCAACTATCAGATTGGTGACAGGGAGTTATTGGCCATAGTGCAGGCTCTCAAAGAGTGGAGGCACTTGCTCGAGGGCTCCGTGGTTCCGGTTCTCATCCTGACGGACCACAAGAATCTGACCTACCTTTCTGAGGCCAAGAGATTGACACCACGTCAGGCCAGATGGGCTCTGTTCTTGTCACGTTTTAATTACGTGGTCTCCTACCTACCCGGTTCCAAGAACGTCAGGGCGGATGCCTTATCACGGCAGTACTCCGAGCTGTCCAGGGAGGAATCTATACCGACTTCGGTCATACCTCCGAATCAGATCCTGGCCGCAATTCGCACCAGCTTGACCTCTCCCCTTGGTGAGCAGATTTTGGCGGCTCAATCTGGTGCTCCCTCTGGGAGACCCAACGGCAGTTGTTTTGTGCCTGAGGAGTTGCGCACTCGGTTGTTGCGAACCTACCATAACTCCAAGACCGCGGGGCATCCTGGTAAGAATCAGCTGTCCTGGGCTGTTTCACGTCTGTTCTGGTGGCCTTCCCTACGTTCCGACATCGCCGCATATGTAGCGGCATGCTCCGTTTGTGCCCAGAGTAAGTCCCCTCGGCACCTTCCGTTGGGCCTGCTGCAACCCATAGCCACCGGGGAGCGCCCATGGTCACACCTGGGGATGGATTTCATTGTGGATCTCCCTGCATCCCGAGGCCATACGGTCATTCTCATGATTGTGGATCGGTTTTCCAAAATGTGCCACTGTGTTCCTCTCAAGAAGTTACCCTCTGCACAAGAATTGGCCACGATTTTTGCCTGGGAGGTCTTCCGGTTGCACGGTTTGCCCAAGGAGATAGTGTCGGATCGGGGGAGTCAGTTTGTGTCCAGGTTCTGGTGCGCCTTTTGCTCCCAGTTGGGGATTCATCTCTCCTTCTCCTCGGCCTACCACCCTCAGTCCAATGGGGCCGCAGAACGATCCAATCAGGCCTTGGAGCAATTCCTTCGTTGCTATGTCTCCGATCACCAGGACAATTGGGTTGACCTCCTGCCTTGGGCTGAGTTTGCCAGGAACACGGCGGTGAACTCTTCCTCTGGGACGTCTCCCTTCATGGCCAATTATGGGTTCCAACCTGCCGTGTTACCGGAGGCATTCTCTCCCCAGGATATTCCGGCTGTGGAGGATCACCTTTCCGTCCTACGCGCCTCTTGGGTACAGATCCAGAAGTCCCTTGAGGTCTCTGCGCAGCGCCAGAAACTCCAGGCTGATCGCAGACGAGCGCCTGCTCCTTCCTACCAGGTCGGAGACCGTGTATGGTTGTCCACTCGCAACCTCAACCTTCGAGTGCCCACTCCCAAGCTGGCTCCTCGCTTTGTTGGTCCCTTCCGAGTGCTTCGCAGGGTAAACCCGGTAGCCTATGCCCTTGCGCTTCCTCCTGGCATGCGGATCTCCAACGTGTTTCATGTCTCCCTGTTGAAGCCACTGGTGTGCAATCGCTTCACTTCCTCGGTTCCTCGGCCTCGTCCGGTCCAAGTGGGCAATCATGAGGAGTATGAGGTGAGCAATATCCTGGACTCACGCCTGGTCCGCGGTCGGGTGCAGTTTTTGGTCCACTGGCGTGGTTACGGTCCAGAGGAGCGTTCCTGGGTTCCCTCCGCAGATGTCCATGCTCCTGCCTTGCTCCGAGCCTTCCACGCACGTTTCCCTCAGAAACCGTTTTTTGCACCGCGGAGGAGGGGCCCTTGAGGGGGAGGTACTGTCATGGTCTTACCTCTCTCCTGTCTTCTTCGTTTGACATGTGCTGGCGGCCATCTTGGTTTCTGGGACTCTTGTAGCCTCCCACCCTGCGGCTCCTCCAGGAGCTGGATGCCTGGCTCACATATATAGGAGCTCTGTGGCTTCAGTTCCTTGCTTGGTCCTCCTGTGTTCACATGCTTCTAAGACTGCTGCTGCTTCTGGTTCCGATCCTGGCTTCGTCTGACTTCCCTGCTGGTTCCTGATCCTGGCTTCGTCTGACTTCCCTGCTGGTTCCTGATCCTGGCTTCGTCCGACTACCCTTCTGGTTCCTGACCTCTGGCTTCGCAAGACTCTGTTTAACCATCCGTTTGGACTTTTGCTTTACAGCTTGATTTTCAATAAAGCCTTCTTATTTTCACTTATCTCTTGTTGTACGTCTGGTCCATGGTTCCGTGACAATTGCGCTGTCATGCAACACTGTACCCAAACAGAATTTTTATTTTTTTGTTCCCACAAACAGAGCTTTCTTTTGGTGGTATTTGATCACCTCTGCGGTTTAAATTGTATGCCAAACAAATAAAAAAAGACAGAGAATTTGGAAAAAAAATATATTTTTCTTTTGTTTCGGTTATAAAATTTTGTAAATAAGTAAGTTTTCTATTTTTCTGATGGGCACTGATGAGGTGGCACTGTTATGCAGGACTGATGGGCATTACTGATGCCACTGGCAGGCATTGGGGATGGGCACTGATCGGCATTTCCCTGGTGGTCTAAGGTGGCATACCTGGTGTTCTAGTGTGATGGCCACTGATTGGCATTTCCCTGGTGGTCCTGGCGGCATCCTGGTGATCTTGGGCCAGCATCTGAGGGGGAGGTCTGCGCTGATAAACAAGCAGCGCAGACCCCCCCCGCCAGGAGAATAGCCGATCGGCTCTCCTCTACTAGCGTCTGTTAGACGCGAGTGAGGAAAAGCTGATCAGCGGCTCTTCCTGTTTACAACGTGATCAGCCGTGATTGGACAAGGCTGATCACGTGGTAAAGAGTAAGGATGAGCTCTGGCGTGTTCGCACAGTCCACGTGCAGAGCCCGCCAGGAAGTCAGCACCATGCTGCGCTAATCACAGGCAGGGAGACATTGTCCCGATGCTCGGCTGCAGAGATCGGGAAATATCTCCCTGCCTGTGATTAGCGCGGTGTCGACTTCCTGGCGGGCTCTGCACGTGGACTGTGCGAACACGCCGGAGCTCATCCTTAGTAAAGAGACTGCGTCGGAGGCTCTTTCCCGAGATCGGTGTAGCGGTGTGTCAGATTGACACGCTGCACCGCCGATTGGCGCGATGCGTACCCCTGAACCACCGCCCGCCTATAATTCTGCTATAGGCCGAGTGGGAAGTGGTTAACGGAGAAACATTTTTGACTATTTTCATTGTAAAAAACGCTTCTAAATGCAAACGCGGCCCAACGTACGTTATTTAAACGTCGGTTACTATCTGTCAAGTTAAACTGTCCAGGAGAGGTTGTAAAAAGCGTCCTGTGTACATGGAGCCCAAGGCTGGCCATACACTATACAATACAATTGTACAATCTACTTTAGATCTATCTTCAACGATGTGGTACAAGAGCCTGCCTTGATACTGATTGAATGCAACGTGTAAAACAATGCACAAAGATGGTACAACCTGACTGTATAGTGTATGACCGACTTATCCACAGTTGCCCCTACAGCCCTCAGTCCTGTCCACCCCCAGCACATACTCACCTCCAGCACCGCCAGCCGTCATAACACTTCCGGCTTCCTTTGCAATACCGCCCTCAACCAGCAGAGGGTCATCAGCGTGAACCGCAAACAATGCGTTCCAAATTGGCGTGGTCGCGTCAGCCGGTGTCCACACCCAATCACAATCCTGTCGTGCTGGCAGTGTGCCAGGACGTGCGCCGTGACGTCGCGTTTCCTCGGTGCGTGTCTCGGAAAGACTTCGCTGGCTGGTAAAGTGAGGAGGAAGAGGAGGGCGGACAGCGGCGGGAGGAGAGAAGGGAAGAGAAGAAGAAGGGACCCGTGTGGTGTGCGCCTCAGGTACGAGTGTGGGGGAAAGGAGAGGAGGAGGGGGGGTCGGGATATGGTGGGGGTACCATATGGGAGGGTCCCATTTTCTCACTACATTCCAGAGAGTCGGGAATTTGGATGTTTACCTCTCCCCACTGGAGTTCGGGGGGGCCCATATAGGGGGAGGGGAGGTCAAAGTTTATATTAAAGGGGAACCTTACACTCTCCTGAAGAATAAAATAATGTACTTTGGGGCGCGCCCCCCCCTGTCACCGCTACTCTGGGGCATGCCCCCCGTGTCACTGTTACCTTTGAGCGCGCCCCCCGTGTCACCGTTACTTTTGAGCGCGCGTCACCATTACGTGGGGCATCCCCCCACCGTGTCACCATTACATGGGGCGTCTCTCCCACACCGCGTCACCATTACGTGGGGCGTCTCCCCCCCCCACTGTGTCACCATTATGTGGGGCGTCCCCCCCCCACCGTGTCACCATTACGTGGGGCGTTCCCCCCCCCGTGTCACCATTACGTGGGGCGTTCCCCCCCCCCACCGTGTCACCATTACGTGGGGCGTTCCCCCCCCCCCCGTGTCACCATTACGTGGGACGTTCCCCCCCCCCCGTGTCACCATTACGTGGGGCATCCCCCCCCCCGTGTCACCATTACGTGGGACGTTCCCCCCCCCCCCCCCGTGTCACCATTACGTGGGCGTTCCCCCCCCCCCCCGTGTCACCATTACGTGGGGCGTTCCCCCCCCCCCCCCACCGTGTCACCATTACGTGGGAGGTCCCCCCCCACCGTGTCACCATTACGTGGGAGGTCCCCCCCCACCGTGTCACCATTACGTGGGAGGTCCCCCCCCCCCCCTACCGTGTCACCATTACGTGGGGCATCCCCCTACCGTGTCACCATTACGTGGGGCGGCGTCCCCCCCCCCCCACCGTGTCACCATTACGTGGGGCGGCGTCCCCCCCCCCCCACCGTGTCACCATTACGTGGGGCGGCGTCCCCCCCCTCCCACCGTGTCACCATTACGTGGGGCGGCGCCCCCCCCCCCCCCCCCCCCCGTGTCACCATTGCGTGGGGCGGCGTCCCCCCCCCCCCCCCACCGTGTCACCATTACGTGGGGCGGCGTCCCCCCCCCCCCACCGTGTCACCATTGCGTGGGGTGGCGTCCCCCCCCCCCCACCGTGTCACCATTACGTGGGGCGTCTCCCCTACCGTGTCACCATTACGTGGGGCGTCTCCCCCCCCACCGTGTCACCGTTACGTGGGGCCCCCCCCCACCGTGTCACCATTACGTGGGGCGTCTCCCCCCGACCGTGTCACCATTACGTGGGGCGTCTCCCCCCCCCCCCGACCGTGTCACCATTACGTGGGGCGTCTCCCCCCCCCCCTACCGTGTCACCATTACGTGGGGCGTCTCCCCCCCACCGTGTCACCGTTACGTGGGCCCCCCCCCACCGTGTCACCATTACGTGGGGCGTCACCATTACGTGGGGCGTCTCCCCCCCCCCCCCCCCCACCGTGTCACCATTACGTGGGGCGTTCCCCCCCCCCCCGTGTCACCATTACGTGGGGCGTTCCCCCCCCCCCCCCCCCCCCCCCGTGTCACCATTACGTGGGGCATCCCCCCCCCACCGTGTCACCATTACGTGGGACGTTCCCCCCCCCCCCCCCGTGTCACCATTACGTGGGGCGTTCCCCCCCCCCACCGTGTCACCATTACGTGGGGCATCCCCCCCCACCGTGTCACCATTACGTGGGAGGTCCCCCCCACCGTGTCACCATTACGTGGGGCGTCCCCCCCCCCCCCTACCGTGTCACCATTACGTGGGGCATCCCCCCCCCTACCGTGTCACCATTACGTGGGGCAGCGTCCCCCCCCCCACCGTGTCACCATTACGTGGGGCAGCGTCCCCCCCCCCTCCACCGTGTCACCATTACGTGGGGCGGCGTCCCCCCCCCCCACCGTGTCACCATTACGTGGGGCAGCGTCCCCCCCCCCCTCCACCGTGTCACCATTACGTGGGGCGGCGCCCCCCCCCCCCCCCCGTGTCACCATTACGTGGGGCGGCGTCCCCGACCGTGTCACCATTACGTGGGGCGTCTCCCCCCCCCCGACCGTGTCACCATTACGTGGGGCGTCTCCCCCCCCCCTACCGTGTCACCATTACGTGGGGCGTCTCCCCCCCCCACCGTGTCACCGTTACGTGGGGCCCCCCCCCCACCGTGTCACCATTACGTGGGGCGTCTCCCCCCTACCGTGTCACCATTACGTGGGGCGTCACCATTACGTGGGGCGTCTCCCCCCCCCCCCCACCGTGTCACCATTACGTGGGGCGTCTCCCCCCCCCCCCCACCGTGTCACCATAACGTGGGGCGTCTCCCCCCCCCCCCCACCATGTCACCGTTACGTGGGGCGTCTCCCCCCCCCCCCCCCCACCATGTCACCGTTACGTGGGGCGTCTCCCCCCCCCCACCATGTCACCGTTACGTGGGGCGTCTCCCCCCCCCCCCCCACCATGTCACCGTTACGTGGGGCGTCTTCCCCCCCCCACCGTGTAACCATTACGTGGGGCGTCTCCCCCCCCCTACCGTGTCACCATTACGTGGGGCGTCTCCCCCCCCCCCCCCTACCGTGTCACCATTACGTGGGGCGTCTCCCCCCCCCTACCGTGTCACCATTACGTGGGGCGTCTCCCCCCCCACCGTGTCACCGTTACGTGGGGCCCCCCCCCACTGTGTCACCATTACGTGGGGCGTCTCCCCCCCTACCGTGTCACCATTACGTGGGGCGTCTCCCCCCCTACCGTGTCACCATTACGTGGGGCGTCTCCCCCCCTACCGTGTCACCATTACGTGGGGCGTCTCCCCCCCTACCGTGTCACCATTACGTGGGGCGTCTCCCCCCCTACCGTGTCACCATTACGTGGGGCGTCTCCCCCCCTACCGTGTCACCATTACGTGGGGCGTCTCCCCCACCGTGTCACCATTACGTGGGGCGTCTCCCCCACCGTGTCACCATTACGTGGGGCGTCTCCCCCACCGTGTCACCATTACGTGGGGCGTCTCCCCCACCGTGTCACCATTACGTGGGGCGTCTCCCCCACCGTGTCACCATTACGTGGGGCGTCTCCCCCACCGTGTCACCGTTACGTGGGGCGTCTCCCCCACCGTGTCACCGTTACGTGGGGCGTCTCCCCCACCGTGTCACCGTTACGTGGGGCGTCTCCCCCACCGTGTCACCGTTACGTGGGGCGTCTCCCCCACCGTGTCACCGTTACGTGGGGCGTCTCCCCCACCGTGTCACCGTTACGTGGGGCGTCTCCCCCACCGTGTCACCGTTACGTGGGGCGTCTCCCCCACCGTGTCACCGTTACGTGGGGCGTCTCCCCCACCGTGTCACCGTTACGTGGGGCGTCTCCCCCACCGTGTCACCGTTACGTGGGGCGTCTCCCCCACCGTGTCACCGTTACGTGGGGCGTCTTTCCCCCCCCCCCCCCTACCGTGTCACCGTTACGTGGGGCGTCTTTCCCCCCCCCACCGTGTCACCGTTACGTGGGGCGTCTTCCCCCCCCCCACCGTGTCACCGTTATGTGGGGCGTCTCCCCCCCACCGTGTCACCATTACGTGGGGCGTCACCATTACGTGGGGCGTCTCCCCCCCACCGTGTCACCATTACGTGGGGCGTCTTCCCCCCCCCACCGTGTCACCATTACGTGGGGCGTCTTCCCCCCCCCACCGTGTCACCATTACGTGGGGCGTCTTCCCCCCCCCCCACCGTCTCACCATTACGTGGGGCGTCTTCCCCCCCCCCCCCCCCCCCCACCGTCTCACCATTACGTGGGGCGTCTTCCCCCCCCCCCCCCCCCACCGTCTCACCATTACGTGGGGCGTCTTCCCCCCCCCCCCACCGTGTCACCATTACGTGGGGCGTCGTCCCCCCCCCCCCCCACCGTGTCACAATTACGTGGGGCGTCTTCCCCCCCCCCCCACCGTGTCACCATTACGTGGGGCGTCTCCCCCCCCACCCTGTCACCATTACGTGGGGCGTCTCCCCCCCCACCCTGTCACCATTACGTGGGGCGTCTCCCCCCCCCCCGTGTCACCATTACGTGGGGCGTCTCCCCCCCCCCCCCCCCACCGTGTCACCATTACGTGGGGCGTCCCCCCACCGTGTCACCATTACGTGGGGCGTCTCCCCCCCCCCCCCCACCGTGTCACCATTACGTGGGGCGTCTCCCCCACCGTGTCACCATTATGTGGGGCGTCCCCCCCCCCCCCCACCGTGTCACCATTACGTGGGGCCCCATCTAATGAATTTTGGGAAACCTGCGACCCACCATTTCTAACTTTCGCTCTGATCAATTTTGATTGAACCCTTTTGTATATGTCTGTATTAATACCTAATTTCTATGCATATTGTCCATATGTACCATGTGATTCTATCACCGTTACAATCCCACTTTCCTCTCTTGTTCATAAATGTTGGCTGAATGTGTTTTTTTTTTTTTTTGTAATTAAATCTTTCTCTCGCCGACAGAACTGCATTCTAAACCAAAATGGAGCACAAAAGGAGAAATACCGTGTATAAGCAGGTGGATTTGGAGAATGGCCAAATTGTTGGCATATCGGACCCTGAACTGAGTGATTTTGAGAAGGAACATTTTCTCCTAATGTCTGATGTCGGTACGTCACACTACAGAGATGCCCAAAAAGATGCATTTGGTTATATGGTGGTGCAAAATAAATTTGCAGTTATGAGAACATCATCACATTTGGGATACTTGAGCTGGACACCTTTAAGACCCCTTTCACAAATGGCGGCGGTGGTGGTAAAACGCTGCTATTTTTACCGCCGATGCTATGGGCGGATTTGCAGTGCAATTTGGCCACTAGCGGGGCGCATTTAACCCCCGCTAGCGGCCAAGAAAGGGTTAAAACCCATTGATTTCAGTGGGCAGCAGCGGTGGAGGAGCTGTGTACACACGGCTCATTCACTGCGCCAAGGATGCGGCCAGCAGGACGCTTTTTAACGTCCTGCTAGCGCAACGCTCCAGTGTGAAAGCTCTCAGGCTTTCACACTGGAGACAGTGGCGCAGCTTTTTAAGGGCGGATTGCAGGCGCTATTTTTTTTAACGCTATAGTGCCTGCAATACGCCCTCAGTGTGAAAGGGGTTGTAAAGTCAGAAGGTTTTTTTTATTTACATATATAATGTATAATTTGTTTTTTATAATTTTAACCACCTAAATACTGGGCACTTGCACCCCCTTCCTGCCCAGGCCATTTTTCAGCTTTCAGCGCTGTCCTACTTTTAATGACAATTTCATGGTCATACAACACTCTACCCATGTAAAATATTTATTATTTTCTTCGCACAAATAGAGCTTTCTTTTGGTGGTATTTAATCACTCCTAGGTTTTTTTATTTTTTTCCCTCCAAAAAAAAAGACCAACGTTTTGAAAAAATAAAAAAAAGTTTTTCTTAGTTTCTGTCAGTAAATTTTGCAATCAAAATCGCTGATGGGCACTGATTAGGCAGCACTTATAGGCACAGATGGGCAGCACTAATAGTCAGCACTGACTGGCGGCACTAGTGGGCATTGATGGGCAGCACTAATAGTCGGCACTGGTGGGCACAGATGGGCCGCATTGTTGGGCAGCACTAATAGCCAGCCCTGGTGGGCACAGATGGGCCGCATTGTTGGGCAGCACTAATAGCCACTGACTGACATGAGTTTTGGGCATTGGTTGTTGGCACTGGTGGGCAATCATTACTGGCACTGGTGGCACGTAACTGTAATCAGGTGCTTTGATTACATACCTAGCTGTCCCCTGTGAGGAGATGCCGCTGATCGGCTCTTCTCACCTCACACTCTGTCAGTGTGATACGACGAGAGCCGATTACCGTCATCTCTGTGTTTACATGTGACCTGCTGTGATTGATCACAGCCGATTTACATGGTTAAAGAGCCGCAGCTCTTTACACAGATTGGGGTCGCGCCGTGTCCTAGCAACACGGCGCGGCCGCACTGCGCGCGAGAGCGGTCGTTCTGAGCGCCCGTCATATGATGTCCACCCAGAACAAGAGCCACATCACCCCACCGTCATTTGACGGTGGGCTGGCAGTGGTTAAAAAATTCAGCCCTGGAATATTTGCGCGGTGATGCAATTCTGTACCCAAACAAAATTGCAGCCTTTTTTCCCATAAATAGGGCTTTCTTTTGGTGTTTGACCACCTCTGCAGGTGTTTTTATTTATTTATTTTTTGTGCTATAAACAAAAAAAAGACCATTTTGAAAATGACACAATATTTTGTAATTTTTGCTACAATAAATATCCCCTTTTTTAAAAAAATAAATAAGAAAAGCTAATATTTTCCTCAGTTTAGCCCGATATGTATTCTTCTACATATTTGTGGTCCAAAAAAATCGCAATAAGCGTATATTGATTGGTAGATTGATAAATTAGTTTTCAATTTTTTTTACAAATATGTGAAAAGTGTGAAGTGCATTTGCATTCAGCCCCCCCTGAGACAATACATTGTAGGCTTAAGGCCCGTATACACGATCGGATTTTCCAACGGGAATTGTGTGATGACAGGCTTTTGTCGGAAAATCCGACCGTTTGTTTGCTCCGTTGGACAATTGTCAGAATTTCAGCCAACAAATGTGGGATAGCGTGCTTTAAAATTTTCCGACAACAATCGTGTGTTGCCCAAAGGGTGGCGCTAAAGAGCTGAAAAACCACATTGTTTTGTGTTTGTTGGCCGGCAAGTTCATGGCAAATGCCCTTCGCACAAAAGTCCTACGCTTTGTCCGTAGAAAATCTGATTGCGTGTACACACAGGTAGACTCTTTACTAATTAGGTGAACGGTGCTCAAAGAGTCACCATTGGGCCGGACTTTAGAGGCATAGAAAACAATGGAGAGGTAGAAAAATAAAAATGTATTGAAAAAAGTACATAATATAGTCAACAATGTTCAAAATGTATAAAATGATACAATTTGTACAGTGAGTCCTTGATGCACACGGGCTCACTGTACAAACTGTATCATTTTATATGATTTTTATACATTTTGAACATTGACTATATTATGTACTTTTTTTCAATAAATTGTTTTTTTTCTACCTCTAAAGTCCGGCCCAATGGTGACCCTTTGAGCACCGTTCTTCTTTACGCATGTGGAAATGTAAGTGTTTCCTTTTTCTACTAATTAGGTGACTTTTGAAGGCAATTGGTTCCATCAGATTTTAGTTAGGGGTATCAGAGTAAAGGGGGCTGAATACAAATGCACCCCACATTTTTCTGATATTCATTTGTAAAAATAAACCTTTATCATTTTTCCTTCCACATCACAATTATGTGCCACTTTGTGTTGGTCTATCACATACAATCCCAATAAAACACATTTACATTTTTGGTTGTAACATGACAAAATGTGGAAAATTTCAAGGGGTATGAATACTTTTTTCAAAGCGTTGAGTAAAAACTTTTTAGCACAAATTAACTTAGTGCACAACGTACATATTATTATTATTATTATTATTATTATTATTATTATTATTCAGGATTTATTTAGCGCCAACAGTTTGCGCAGCGCTTTACATCAGGGAAGACAGTACAGTCACAATACACATCAATACAGGAGGGATCAGAGGGCCCTGCTCGTTAGAGCTTACAATCTAGAAGGGAGGGTCAAGTGGAACAAAGGGTAGTTAGCTGTGGGGGATGATCAGATGGACTCAAATGAAAATACAGTTGTTAGGTGTGGGAAGGATAGGCTTCTCTGAAGAGGAGGGTTTTCAGGGATCCTCTAAAAGCTGACAGAGAAGGAGATAGATGGATAGATTGGGGTAAGGAGTTGCATAGGCTTGGAGAGGCTCTAGAAAAGTCCTGGAGACGAGCACGGGAGCAGGTGATGAGAGAGCTAGAGAGTAGGAGGTCTTGAGAAGAACGAAGAGAACATACAGGTTGGTATTTAGAAACTAGGTCAGTGATGTAGCTGGCATATCTGCATATGTTACATTTTTGCACTGCTTCCTCGTACAGTTCTTTTTTTTTTTTCTAAAACTGCTTAATTATAGAGAACTTAACTAGAAATGTGTTACATGACGTGGGATAATTGTGTAATGAGCTCCTTCAGCAGGTCCCCATTATGTTCTGACATTTCACAATACCATGCCGTGGATGACTAGCTACACATATACTCTCACCTTTGCTCTCTGCTATGGAATGGCTAGAATTTCCGTGCAGAAGTTCCACTGTTGACATTGTTAGATCTATACTTTGCTGTCTGTGTTGGTGGAGCCCGGTTTCGTCATCCTGCCTGGTCAGTGCTGCTTCCTGCACATCTTGTTTGAACACATACCTATGTAAACGCTGCTACAAAAGATTAAAAGTATTAGACTGAGTTCACATATATGCAAATTGCATGCCTTTTGCATAACATGTGAGTGTGACCTGCTTTCAATAGAGCCGGTTCACACGTCTGGGGTGGCTACGGTGTGAATTTGAAAATGGTCTTGTGCATTTTCTGGGTCTGGTTCAGGTGTGAATTCAGGGAAAAACTTGCACCTGAACCGGTGAACAGAACGCACAGGACACCGGACTGCAAACTGTAACTAGACCTTTGTGAACTTAGCCTTAACCACTTAAGGACCTTTAAGGTGTTTTTCAGATTTGGTGTTTGCAAGACTAAAACATTTTTTTTTTGCTAGAAAATTACTTAAAACCCCCAAACATTATATATATTTTTTTCTAACACCCTAGAGAATAAAATGGCGATCATTGCAATACTTTTTGTCACACCGTATTTGCGCAGCGGTCTTACAAGCGCACTTTTTTTGGAAAAAATTCACTTTGTTGAATTAAAAAATAAGACAACAATAAATTTGGCCCAATTTTTTTATATATTGTGAAAGATAATGTTACGCCGAGTAAAATGATACCCAACATGTCACGCTTAAAAATTGCGCCCGCTCGTGGCATGGCGTCAAACTTTTACCCTTAAAAATCTCGATAGGCGACGTTTAAAAAATTCTATAGGTTGCATTTTTTGAGTTACAGAGGAGGTCTAGGGCTAGAATTATTGCTCTCGCTCTAACGATCACGGCGATACCTCACTTGTGTGATTTGAACACCGTTGTCATATGCAGGCGCTACTCGCGTATGCGTTCACTTCTGCGCGCGAGCTCGTCGGGACGGGGCGCTTTAAAAAATATTTTTTTTTTTGTTATTTATTTTTAGTTATTTTATTACTTTTTACACTGAAAAAAAATAAAATACATTGATCACTTTTATTCCTATTATAAGGAATGTAAACATCCCTTGTAATAGAAAAAAGCATGACAGGTCCTCTTAAATATGAGATCTGCGGTCAAAAAGATCTCAGATCTCATATTTAGACTAAAATGCAAGAAAAAAATAAAAATATTGAAACTGTCATTTTTTCAAATGACAAAAAAATAAAATGTTTCTTTAAGACGCTGGGTGGGACTGACGTTTTGACGTCACTTCCGCCCAGCAGAGCTATGGGGACGGGTGAAGGACATTTTTCCCTCACTCGCATCCCCAGTCAGCTGCCGAACAGGCCCGATCGCCTCCGCCACTACCGACGGCAACGGTAAGCGGCGGAGGGCGCGGGAGATCGGCGGGAGGGGGGGCCCCCTCTCCCGCCACCGATAACGGAGATCTCGCCGCGAAGACCGCCGTTATCGTGTACAGGACCCTTAGCACTAAAGATGGATATCTCGATTGTGCCAGCAGCTGCTGCCGTTACCGAGATATCCATCTTTAAAATGCCAACGTATATATACAGTGCAGGGTCTGGAAGTGGTTAAAGTGTTACTAAACACACAACAGTAAAATCAGTCTGTATGTGCAGTAAAGCATGTTTGTTATCCTCCCTGTGGAACCAGGTGTAAATCCTGCACATTGAGCAAAAAGGCTGTTTGCTCCGGTCTTCTCTGATCCTCCCCTTCTTCCACTGTCACCAAACCATCTCCCTGTAGTACAGAGCCTTGGGGGCACTCTACACATGCTCAGTTTGGTGTGTATTGCTAGAGTTTTTTTGGGGGGCAGGGTGCATGTGATCAGCACTGTCCAGGCAGAGGGTCTAGAACAAGGGTCTTCAAACCATGGCCCTCCAGTTGTTCAGGACCTACAATTCCCATCATGCCTAGTCATGTCTGTGAATGTCAGTTTTACAATGCCTCATGGGATGTGTAGTTCCGCAACAGCTGGAGCGCCATAGTTTGAGTATCCCTGGTCTAGAAGGTCATGCAGCTTTATAAGACAATTGGAGTAGAATGAAAACTCCTCCTACAAGCTTTAAAGTGGAGTTCCTGCAGCTGCTGACTTTTAAAATATGGACACTTGCCTGTCCAGGGTGTCTGCGATGTCCTCACTCAAAGCCATCCCATCTCTCGGCTCCTGGGTGGAGGCCCCGGCATCTTAAGTAAGGGAATCAGGAAGTGTGCAGCTTCACAGCTTGGTTTCCTACTGCGCACGCGCGAGTCGTGTTGGGCGTTGAGTGGTCCCTGCTATCTAATGGGACCTGTGTCTCTCCCAGAAGACAGCAGGGGGGCGGCGTACATGGTGCAGATCACTGCGGCGATCTTTTGCCGGAAGTGGGAGCAAATGCCTGATTAGATGGGTATCTGCTCCCCCCTGCCAAATGTGACACCGGAGGGGGGGGGTCCGGACATTCCATTTTTGGGTGGAACTCTGCTTTAACCAGACACTGATAGAAGTCACAAGACTGCTATATACTGCTGATGAGAAAAGATATTTAGCAGTTTAGATTTGCTAAAATAATTAATTATATTTCCGTGTTCTGTGGGAGACCAGATATAGTGAATGCAGAGTCCTGGGTTTAGTATCGCTTTAATTTCATCCCTACACCTTGGATTTAATGAAAAGACTTAAAAAAAAAAAAAAAAGAGAGAGAAAATTTAAAACTGAAATATAAGACAATATTTTTTCATAAGCGTGACAGAACAGATGGCAAAAGAGCAGGTAAACCAGAAAGGCAAGAACATGAAGGGCTTGTTCCCAGAAGCCTGCATGCTAAAACAAGTTTAGTGGTGGGGAGGGACGGGGCTTTGCCTTGTTACAACATAAAGCATTGTTGTTTGCTTTTAATTCTTTTTAACTTTATTGAAATGTCACAAAATGACAGACTCGGGGAGCGCTAAACGTCTGTGGGTTAGGTGCCCAAAGTTAATTGTCTTGGGTGCTAACAACCCCCGCTACGAAAATAATTTTACTGTTAGGGGTCCCCACAACAAAATACATTTCTTTATCGTACATCACGGGACACAGAGCGGCATAGTAATAACTATGTGGGTTATAGAGCCTACCTTCAGGTGATGGACACTGGCACTCAGACAGGAAGTTCCCTCCCTATATAACCCCTCCCACACAGGGAGTACCTCATTTTTTTCGCCAGTGTCTTAGGTGTTGGTCACGTTTGTGAAAGCTCTTGCTTATGGAGTCCCTGGAGCGCCTGGAGCGTTGCTCCCCTCCCTTCCTGCTAGCCTCCATCGGGCCTGGACGTGCGCGCGTGTGGCGTGCGGGCCTATGGCGTGGGCGCGCGGCGGGGTGGGCGGGACATCTTGGGACGCCCGCCGAGAAGCAAACAGAGGTTCCGGTCGTTTGGAAAGATTGGGCCTGGATGTTTGGAAAGGTTGGGCCGGAATATCCCTCAGGACTTGTCTTGTCAGATCCTTTAAAGCCTGGCAGACCCCTATAGCCACAATAGCTGGCTGGATTACTGCCCCCGCCGTGGTAAAGGATGCTTTTAGCAAAGTTTCCAATCGCTTATCCGCTGAGTCCTTAAACATTTGGACATTATCCACAGGGCAGGTAAGGCTTTTATTAACACATGACACTGCTGCATCTACTGAGGGGACCGTCCACTTCTTTGTGAACCTCTCTTCCAACGGATAGAGAACTGAAAATCTCTTAGGAGGGACAAAGAGCCTATTTGGGCGAACAGAGAGGGCTACTCTCGCCACTCTGATTAATGCCAGAAAGCCTGTGTCAAGATTGATCTATTACAGGGTCTGGAGGGCTTGCGTAGCCTGGTGTGAGGCTAAGGGGTGGCACCCTCGTAAGTTTCTGGTTGGAATGATTCTGGAATTTCTTCAACTAGGTGTAGACATGAATTTAGCAGTCAGCACCATTAAGGGGCAGATTTCAGCTTTGTCTGTACTATTTCAGAGACCTTTAGCTACCCACTCTCTGGTTAAGACTTTTCTGCAGGGGTATTACGGATTAATCCCCCAATTAGAACCCCCTTGTGTCCTTGGGACCTAAACCTGGTCCTCTCGGCCTTGCAGAAACAGCCCTTTGAACCATTGAGGGAAATTCCCTTAGTTTTACTAACCAGGAAGCTAGTGTTCTGGTAGCCATGGCTTGGGCCAGAAGAGTTTCAGAGCTGGCCGCTCCTTTCTTGTCAGGAACCATATTTGGTCATCCACAAGGATAAAGTTGTGTTACGGCCTCATCCATCCTTCCTTCCGAAGGTAGTATCAGGGTTTCATTTAAACCAGGATCTTATCCTTCCTTCCTTTTTCCCAAATCAGAGTTCGGGGAAGAAAGGTTACTACATTCTTTGGATGTGGTAAGGGCGGTCAAAGTCTATCTAAGGGCCACTGCCCAGATCCGTAAGACTGAGGTCTTATTTGTCCTGCCAGAAGGGCCAGGCGGCATCTAAAGCCACTATTGCCATTCAGCAGACAATCTCGCAGGCCTACGGATTGAAGGGGAAGAGTCCCCCAGTGTCAATAAAGGCTCACTCTACCAAGGTAGTGGGCGCTTCTTGGGCTGTGCATAAAGTCTCCATGGCTCAAGTCTGTAGGGCGGCGACCTGGTCGTCCGTCCACACATTTTCAAAATTTTACCAGTTGGACGTTAGAGGGCGCACGGACATAGCCTTTGGGCAGGCGGGACTGCAGTCTAGATCTCCACGTCCAGGGGCGCCTATACGGTTTGATTATTTTTTACTGGTTTCCCTCCCCTCATTTTGGCATTGCTATAGGACATCCCACATAGTTATTACTATGCCGCTCTGTGTCCCGTGATGTACGATAAAGAAAAAGGGATTTTTAATAACAGCTTACCTGTAAAATCCTTTTCTTGTAGTACATCACGGGACACAGAGCTCCCGCCCCTCTTGGGGAATATTGGGACCTGTATTGCTTGCTACAAAACTGAGCTACTCCCTGTGTGGGAGGGGGTTATATAGGGAGGGAACTTCCTGTCTTTCAGTGCCAGTGTCCATCACCTGAAGGTAGGCTCTATAACCCACATAGTTATTACTATGCCGCTCTGTGTCCCGTGATGTACTACAAGAAAAGGATTTTACAGGTAAGCGGTTATTAAAAATCCCTTTTTTATCAAGGGGTCACGGCACTAGAAGGTTGAGATCCACTGCCTTAGAATAAAGCCCTCCAGCGCTGCGTGGTCTTCTTTGGGTTTTGTGTCCTCTGTCTAAATAAATGGCGGCAGGTTGCTATGATGTTACTCCCACGCAGGAGCCGCTGTTTATGGCGTGGGCTCTGAAGATCCGGCACTGTATGCCACTGTTCTATCAGATCAGTGAACGAAAGTGAGGTTCTGTCAGCTGTGCATACGTTTCATGGGTTCACTAATCTGACAGTACACCCAGCTACGGCTTTTGTAATTCTGAGTAATTTTTGCAATAAAGTGAGCGTAGATAAATATAGTATACTGACATCTGCGATGCCTAAAGGTTTAGCGCTGAGCAGTGTGGGGTGTACCAACATGGCCTCTGCCACCTTCCTACTGCTGGCATCCAGCTTCTTCCAAAATGTATTATCAAAATAGCATCACAGAAGTCAGCATACTATATTTATATACGCTCACTTTATTGCAAAAAATTACTCAGAAATTCAAGACGTAGCTGAGTGTAGTAAGATGTCCGCTGCCGCCTTCTGAATGCAGGTGTTCTGTCAGATTTGCAAACCTGGTATCTGTGAAACGCATATGCAGCTGATGGAACGTCCCTTCAGTTCGCTTATCTGATAGAACACCCGCCCTTCAGAGCGCATGCGCCTGTAACGTCATTGGCTGCATGCACTCGGAAAATCTCCTAAACGGTGGAGTTTGGGAGATAGTCACAGTACCTACAGGTAAGCCTTACTACTATAGCCTTGCCTGTAGGTACAAGTGGTAGAACAGACTTTACTACCCCTTTAAAGGTGTGTGGTACTTCAAGAAGATCTAATTGAAATTTGCAGCAGATGCACAAATGTGCATATGCGATGTATAAATATTCTGGGGATGATTTAATAAAGCTGGAGAGTGCAAAATCGGGCTCACTTCTGCTTAGAAACCAATCGGCTTCCAGGTTTTGTTGCCCAAGCTTAATTGAACAGGCTGAAGTTAGAAGCCGATTGGTTTCTCTGCAGAAGCGAGTCTGATTTTGCACTCTCCAGCTTTAGTAAATAAACCCCTGTGTGCCACTACATGTGTGAGAGAACCATGTTCTATATGGGATTATCCAGCAAGCTGCACCTCCTCCTATTATTGATTTATTACTATTTTATTAATGAGTTACAGAGCCTTGCATCACTTGTCACACAGTAAGCTGGCTATGAATTGTTGTACCTAGTGGACACCTGCAGGTCATATTCTAACTATTCATTCACTTTGTTTTCCAGCCAGGGACAACTTAAGGCATTTAAACATTCCACCTGACGTCCCGTATAACATGCGCACCACGCTGTTCCCTCCCCAGTGTCCGAGGGTAAGTGACCTACCTTGCACCAGTTAAAATCTCAGTTACTGTGACTGCCATTAAAGTCAATATTTTTTTTATTTTGGATAGTGTAAGGTAAGGGAGGGTTATAATCCAGGTTTTTTTTTTTTTTTTTTTTTTGGGGGGGGTGTCATATTGTGTAAATTCCTTTTCACTTCCTGTCCTATAGCCAAAACAGGAAGTGAGAGAAAATTGCCCCAAAGTGAGGGAATTCATGATTACCACCAGAACTAGTGTCCCCATAGAAAATTTGTTCCTCTATTCCTGTTCCTGGGGATAACCCAAAAATTGGGATTTTCTTTAACTTTCAATGATAACAGAAAGCAAGCAAGAATGAATGTTCCTAATGGAGGCACAAACTGCACGAAGACCCCTTTCACACTGGGGCGTTTTTCAGGTGCTTTAGCGTTAAAAAAAGTGCCTGAAAGAAGCTGCATCTGCAATATCAATGTGAAAGCCTGAGTGCTTTCACACTGAGGCGCTGCGCTGGCAGGGCATCAAAGTCCTGCAAGCAGCTTCTTTGCAGCACTTTAGGAGTGTTGAATACACCTCTCCTAAAGCACCCCTTCCCATTGATGAAGATTTTTTTTTTTTTTTTTTTTTTTTTACGCCAAAGCGCCTAAAAAATGCCCAGAGTGAAAGGGGTCTAAAAACTTCTTCAAATCCCTATATCCAGAACTGAAAACGGACAAAAAAAAAATAGTTTGCCCTTGGTTATACTTTTAATAGGTGATATTCTCAAGCAACCAATGTGGAGCAATATATAAAACGGAGAATGTAGAAAAACAAAACTATATCTAAGCTTCCCCCCAAGTTATCCAGGCATGTCTTACAAGCCAGCAAGAAAATAAAGGGAACAGGAAAGCGAAGGACATAGAAGGAAAAAATGTCCCCCAGTTGTTAAAGTGGCAGTAAAGGCCTGTTAATGATTTCTACCTACAGGTAAGCATGTAAAAAGGCTTACCTGTAGGTACAGTAAATACCTCTATCTATATATCTTCTAAACGTGCTCGGTTTAGGACAGGGGTGCCCAACCTCTTGAGGAGCGAGGGCCACTTAAGCAACTTGGTAACCGGTCAGGGGCCACAATGAGCAGAGTGGGCGGATGACCAGTCCATGTCCACTCCACACATGCAGAGCAGACACCGACACAGCCCACTCTACTCTATGGGCCCTCCAATCTGATCCGCCCAGATGGAAGTGGATTAATCCCCATCCGTGTTTTTTTTTTTTTTTGCGGATTGGAGGTAGGCAGGTTTTATAGGCCACAAGTCTGTTTACATCCGCTGCTCCAAATGGGGTAATGGAGGGTCCGATTGGGTTGGACTGATTGTGTCAAAGGAGCCTAAGGCTGGGTTCACACTACTACACTACTTTCATCCTACTTTGCTCTGTGTTCAATGTTTCCCTATGAGAGCGTCTTGTAGCGTCCTACACAAGTTGGTCCGACTTTGAAAATGCTCCCTGTACTACTTTTGGTCCTACATTGATCCTACTTCAGGCCCATTGAATATCATTGAAGTCGGTCCAAAGTAGTATCCTGTTCATGAAAGTAGGATGGATGTAGGACCAATGTAGGATAAATGTAGGACCAATGTAGCAGAGCAAAGTAGGATGAAAGTAGTGTAGTAGTGTGAACCCAGCCATAGGCCACTTTCAAACTAATGCGCTGAGATTTACCCACTCTGCGGGTGCAGTGCAGTACACCTGTGGCTTTCCTGCGGGTTATCTTCACTTTGCCAAATACTTCTATTATATGCTGCAGGTGTGGTGCACTTTCTATAAGCTCACCACACCTGCAGGTAATAACTGAAGTCTATAGCTCAGTGCAGATAACCTGCGGATCAGTTTGAAAGTTGCCCAGTAACCACCGCAGCACAGATATGCCCATATACCCTGTGATTTTAGTAATAAACTTCCCTTTTAATAACAGTCCTTCATTCAGATATCACCAGCTATTGCTTTCCTAGGCAGAGTGCATTTGGTAATACTGTGCTTCTTTAAAGCGGGGGTTCGCCCTGTAAAAAAACAAAAAAAACGTTTTTTTTTATTAGACAATTAAATTCGGCATCGTAGCGCGAGCTACGGTATGCCGGTCTTACATTTTTTATGCCCGTACTCACTGCGGTATCGTTGATTGAAGAATCCGGGGAATGGGCGTTCCTCTGGTGAGAGAAGGTGATTGACGGCCGGCCCTGGCACGTCACGCTTCTCCGGAAATAGCCGAAATAGGCTTGGCTATTCACGGCGCCTGCGCATAGCCTGTGCGCAGGCGCTGTGAATAGCCGAGACCTACTCCGGCTGTCTTCGGGGAGCGTGACGTGCCAGAGCCGGCCGTCAATCATCCTCCCTCTCCATAGGCACGCCCATTCCCCGCGGGAGTCGGATTCTTCAATCAACAATAGCACAGTGAGTACGGGGTTTAAAAATTTAAGACCGGCATACCGTAGCTCGCGCTACGATGCCGAAAGTAATGGAATAATGGGGTGAAGGAGGGTGAACTACCGCTTTAAGTCTGAAAAGGGACTGAAAAACGTGGCTATTCGCCATTTATTAGTGTTTTTCAGCCATAAGCTTTTGTGGGACTTTGGTTTTTCTAAAAATTGCAAATGCTGCAAAACTCATGTTGCAGTTTTCTACAGCTAATGATACTGGCGTGTTAATGATGTCCAGTGTGCATGCGGCCTTAATCTTCACTTGAGTAGCTTCATTTTTGGGAGACATATATATATATATATATGTGTATATGTATGTATATGTATGTATATATATATATATATATATATATATATATATATATATATATATATATATATATATATATATATATATATATATATATATATATATATATATATATATATTTCCCCCAACTACTGCAGTTTCTTTGTTCAAGTATCCTATTGGCTGAAAAAGTCTGCATGCATTAGATTTTTTTCTTTTCCTGAATGCCTTTGTTGTGAACAAGCATGAGTTATACATATGAAACCGGTCTACCAATAATCCTGTAACGTCCTGTCTATGTCCTTTGGCAAAGTGACAATGAAGTAACTATTCTACAGATGTTCTTCCTTTTGTGGTGTGCGGCCAATCTTCTTCTTTTTCTTCAATTACTATTGACGGTGGTGATCCGGGGCCCACACCCACGAGGAAATCTTTAACCACAGTCTGAGCGGTGTTGCACTCTTTCTGGAAGCAAAAGCAGCTGTAAAAATACACCTAAAGATGCATTTTAAAAATGCCTTATATGTGTAGGGTTGTGAAGAGGATAAGGGGATGATATCGGTGCCATTAACCACTTCATTACTGGGCACTTAAACCCCCTTCATGCCCAGACCAATTTTCAGCTTTCAACGCTGACGCATTTTGAATGACAATTGCGCGGTCATACAACACTGTACCCAAATTATATTTTTATCATTTTTTCCCCACAAATAGAGCTTTCTTTTCGTGGTATTTGATCACCTCTGCGATTTTTTTTTTTTTTTTTTTTTTTTTTGCGCTATAAACATAAAAAACACACACAATATTTTTTTACTTTTTGTTATAATATCCCATTTTTAAAAAAAATAAAAAATTTCCCTCGGTTTAGGCCGATACGTATTCTTCTACATATTTTTGTTAAAAAAAATCGCAATAAGCGTATATTGATTGGTTTGTGCAAAAGTTATAGTGCCTACAAAATAGGGGATAGATTTATGAATATTTTTTTTTTTACTAGTAATGGCGGCGATTTGCATTTTTTTTTTTTTATTTTATTTTTTTTGTCTTGTCAGGCCTGCGATATTGCGGCGGACGTATCGAACACTTTTGACACAATTTTGGGACCATTCACATTTATACAGGGATCAGTGCTATAAAAATGCACTAATTACTGTATAAATGTGACTGGCAGTGAAGGGGTTAACACTAGGGGGTGAGGAAGGGGTTAAATGTATTCCCTGGGTGTGTTCTTACTGTGTGGGGGGAGGGGACTGACTGGGGGAGGTGACCGATGCTGTGTCCCTATGTAAAGGGACACAGATCGGTCTCCTCTCTCCCTGACAGCACGTGGAGCTCTGTGTGTCCACGTCCTGCTGTGTCACCGACGATCGCGGGTGTCTGGCGGACATCGCGCCCGCCAGGCACACGCATCGGCTCCCGAGCGATGCGCCGTGCACGTTGTTTCCCCGCTGCGCGCCCGGGGAACAACAGGACGTCCAGGGATGTCCACCCGGCAATTGAGAGCCGCGCTGTGGACGTCTTTCATCTATAGCGCGGATCCCAAGTGGTTAACAAGTCATAAAAAATATTTGAAACAAAATTAGAAACAATAGTTTATTCAATGTATAAATTGATTAAAAACATGGACAGTAAGCTAGAAATAACACCGATTTAGAATAGTTGTATCACAATATCCCGACAGGTTTCGGCAAATCGTTGCATTCTTTAGGGGTGTAAGGGTCAATCAGTAAATTTATTACAGTCCCAAGTCAAAAAAATTAGGCGAGATGCTGCATATCAGGGCGACAATATGGAAACCCCAAACCTCAATGTGATTGCAGGGGGCTACTGATTTGAAACTATTATGAAAAAATGATTAGGTTCAAATAGTGGGCGCTGGAAAAACTGCCATAGACGTAGAGAATAGCAGACTGATCACTGGCTAAATTGACTGCACAAGTTGACACAGCTCATAAATTAAAAAGGAGATGTCAATCAATCTTTTTTTTTCATTCAAATTTAAGTTTATTTTCAATAAAATAAATACATACATTTGTATTAAAATAGCAGGATATAAGTCAATAGCTTACAGAAATATAATAATTTAAATACATTTCAATTCATATCAATCATTTCTGTCTTACAAACTGCCATTTATATCTAACTATCCCATATGCTCATCACCATATGGTGAAAGTAAGGCAGTTCACATAAGCAAAAAGGATATAGTATTTCAAAGTAATAATTTATATTTGAAAGAGAAAAAGAATAGTTCTATATATCAAGGAATTCCTAGGTCCATTGTTATCACACAATTAGTTATATAAAGGATAAAACTAAATGAGTGTACCGGACCAAATTACATAGAACAATTAAAGGATAAGATTACCGGAGTACATCAACCTCTCCGACACCCCTAACGGGAACTTGTCAATCAATCCTATGATGGATATAAGCAGGACATCAGCGCACACCGTCTCACTTTTTTCCGCCTTTCCATGTTTTTGATCAAATTATACATTGAATAAACAATTGTTTCTAATTTTGTTTCAAATATTGTGCAGTCAATTTAGCCAGTGATCAGTCTGCTATTCTCTACGTCTATGGCAGTTTTTCCAGCGTCCACCATTTGAACTTTATCATTTTTTCATAATAGTTTATATCAGTAGCCCCCTGCAATCACATTGTGGTTTGGGGTTTCCATATTGTCGCCCTGATATGCAGCATCTCGCCTCGTTTTTTTGACTTGGGACTGTAATAAATTTACTGATTGACCCTTACACCCCTGAAGAAGGCAACAATTTGCCGAAACATGTCGGGATATTGTGATACAACTATTCTAAATCGGTGTTATTTCTAGCTTACTGTTCATGTTTTTAATCAATTTATACATTGAATAAACTATTCTAATTTTGTTTCAAATATTTTTTATGACTTGTTAATGGCACCGATATTATCCCCTTATCCTCTTCACAACCCTATACTATCTCTTAGGGATGAAGTGCCGTATCGAATAGAGGATACACCAATCACTTTTTTCCGCCTTTTATGTGTATTAACTGCTTGCCGACCAGCCGCCGTCATTCTACGGCGGCAGGTCGGCTCTCCTGGGCGAGAGCCCGTACATTGACGTTGGCTCTTTTTGCGGCCACTAGGGGCGCGGTCGCACCGCCGGAGGCGCGCGCCCCCCGCTTGTCCGTGAACCCCGTGCGGGTGCCCGGAGGGGGCGATTGCCGCCGGGCACCCGCGATTGCTCGTTACAGAGCGGGGACCGGGAGCTGTGTGTGTAAACACACAGCTCTCGGTCCTGTCAGCGGGGGAAATGCTGATCTTCTGTTCATACAATGTATGAACAGAAGATCAGTGTTTCCCCTAGTGAGGCCACCCCCCCCCCCACAGTTAGAACACACCCAGGGAACATACTTAACCCCTTCCCTGCCCCCTAGTGTTAACCCCTTCACTGCCAGTGGCATTTTTATAGTAATCCAATGCATTTTTATAGCACTGATCGCTATAAAAATGCCAATGGTCCCAAAAATGTGTCAGAAGTGTCCGCCATAATGTCGCAGTACCGAAAAAAAATCGCTGATCGCCGTCATTACTAGTAAAAAAAAATATTAATAAAAATGCCATAAAAATACCCCCTGTTTTGTAAACGCTATAACTTTTGCGCAAACCAATCAATTAACGCTTATTGTGATTTTTTATTTATTTATTTTTTTACGAAAAATATATAGAAAAATACGTATCGTCCTAAACCTGAGGAAAAAAATGTTTTTTTTATATATTTTTGGGGGATATTTATTATGGCAAAAAGTAAAAAATATTCTTTTTTTTCAAAATTGTCGCTATATTTTTGTTTATAGCGCAAAAAATAAAAACCGCAGAGGTGATCAAATACCACCAGTTTTTGCACTATAAACAAAAAGAGCGACAATTTAGAAAAAAATACATTGTCTTTTACTTTTTGCTATAATGAATATCCCACGTTTTATTTATTTTTTTACCCAAAAAAAGTTTTTCTCAGTTTAGGCCAGGGGTCTCCAAACTTTTCAAACCAAGGGCCAGTTTATTGTTCTTCAGCCATTAGAAGGGCCGGAAAAAGCCCCGGGCCCAGCATTGGTGAGAATAAATATGGCCTCATAGTTTGCGATCAGTAGGATAAGGAGTAGTGCCCCTATTAGTAGGAGTAATTGTATCAATGAGGTATCAGTGGAAGAAAAAGTGCCCCATTGTTGGAGTCAGTGGGAAGAATAGTGCCTCATATCAGAGGGAGGAATAAAGCCTGAGGGCCGGATAAAGGCTAGCAAAGGGCCGCAGTTTGGAGACCCCTGGTTTAGGCCGATATGTATTCTACATACCGTATATACTCGAGTATAAGCCGAGTTTTTCAGCAAAAAAAATTTGTGCTGTAAATGCCCCCCTCGGCTCATACTCGAGTCACCTTTTTGCGCCTGATTTCCCGGACTTTGAGGACCCGGTACCAGCACACATGTAGCCCCATTCTTCCACTACAAGTGTGCAAAGTTTGTTGTCCGAGGGACCTATGGACGTGGAGCACCGATTTTTCGGGCACCCCTTCCATAGACTCCCATGTTAAACGGTCATTTCTCTGGTAACTTTGGGGACCCGGTGCTGGCCGTAGGTCCGCTGGACTTGAAAATTGGCACACTTCTCCTCTACAAGTGTGCAAAGTTTGCTGTCTGGGGGGCCTATGGCCGGGGAGCACCAATTTTTCAAAGCCCGGCACCCCTTCTATATACACTCATGTTAAAAGTTAGTCTAGTCATGGACACAGTGAGGCATGGACACCCTAGTCTTATACTCGAGTCAATACGTTTTTGCATTTTTTGTGGTAAAATTAGGTGCCTCAGCTTATACTTGAGTATATACGGTATTTTTCAAAACAAATCGCAATAAGTGTCTGTTGATTGGTTTGCGCAAACGTTATAGCAGCTGCAAAATTGGGGGTAATTTTATGGCAGTATAATAATATTTATTTTTTACTAGTAATGGCGGCGATCTGCAATTTTTTTTTTATTTTTTTTATTGGGACCATTCCCATTTATACAGCGATTAGTGCTATAAAAATTCACTGACTACTGTAGAAATGTCACTGGCAGGTAAGGGGTTAACACTAGGGGGTGATCAAGGGGTTAACTGTGTTCCCTAGATGTGTTCTAACTGTAGGGGGGATAGGACTTACTAGGGGAAGCGAGAGATCGGTGTTCATACTTTGTATTAACACACAATCAGTCTCTTCTCCCCCAAGACAACCAGGATCCGTGTGTTTACACACACACAGGTCCCTGGGTTCTCGCTCTGTCAGGAGCATTCATGGGTGCCCGGAAGTCATCGCGCCCATCAGGCACTCACATTGGCTCCGGGGGTGAGCCACCGAAGCACGTGTGCCCCTAGTGGCCAAAAGGCAAAGCGGCGTAAGGTAACGTAAAACTACAGCGTATGGTTGGCAAGTGGTTAAGCATTAAATGTGCTTAGCACTTAAACATATTTAAGCTTGTGAAGACGTGCTGGGAATTTCATGCAGCGAAACTCTTCTCTCCAGAAGTGACTTTTTTTTTTTTCTGCCTCTAAACTTAAAATTTGTGCATGGACATATAGGCTAACACAGAGGCGTCAAAAGCCTTGAAAAATGTCATTTTTACATTATGCATGAGGACTAAACTAAAACTGGAGCAACAGGAGTCTGGAAATCTGGGTGTGGTGCGTGTTTTTAGAACACTTTGTCCTGAATATGTAAATCAGAATTCTACACGTTGACACCTTCTCTAAAAATGTTGATCTTGCAAGTGTTCAGCCCGGTCATTAGAGGGAATATACTGCCTTTTATTTAGATTCTGTGATTCCTTTTTTTTTTTTTTTTTAGGCAGCCCTGGCCCAGACCATTTACTGCACTAACAGGTGCGCTAGCTGGCTACGCTGTATATTACCTGTATGTAGCCTCAGCTATATACAGTATAAAGTAATTTTCCTGGAACAAAACAATCAGGCTAAGTGCTGCTCAGCCATTCACAGGGAGCTTTGTGCGGGACGATCTTCACATCAGCCATTCATTGATAGAATTGTATTCTATCAATGAAGATCGTCCTTGTAGGCTTTTTGTGAATGGCTGTGCAGCGGGGAGTTCGATAAGAAGTTATCCTAATGCTACTGGAACACGGCCGGTGTATTGTCACATTCTGCTGCCTATCGTAGAATGCTGCGGAAGTCACGTGGCGGCCAACTGCGCATGCGTTCCAATGGATTCACGACAGTACACACCAGTGAAACCTCGGTCGGCATCCAGGCTCTTTCCTTAACATCCCCGTGGATTGGAGGATGTTAAAAAAAAGAGCCAGGAGGCCGAGCGAGCGGAGCGAGCCGTCCGAGCGAAGCGAGGTCGTGAGGCCGACTGGCCACTTTCCTCTAAATCCACATCGCCCTGAATGCCGGGTTCGCTGGTGTGTACTGTTGTAAATCTATTGAAACGCATCGCACTTGCGTTTGGAACGCATTGCACATGCGCAGTTGGCCGCCATGTGATATCCGCAGCATTCTACGATGGGCAGCAGACTGTGACACTACACCGGCCGGCTTTCACGCTAATTGCTTGTGCTTTGTGTGAAAGCAGTCTTAAGCCCCATACACACTATTAGATTTTCTGCCGATTTTTGTCTTCAGATTTACCAAATCCATGTAGTGCAAGAGCCTGACTGATTGTATACAAATTGAAACTCTTAATTTTTGACCTCATATTATATGGTTTTGGTAAATCTGAAGACAAAAATCTGCAGAAAATCTAATGGTGTGTATGGGGCCTAAGGGTCAGATTTGTCTGCCGCAATGTTGCAGTCCCGCTAAAAATCACAGATGGCCGCCATTACCAGTGAAGTCCATAAATATATCCCATAGTTTTAGATGCTATAACTTTTGCGCAAACCAATATACGCTTATTGGTCTTTTTTTTTGGTCAAAAAAAAAAAAATATGTAGAAGAATACATATTGGCTTAAATTATGAAAACATTTTCGTGTTTTTTTTTTTTTTTTGGTGGCATATGTATTCTAGCAGAAAGTAAAAAAAAATATAGATATATTTTTCAAAATTGTCAATCTTTTTTGTTTATAGTGCAAAGAATGAAAACCGCAGAGGCGATCAAATACCACCAAAAGAAAGCTCTATTTTGTGTGTGTGTGTGTGTGACGACGACGACGTAAATTGTATTTAGGTACAGCGTCGCACGACCACACAATTGTCAATTAAAGTAACGCAGTGCCGTAGCAAAAAAAAAAATGGCCTGGTCATTCCAAGGCTGAAATGGTTAAACATTACGTGGGTGGACATACACACCCTTTTTTTAAAGGAATGCTGTTGAAGATGTAAAGTATTTACAGCATGTGACGATGAATGATTCTCTGGTATTTGTCACTTTTCTGCCTCTATGGAAAAATAAAAGGGATGTCAAGTAGTTTCTAGTAAAAAGGGTTGTTGGGGGGTTTTTTTTTTTAAATTATGCTCCCCATTTCCCTGGAAGTTTGGGGATGCTGAGAGCATTCATATTTTGAAGCGATAAATGTTTTTGGAGCAAAATTCTAGCAAAAATCAAAAGCATTGCAAGTCTGTTTTTCCTTTCCAGAGATTTTTCTTCACCTTCAATCCTATAAGGAGATCTTTCTAAGTGCTCGTTTGTACTTGCTTTTGGTCTCTGAAGAGTGGTCCACGTTTTTGGATCGCTCTTTAGAAAGCTGAAAGTGATAACGCTTTCCCATTCTAAAATCCAAAACCTAACAATTTTTTTAGCATGTAGGTAGGTACATTCTATGTTCATACCTACATTCTAGGCCATTTTCCAAAAGGTTAAAATGGAACTCTGCAATGTGGCTATTTGTGGGTATATTCTTTTTATTTAAAGCTGAAGTTTAATAGCCTTATATTTTTACTTCCTACCGTAGTTCCTCCCTCCCTGCCACCTCATCAACATGCCACCTCATCAACATGCATGATGGTCCATATTTTAGACCCAGTGATGTCGTCATTGGCTCTGTGTGTTTCTCTATACCTGACATCATTAAATGGCGGACCGCAGTCCGGCCCCAGTCACTGTTTGATTCAGCCTGGCCACAGTCCCACCGTTTAGGAGCCTGTTTCAGCTGCCCTCACCGCTGTCATTCCTATCAAGTTGTTATCGGGCAGGACAGCTCTGCATGGGGTAGGGTGGCAGGACAGCTCTGCATGGGGAGGCAGGACAGCTCTGCATGGGGAGAAGGGGGACGCCAGAAGGTGTTTTTGGGACTTTAAATGAGATTACATACGAAATGCATCTCCATCCCAGATTCAATATGAAATAAAAGATTGGGACTTTAAATGAAACCGTGTGCTGATGGGGATAAAAAATGAATAGAATCAATTGAACAGCTCTGCATGGGGTGGCAGGACGATGACATCGGAGGCAGTACAGATCCGGATGGACGGCGGTAGCTGCCAAGTTAACTAGCAGGTGATTGGTTGCTAGCAACAAATCAAAAGCTAGTTACCAGGAAAAATTGTGCAGCTTTCACCCTCCTTCCGGAGCTGTCCTGCCGTTGGAGACCCCCACTTGCTTCCCGGGGTCCATGCAGAGCTGTCATGCCGCCAATGTGCTCCTCCTGCCCCCCGGGGTCCATGCGTAGCTATTCCACCGCCAATGTCCTCATTTTGCCTCCGATGTCAGCTATAGATTTGCCTTCCGCCCCGTTTAGGTAGGACCTCAAAGAGAGCTGTCGCTACTGTGAAGGATGTGTGGGAAGCCGTGGATTATGTAAAAGAGAGGTGGGGGGCTGAGGGCAGGAATGGGGGCGGGGAAGAATGAGGACAGGATTGCAAGGGGGGGGGGGGGGCGTGACAGGAATGTGAAGAAGGGAGGTGACATAAAGGGGGAATGAGGTAGCAGGGGGGCGCCAAGGACAAGAATTGGGTAATACAAAGTGGGGGGGGGGGGGTGAGAGGGGGTGATATGTAGTGGGCTGAGGACAGTAATGTGAAGGGGGAGGGGGCTGATTTAAAGGGGACAGAACAGGAATGTGATGGGGGGGGTGAAATTAATGAGGGGGGGTTCAAAACACTGCTGTGAAGGGGGCTGTGATGTGCGCGGGGGGGGGGCGGGGCTAAAAACATTGTTCTGATGTGAAGCATCTGAGGCTAGGTTCATATCACTGCTACCTGTGTTGAGCATGTAGGCTGTTTTACATGCAGAAAAGTTCATTATTCTTTTTTTATTATTAAACTTTTTACCGCTGAAAAAGTTTTGGTGACTGGACCTCTGTGAATTTTAATTCAATACCCCTGCTCTATACAATGCAGGCAGGTCATGGGCGGTGGGAGATTCTGGCAGGATGCTGTACATGGCTTTCTGAAAACATCACAGCACCCGGCTTCAGTACTCCTCCTTAGAACCCTCAGCCCTTGTGCAAGCAGTGGGCTGGCTCTTGGGAGCAGCTAATTAAATATTGAAATGCCTTATTGGGTGGGTATTAGTCTGAAGGAGCCGGCACTCATATGCAGACTGTATATGCATGCAGACCACCCAAGGTAACACCCCATGTGATTCTGAGCCTCCATTACTGAAATCCAATGGATAAAAGGGGTGGACCAGGAACAGTAAAGCTGGGCAGGATAGAATACTGGACGTCCACCAACAAGAACGTAGGGTGGGCTATATCTGGTGCAGCTTCTAATGCACACGGTTAGACGCTCACAGTGTGCAGTGAAATTGGAATAGGCACACCACTCTTAGTGAAAACTACCGCCCAATATCTATGCTGAACACCGACATCAAATTGCTAGGCAAAATACTAGCACGCCGTCTAAATAAATTTATCGGGTCACTGATCGATAGAGATCAGGTAGGGTTCATGCCCAAAAGACAGGCAGGGGATAATATAAGGAGGGCAACTTTAATTGCACACATAGCCAAGAAGAGAGGGATCCCAGCGTGTTTTGTCTCCTTAGACTTAAAGCAGGCTTTTGACTCTGTTTCTTGGTCTTACTTGGAATATAATTTGCGGAAATGGGGATTTGGACCTAATTACATAAATTGGATCCTAGAGTTGTACAAAAACCCTAAAGCGTATGTTAAATACGCGGGGTATAAATCAGATACCTTTTAATGTACAAAGAGGTACAAGACAAGGTTGCCCCTTATCCCCTTTACTATTTGCCCTCCTTATAGAACCCCTCGCTCAAAAGATCAGGACGGAACCCACAATCCTAGGCATAGAATTGGGAGGTATCAAACACAAGATATGTTTATACGCAGATGATATTCTCCTTTTCCTCTCATCACCCCAGGTCTCAGGCCCCAACCTTTTCCAAATTTTGAATCAGTTCGCATCGTTTACAGGATTAGCAATAAACTCCAAAAAATGCAGAGCCTTAAATATTTCACTCTCATCCATAGAACTAAGTGCCGCCAAATCAGGTCTTCCCTTCGATTGGCCAACCAAAAGCATCCCATACTTAGGAATCCACCTTACAGCCGCTATATCCGACCTGTTCTCGCTTAACTACCCTGCTCTCCTAAAACAAGTAACCAACCTCATGAAATCCTGGACCCAACTTCCACTGTCGTGGTTTGGTAAAATAAATGCCATCAAAATGACAATTCTACCAAAACTACTCTATCTTTTTCGAGTGCTTCCCATCCCTGTCCCGGCTTACTATTTTAGAATACTTCAAAGAAGAGTCTCATCCTTCATATGGGGCTCCTCCAAACCAAGAATTAAACCCCAAACCCTTCATTTACCCAAGACTAACGGAGGCTTAGGCTATCCCAACTTCTTACATTACTATCAAGCAGCACAACTAGCAAATTTAGCGAAATACCACGCAACGCACGAGACACAACTATGGGTATCTATAGAAGCGTTAGAATGCGACCCTATCTCAATATCCAACGTACTCTGGATCACCCCAAACTTACGTAAACATATAAGTAATCCCGTCCTTAAGCACGCACTATCCTTATGGGATAGAATTAAAACCAAGAATCGCCTACAATCCCCACATTCGCCGTTACTCTCATTCTTCAAGAATCCGGCTTTTTACCCAGCATGGGTTTACCCCGGCACTTTCAAAAAAATGGGTGAAAAGGGATTGCATCCAAAAACATAATTTTTTTTTTAATTCTTCCTCCATGATCCCCTTCCCTACACTATGTGAATCATACGGTATCCCTCAAATGGAACTATTCAGGTACCTGCAAATTAAAAACTTTTTTTTACCCATGGCAGACGCACCTGCCCTACCAATTCAGCTATCAGTTTTTAAAACCTTTTGTACAAAAGACCCGCACGCAAGAGGCTTGATATCTACCCTTTACTCCCAACTAACCACGCAACCCAACACCGAGAAACTTTTATATGTCCGCCGATGGGAGGAGGACCTGGAAACAGAATTGAGTGACTCAGACTGGAGCCAAATATGGTCTAACACTAAAACAGCATCCCCAAATGTACTTGCGTCAGAGACGAACTATAAAGTGCTTTCTAGATGGTACCTTGTGCCATCTAGAATAGCTAAATACACACATAATTACTCTGAGCTATGCTTTAGGGAATGCTCTAACACAGGAACTTATTACCACGTCTGGTGGTTGTGCCCGAAAGCGCGGACATTCTGGTTGGAAATATTTCAATTGGCTAACACCCTGACAAAAAAGAATATTCATCTAGACCCCAAAATAGCTTTACTCAATTTAAAACCTGATGAATTATCGCATACACAATTTATACTTATTAGGCATCTCTTCACAGCCGCCAAGCAAACTCTCTTGCAAAAGCATGGAAATCCCCAAATTTGTCAGTAATGGAAGTTATATCTAGAACAAATACAGCAATGGTTCATGCCAAAATGTCTGCCATAGACTCGGACACGATCACCAAGTTCGAAAAAGAGTGGAAACCCTGGATCACTTACACAATGTCAAATGCATTTAATGATGATGTGATGATGCCTTGGTAGCCCAGCCATAGTAGCAATAGCTGCATTTCTTGCTCAAGTAAAGTTGCCTCCCAGCCTGGTTCTGCAGACTCCCCTGACCTATCCATCCCCTCCTTCCCCCCCCCCCCCCTCTCTTTTTTTTTTTTTTTTTTTTTTTTTTTTTTTTTTTCTTTCTTTCTTTCTTTTTTCTTCTGTTCCACTCATCGCTTCAAAGATTTCAGTATATATTTCGCTTAAGTAATCTTAGGTGGACAACGGGAAAATGAAGCTTCCACGGTTTGACAAGATAAGATAAATAGACTTAATTATCGGGTTTATCAGTTTGGAATATACGGCATTAAGTTTATTTACAAGTTATACTACCACAGAATTAACATGCTACAAGAATGGTATATACTTTTCCACTAAGGTTGCTTTATTAACGTTATTTGAAATCTTTCGAGATAACATCTTTATGAACGAATATTCACCCTAATTGTAATGTTTTCATCTTACAATGTTTGAACAAATCTTTTGTCAATCACAAATAAAGATATTTTGACAAGGAAATTGGAATAGGCAATTTCAGTATAGCAGAGGAGCCTGTACAACTGTGTAAGACTGAATTGTTTTTCTTTCTTTCAGGGTCATCAAAGAAAACCTAATGACCCTGTAATAGTCATTGTAAGAGAAGGTAAGCTTTCTGTTTGCAGTATCATTGTGTCAAGTTGTAATCTTTACTGCATTTGTCATATAGTGTGTGTGTGTGTGTGTGTGTGTGTGTGTGTGGTTATTTATACAGGACTACTGCAAATCTTGTTCCTTTTTTATAGTAGGTTAAACAGCACAGTGCTTGTGCTGTCTAACCTGTCCCTTTTTGTAAGCTGTAAAAAAAAAAAAACCTGGTTGATCCTGCCTGTTCCTGTGTCTCCCTTGGTGTTCAGACCACAGTGATCATGGCTGCTGAGCCCTGATTACTGTGGTCAGTTTACATGTCTCCATCATCCCCCTGCTCTGCACTCTCCCCCTCTCCCTGTGTGTGTGTGTGCCATCTCCACCCCCGTCGCTTTTAGTAATGAAGTAGACCATTAAAAAAAATCCACTGCCAGCCCCTGTTTTATGCAGCCATAACACTGTGTAAGTGTTTGTTGAAATCGATGCCTCTAAATAAATACCTTTTTTCAGATCTCTTTAGGCCAGTCACGTGACTTCTGCCCACTCTCCACCCCCATCTAAGGGCTACAGCCCCTCCTATCTACCTGCACGGCAGTCACGCGACTTCCCCAGGCTGACGTTGAAGGGAGATTTCATCCCCTCCCGCTGTTTGCCTTAGATTAGAGTGACCGGGAGTCGCATGACTGGCCTGAAAGATACCTGAAAAAAGGTTTTAAACATACACTTGGACAGTGTGTTATGGCTGCATAAAAGTGATCGGCTGGCAGTGAATGGTTTTGTAAGGGTACAGCCAGGGCCGGATTCCAGACAATGCCAACAAGGCCAGGCCTCGGGGCGGCAGTGGGTGCAGGGGCGGCACTGCGGCTGAGAGGAGAGGACACTTTCACTTTCATATCAGGAGGTCCTGTCATTTTTGGCAGCATCACTCTCCCCCCCCCCCCCCCCGCTTCTCAGTGTCCTGCAGAAAAAGTCCCCCGGCGGATAATGTCCCCCCTGTACTGCGCAGGCGGCATTGAAGGACCTGGCCTTGGGGCGGCAAAGGGAGTAAATCCAGGCCTGGGTACAGCCACTTTTAAAAAAAAAAAAGTCAGCGGTGAAATCCAGTAGAGCTCCAGACAAGCAGCAAAATACACAAATGGATTGCATATATGGGAGCAATTTTACCTGCCAGGTCTCCAGACTACCAGTCATTTCAGATGGCTCAGACAGCCTAAAGACCTGGCACTTCTCTGCTGCTGTTAGTGATGCAACTAATTTCTGCCCCCCCTGCAGCCTGTGACTGCTGGGCTGGCAGAAGACTGAGTCCATCTCTGTCATGATACTCTCTCCTCTTATTAGACATGAGCTCTGCAGCAGGGTGGATTTTATTTAAATCACTAGTAATGATGCTTAATTTAAATCACAATTTTTAAAGAGCAATGGTCATCTCTGTCCTGCAGCAGCTCCTCCTCCTGACCCGCTGTTGACTCACCGACAGTCTAATTTACTTTAATGGGATGTCTGGTGATGCGGCAGTGACGCAACAAGGTGAGGGACGTGGTGGCAGCAGGTGAGTGGATGCCCGCTAACGGGCGCTTCCATGATGGATCTGAAATGACAGGTGCTCTTTTAAATGTAAGGACTTATTCTTGCTGGTAGTTGGAATCTTTAATATTTTCAAACAAATGGAAGGTTTCCTATTTAAAATAATAAGCGGTCACATCTCTGTTAAAATAAATAAATAAATAATAAGCGGTCAGGTTAGTAAAACTGCGATATCAGAACCGATTCGATCATACAGTTTGTAGTGTAGATTTGCAAAACAATGAGATAAAGGAATATTCCTGAACTTTATTTTATCTCATGGTTACTGTGAAATTGTGTGAATGCATCAGTGCATGTTATCTCAGCTTGGAGAGCTTGGATTCATTGAATGCGTTTACTAAAAATGTAAATATTGCAGAATATACAGCCTCATACTACATAACTAAGCTCCATTTCATGCTGAATAAACAAAATTATTAATGTATTTTAAATGGAAAACTGTCTTTTTTACTCCAGAAGCACTTTATTTAAAATTTGATAAAAATAAAAAAAATAAACGATTTCTTGAATCAAAGTTTAAATAAATAAAAAATTGGCTCCTTGTGCTGATTCTCCCTCTACTCTGAGCTCTGCTGGAAATTCAAGAGACTTGCACAGAATCGAATTCAGGTAGATTAATTTTTTTGTCTGAGTTCAGCTTTAATCGCTTCCATTTTTTCTTTTAGCACACACATAAAAATCTGCATTTTTGGATTTAAAATTACTACGAGGTACTAAACACATACACCGTTTAACCCCTTCAATACCGGGCTTTTATACCCACCTCAATTCCGGGCCTATTCTGGCACTTCTCTCCTACATGAACAAATCATTCTTTTGCTATAAAATTACTTGGAACCCCCAAACATTGTTTTTATTAGCAGACACCCTAGAGAATAAAATGACGGTCATTGCAACTTTTTATCTTGCACGGTATTTGCGCAATAATTTTTCAAACGCCTTTTTTTTTGAAAAAAAAAAATGGTTTTATGAATTAAATAACAAAACGGACCTATTTTTTTGTAAAATATGAAAGATGATGTTACGCCGAGTAAATAGATACCTAACATGTCACGCTTTAAAATTGCACACACATGGAATGGCGCCAAACTTCGGTACTTAAAAATCTCCATAGGCGACGATTTGAACATTTTTACAGGTTACTAGTTACGAGTTAGAGGACTTCTAGTGCTAGAATTGTTGTTGGCACTCTAATGCACATGGCGATACCTCACAGATGTGGTTTGAACGGCGTTCACATATGTAGGCGGGACTTGCGTGTGCGTTCGCTGCTGAGCGTGAGCTACTGGGGGCAGGGGCGTTTTTTAATTTTATTTTTTAACTTTTTTATTTATTTCATTTTACGCTTTTTTTCTTTTTTTTTTATCACTTTTATTCCTATTACAAGGAATTTAAACAACCCTTGTAATAGGAATAGTGTGTCAGGTCCTCTTTATGGAGAGATGCGAGGCCAATAAGACCACACATCTGTCCCCCAGGCTGAAAAGCATGAGATCGGGAAAAAAAATTCAGATGCTTACTAGCATGCATGCTTACTAGCCGCAATCGTGGCTTTGTTTACTTCTGGGAACCTGGGCTTGACATTGCATCGCGCCCGGGCCTCCAACGGTCATAGATTACTGGTCACCAGTCATCTCTATGATTCCCATCCGGTGCCAGACGATTCTTTCTCCGAGCCCCCGATGGTACGGGAGAGCCCGGAGAAGCACCGTATGGTGGCAGGGGGGGGGGGGGGGGGGGGGGGGTGGAGAAGTATGTCCCCTTCCGCCGCCTAGAACGATCAAGCGGCGGAACTACCAGTATGATCGTTATCGTGCACAGAATCACTGGTACAAAAGAATATCTGATGCCTCTAGCTGCAGGCATCATTCAGCTATCCCCCTCACAAAGCCCAGGACGTCATATGATGTCCACCCAGGATGGGAGATCCCATCTGTGGACGTCGTATTACTATGGACGGGTAATGAAGTGGTTAATTTACATTGTCCCTTCTGTTTCTGTATGTGGATGATCACACTTTATGACAAAAACATACCATCCTAAAATCTGCATGATTTAACACTAGAGCTATTTTCTTTTTCTTTGTATGTTATATGCTTAATACCCTTTTTCTTTTAATTCTTTTTTTTTCTTTTTTTCTCCTCATAGTTGAACCAATCCCCTTCTGGTTTTCTCACACAAGTGCAGATCGCCTTGAGAATTGTGAGTTGATGAAGATGTATATGTTATGGCCTGTTTTCATGCATTCTACCAGCCACACAAGAACATGTTTGCGGACTAGGTGAGTTGCTTCTTTTATTGGTCCTTTCAGCAGCTCCTCTCAAATTTACTGTAAGAGAAAAGCCATGCATAAAATTACAGATATTTGCAGCTCTGCCTGGAATGGTGGTGAGCTGGCTTCATCTTTTCTGTTTGAAGAACTAGTGTTGCAAGCTCCTGTTTCTCTTTACTGCAGTCTCTGTGACAAGTGTTAAAGCGGAGTTAAATGTGCCTTTCCTTCAATGGTGCCTGTCCCTTGCCAGCGCTGGCATCTTCTACTGGGTGCCAGTCTCAACCGTCTTCACTAGCTAGCGCGGGATGACGGCACGACAGTTTACATGCCAAAGAATGGTGCAAGCAGGCAGGTTGGGGTATTTTATTGCAGAAGCGGAGACATTGCTTGTTTCTTCAGTAAAGAGCCTGCTTACAGTTTGTGACAGTGGGGCTTTGGTTCTGCTTTAACCACTTCAGCTACGGAAGATTTACCCCCGGCACTACATTACCTGACAATTATGTGGTTGGCCGACGCTGTACCAAAATAAAATAAATTTTTTTGTCATTAGTGAAACTAATGGCTGGTTTATAACCACAAAAAAGCATTCCAGATTTGTTCCGGGAGTGTTTCTGAATGCACGTTCTTAACGTGTTTTTGACACATTCCAGTATGTTTTTGATGCGTTTCCAGATGCCTTCCAAAAGCTTGTTTTTTTGTTAGTTTGACTGTAGTGGTGTTGTGCATTTTTGATGCGTTCCAGTGTAATTTTTTATGCATTTTAACGATTTTTCTTTACATGCCAATGCAGGAAAAATGCTGCATGTTCTACTTTATTTTTTTACAGAACTGAAATGCACTGGTGTGAACTATTCCAATGGAAAACATATAACCTATTTCCCATGTGTGTTTGATGCAAAAAAAACACACTGGACTGCATGTGGTGTGAACTGCCCTAGTACAGTGATCAGTGCTAAAAATATGCACGGTCACTGTAGTAATGATACTGGCTGGGAAGGCATTAACACCAGGAGTGACCAAAGGGTTGACTGTGTGCCTAGCCAGTGTTTCTTTTATTACATCATGGGAGGTACTTTTTTTAGGGGAAGACATGGGTCCTTGTCCCTGCTTTGCAGAAACACAGGACGTATGCCTTCCCTCCTATCAGAATGACAATTCTGCCTCTGCAGGATGATCGGCGGGTGCCGGCGGACATTGAGTCCGCTGTACCCATTGATCGGCTTCTGCTGTGTATAATGACAGCAGGAGCGAGCCGCCAGCGCCGCACATTGAGGTCCCCTATCCAGAAGTGCAGAGAATATCTATCCTATCTATCCTATCTATCCTATCTATCCTATCTATCCTATCTATCCTATCTATCCTATCTATCCTATCTATCCTATCTATCCTATCTATCCTATCTATCCTATCTATCCTATCTAAAAAAAATCCAGAGGGATTCCTGCACAAACAAGTGTTTTAACGAAGAGATTAAAAAATCCAAAGAATAAAGGCAGTCATAGTAACGGTTTCGGGCTAGTGGAGATCACGCCCTTCTTCAAACTTCTTGCCTATGAATGACCACATTGATGGAGGGAGAAAACTCATCTGTAATTTGTCTGGAATTAATCGTGGTGAACAAAATCACATGGTAGAGTATACAATATAATACAATCCTGGAACGAAAGATCAACAGGTATAACAGTATTCCTACACTTCACAGATTTATGTTGCTCAATCGGGAATCCTATAAGAAAGAAATAGAAATATTAAATGAAAAATAGACTAAAAGTAAAATAAGAAAAGGAAAAAGAAAAAATGTATACATATAATTATAAATATATCCATACACTTCTCATAGACTAAAAATATATGTACACAAACGATATATATAAATATATAAAAAAAAGTATATTATAATACGAAATACATGGCTAAAAATATATATATATATATATATATATATATATATATATATATATATATATATATATATATATACATATACATACACATACACATACACATATACACACACACACTACCTCTGGCTCAGACCCTTGGGCGGGGGGAGACCTGCTATCCACAATCGCTTGTACACATAGTCCGGTTTCTGTGTTTACAAGTGATAGCTCTGCACTCTGTGTAACCATCCTGAACCCTGCACTGTATGTAATGCAATCCTGGTATTTAATGCCCCTTTAAAACCCTCCTACTGTTTGTGAAATTTGACTGACCACACCCACTATTTGATGTGATTTGGAGGGTGTGTGTGGTGGAGGGGTTTTGTGGGGTCATGGTTGAGTTCCAGCACCTATTGTTTCCGAAAAAAGCCGTGTGTGTGTGTGTGTGTGTGTAATATATAATCGTGTGCCCAGCGGCCGCCCGGTGGTAGTAAACCGGCTATAGCAGGGTTTCTCAAACTACGGCCCTCCAGCTGTTGTAGAACTACACATCCCATGAGGCATTGTAACACACTGACATTCACAGACATGACTAGGCATGGTGGGAATTGTAGTTCCTGAACAACTGGAGGGCCATAGTTTGAAGACCCATAGGTTATAGGGTGGTGGGCAAGTGGTTAAGATGAGAAAACAGAAGGGAGTCACAAGTTATTACATCATGATATGTGTTGAACTTTGTGTGAACTTTTTCCTGTATATTGTGTTCTGAGTTCTATTGTTTTTCACTAGATATGTTGGAGAGAGGATTTTAGAATCTAGTCTCATGGTTGCAGCTGTTATTTTGGACATGTGGGAAAGAAATAATGTCGAGCTTTAATCATTTTGATTGTGGCTATTTATGTTTGATCAGATTAATATGCAGATGCCAAATATAGTTTACAATATTGCCTTAGATCAGGGGTCTCCAAACTTTCTAAGCAAAGGGCCGGGTTAACTGTCCTTCAGATTTTAGGGGGGCTGGACTGCGGCCATTGGGAGTAGAAAAGGTCCCAACATCATTGAGAGAAAAATAATGCCCCATTGTTTGTATCAGTGGGAGAAATTGTGCCCCATCATTGGTATTAGAGGTCGACCGATATGGGTTTTTCTCTGGCCGATACCGATGCCGATATTTAGAATTTGGGGCGGCCGATGGCCGATATATGATGCCGATTTTTGCGGCCGATATTTTAGGCCGATTTTTTATTTTTTGGCAGGTGGCGCTAATTGGCACTGGCAGATTGCACTGGATGGAACCAATTGGCAAAATCAGATGGCACTGATTGGCAGGTGGCACTGAATGGCACTGGCAGGTGGCACTGGTTGGCACGTGGCACTAAGGTGGCAGTGGCAGGTGGCACTAATTGGCACTGGCAGGTGGCACTAGCACTGGCAGTTTGCACTGGCAGGTGGCACTAATTGGCACGTGGCACTGGATGGTACTGGCAGGTGGCACTAATTGGCAATAGTTAGCACTGGCAGATGGCACTGGTTGGCACTGGCAGGTGGCACTAATTGGCAGGTGGCACTGGATGGCCTTGGCAGGTGGCACTAGTTGGCACTAGCAGGTGGCACTGGATGGCACTGGCAGATGGCACTGGATGGCACTGGGTGGCATTGGCAGGTGGCACTGGATGGCATTGGCAGGTGGCACTGGATGGCATTGGCATTAGCAGATGGCACTGGCAGGTTTCACAGCACATAATGTAGCGGATAATGTGTGAAACTCTATACAGTTTCACAACTGCTGCAGAGAGAAAGAGGAGCTCAGATTCATTGCGATGTTGAAGGTGGGCGGGACCCGGCTTGGGCGGGGCTCAGCTGTCCACCAGCCAATGTGATGAGATCATTGGCTGGATAGCTGCTGAGTCCCGCCCACCCCGGGTCCCGCCCACCTTCAACATCGCAACGAATCTGAGCTCCTCTTTCTCTCTGCAGCAGTTGTGAAACTGTATGAAGAGAGAGTTTCACACATTCAGCTACATTATGTGCTGTGAAACTGTGAGAGCAGAGAGAGAGAGGAGCTCAGATTCATCGTGATGTTGGAGGTGGGCGGGACCCGGGGTGGGCGGGACCCAGCAGCTATCCAGCCAATGATCTCATCCCATTGGCTGGTGTTGGACAGCTGAGTCCCGCCCACCCCGGGTCCCGCCCACCCCGACATCAGTCCGACAGCTCCATTCTCCTTCACACACACGGCACTGCTCTGCAGACAGTGTGGAGAAGGGAGGGGGAACCCCATGTTCCTCCTTCCTTCTCCACACTCTGCTGATGCAGATCTGCTAAATATCGGCCACATTTGGATAATAATCGGCCGATGCCGATTTCTCCAAAATGACTGAATATCGGCCCGATATATCGGCCGGCCGATATATCGGTCGACCTCTAATTGGTATCAGTGAGGAATTGTGCCCCATCATTGGTATCAGAGGAATTGTGCCCCATCATTGGTATCAGTGAGAGGAATTGTGCCCCATCATTGGTATCAGTGAGAGGAATTGTGCCCCATCATTGGTATCGGTGAGAGGAATTGTGCCCCATCATTGGTATCAGTGAGAGGAATTGTGCCCCATCATTGGTATCGGTGAGAGGAATTGTGCCCCATCATTGGTATCAGTGAGAGGAATTGTGCCCCATCATTGGTATCAGAGGAATTGTGCCCCATCATTGGTATCAGTGAGAGGAATTGTGCCCCATCATTGGTATCAGTGAGAGGAATTGTGCCCCATCATTGGTATCAGTGAGAGGAATTGTGCCCCATCATTGGTATCGGTGAGAGGAATTGTGCCCCATCATTGGTATCAGTGAGAGGAATTGTGCCCCATTGCTGGACTCTCTTGGAGGAATTGGTGTCAGTGTTATTTGAAGAAATTGTTTCCCATCGTTGGTGTCATTGGACCCCATTATTGGTGTTAATGGGAGAAACTGTACCCCATCATTAGTGCCAGTGATAGGAATTGTGCCCCGTTGTTGGAATAACTTGGAGGAATTGTCCCCTCTCATTGGGAGAAATTGTGCCCCACCATTGGGGGGAATAGTGCCCCATCTTTGCTGTAATTGAGAGGAATTGTGTCCTTTCATTGGTGTGAGTAGGGCGGGAATATGTCCCATTGTTGGTATCTGTGGATGAAACATTCCCCAGAGGGCCACATAAAAGCAAGCAAAGGGCCCCCGCATCTGGCCCCCGGGCCACAGTTTGGAGACCCCTGTCTTAGATTGTCAGGAGTTTCCTCCTGGATATGTGCCAGAGAAAAAGTATAATGTAGGACAGTGGTCTCCAAACTGTGGCCCTGGGGCCGGATGCGGCCCTTTGCTTGCTTTTAATGGCTCTTGGGGCACTATTACTTCTACTGATACAAGACACTATTATGCCATCTGACACCAACAATGGGGCACCATTTCTTCCACTAAAACCAATAATGGGGCACTATTCCTCCCTATGATACCAATGATGGGGCATTATTACTCCCCTAATACTAAATGTTTTTTTTTTCTTGCCACTGGCCACAGTCCGGCCCTCCTAAAGTCTGAAGAACAATAAACCGGCCCATTGTTTAGAAAGTTTGGAGACCCCTGATGTAGGAGATGCTGTATAAAATGTCTGTTTATTTCTGATTGCTGTCACTTTGCTATATAATGCTCTGTAATCTGGTGGGCACTGATATCTATAACCCATATATAGACTCGAGATATACTGTACTTGTGTGGATCTTCTTCATTCAAAGCCTCTAGTGTACACTACAAAAGAAACAATGTAAATCTCCTTGTTGCAGTTACAGATGGCACAAAGAAACATAACAAATGTTCTTTCCCTTCTGCCCAATAATAAAAACTTTAAAGTAGGGCTGTGCAACTTAACTTTTAATTAATCGGTTAATCTTTAATTTCCCGAGGCGTCTTTCAGGACAGCACCTTGAGATATCATGATCCTCCCACTCCATCAGGAAACACCTTCTTTCATCCTTTTAAAAGGAGGCCCCTTCTTGCACTCCTCAGTTTTTGTGTTTCCTCCTCCGGAGGGAGCATCTTCTTGGGAAGGGTCTGATGTCTCAGGTGCTGCCTGAGAAACGGACTCTTTCCTCTTACCTTTTTTTCAGGGACTGTCCGCTCTCCCGTACCACCCGCGCGGCGGTGATGGTAGTCGGGCTCCTCTCTCTCCCGGTGCTCAGTGGAGCCAGCCTTCGGCGATCGTAAGGTGCCTCGTGTTTGCGGGGCGTCGCCATTTTGGCGTAGCCTGGTCGCCGGAGAGGCGCGTCATTTCCGGCGCGCCAGGAGGAGGGGTAGGGCGGACGCTGGAGCCTACTTCCGCTTCCTGGTCCGGCGCAGCGGCGCTATTGGAGTCCGGGAAGTGCCGTGGATGCCACAGAGAAACGCTGATTCCTGCGATGGAGGCTGCAGATGCATCAGCGGTGGAGACAGGCACGGGCACCAGCAGGACCTCGGCGGGAAGCAGCAACGTGAGTCTGTGTTTTCCCCAGGGGTGAGGGTTCTCTCCTTTTTGGGATTTCTCTCTCGGTCTCTTCACTTTTTCCCTCCAGTGGCATGGGGGCCTGTCAGGGCACGGGTGGACACCTTTTGTTTCCTAAGTGCACCTAGGTGAGGGGGGGTCATGTTTGTTTATTGAGACCGGGTCTCATGCTGGATCCCCCTATATTTTTTTCTTCTCTCCCTGTTCCTTTTTTTTTTTTTTTTAGGTCAAACCTGAAAAAAAGAGATGCCCTTCCTGTAAGGAGAAAATGGGGGAAAGTTGGAAGAAGCCTTGGTGTAAGGCATGTATAGCAGCCTTAGTACAGAAGGAGTCAGCCTCAGTCAGAGAGGAATTGATGGCTTCTGTCAAAGATGAGCTTTTGGCCACCTTTCAGACTATGAGAGTCGCTAGCTCCTGTCACCATTTCTCAGCCCTCCACATCACAGTCTTCTCAGGAGACAGGGTGGGCTCCTAGGCCCTCTGATAACGAGGGGTCCAGGGATAGTCAGCCTCAGGCCCCCTCTAGTGAGGACTCAGAAAATGAGGAAGAAATAGAGCCTCCCTCAAAATTTAAGCTGTCCCTGGAGGATGTGGATGGCCTCCTCAGGGCTATTTATGCCACTTTAGGTCTCAGTGAGGAAAAGAGGGACTTAAGCCTGCACGATCGCATGTATGCCGGTCTCTGCGAGCCCAAGGGGCGTACATTTCCAGTTCACCCGGTCATCTCCGAAACAATCTTGCGGGAATGGCAGGACCCAGAAAAGAAACCATTTTTTTCAAAATCCCACAAAAGGAGGTTTCCCTTTGGAGAAGATCCATCAGTCGTGTGGAACAAAATTCCTAAACTCGACGCAGCTTTTTCCCAGGTGTCTAGGTCCACAGATTTATCCTTTGAGGATATGGGGATCCTGAAGGACCCGATGGATAAGCGAATGGATCTTCTCCTTAAAAAAGCCTGGCAGTCTATTATGGTTAACCTCAAGCCTGCCATGGCTACCACCTGTGTGGCACGCAACTTAGAGTTCTGGTTAGACAAACTCAAAGCTCATATTGAGGCAGACTCCCCAAAACAGGACATTTTGGACTCTTTTTCTACCATTTCTGCAGCCGTAGCCTATATGGCAGATGCCTCGGCCGAGGCGATCAAAATGTCCGCTAGATCCGCTGCTTTAGCCAACTCAGCCAGAAGGGCTTTATGGCTCAAGACCTGGCCTGGTGACACAGCCTCCAAAAGCAAGCTGTGTGGAATCCCGTTTTCTGGGGATCTTCTCTTCGGCCCTGACCTGGATAGTATCCTGGACAGGACGGCCGACAAGAAGAAGGCCTTCCCGGTCAAAAATAAGAACCCCCCTCCCAAGCGGTTTTTTCGGGCCTTTAAGCAGCAGGATAAGGGGAAAAGACCGCAAGGAAAAAGGAACTGGGCAGCGCAGAAGGGCAAAGGAAAGGGAGTCTTTTTCCATCCTCCTGCACCGGCCAATAAGCCGCAATGACTCGACCCTGAGGGTAGGCGGGAGGTTACAGGGGTTCCTTCCGCAGTGGTCAGCTGTATCAAACAACCAGTACATACTGACCACTCTAGCTCAGGGATACGCTATAGAATTCTCAGAAACCCCGCCAAAGAGATTTCTGGTCACCCAGGCCCCAAGGGATCCAGTGAAGTACGTAGCGCTAAAGTCCTCGTTGTTGGAACTTCAACAGCAGGGGGTGTTGGTCAGGGTTCCCCTAGTAGAACAGGGCAGAGGGTTCTTTTCCCATGTATTCCTAGTAAGGAAACCTACGGGGAAGTTCAGGCTGATATTAAACTTAAAGCCCTTAAACAGATGTGTCCTGTACAGGAGATTCAAAATGGATTCAATATTCTCAATCCGGAATCTACTGACGCCAGATTGCTACATGGCGTCGATAGACCTGAGGGATGCGTACCTTCACTTACCTATCTCCCCTCAGTCCCAGACGTTTCTCAGACTGGCGGTAGAGATGGGGGGTCAAGTTCAGCACTTCCAGTACAGGGCCCTCCCCTTCGGGCTGTCATCATCACCTCGGATTTTTACGAAGGTGCTGGCCAAAGCCTTAGCCCCACTGCGGCTACAAGGAATAGCAGTCATCCCTTACTTGGACGACCTCCTCTTCTTTGCTCCCTCAGAGGAAAAATTGTTGAGGGATCTTTCTCTGGCGCGAACCCATTTGGAATCCCTAGGATGGATTTTAAACCTTCAAAAATCCGCCCTGGTTCCTTCTCAGAAGATTCGTTTTCTGGGATACCAGGTGGATTCGCAGAACCAGAGAATTTTTCTCCCCCCAGAAAAAGCATCCAAGGTCTTGGACTCTGTTCGGTTGCTTCAGTCCCATCAGTCTTTGACGGTCAGACAGGTAATGGCATCCCTAGGAATTTTGACCTCCACCATGCCGGCGGTCCAATGGGCGAGGTTACATTTCAGGCCCCTGCAGGCTTTTCTTTTAAAGACATGGGATCGGAAAACCAGTTCTCTGGACACCCGGGTAAAAATACCGGCCCGGGTAGTAAGATCCCTTTACTGGTGGAAAAACCAGCGAGTGCTTGCAGAGGGTCTGGAGTGGTCCTTCCCGTGGGACTGAGGCTCACCACGGATGCCAGCGCCTGGGGATGGGGAGCGCACCTAGAAGAGAAATTTTCACAGGGGAGGTGGTCAAGGGAGGAAGCCCTGCGTTCCTCAAATTGGAGGGAACTAAAGACGGTGGCCCTGGCACTAGTGGAGTTTGCTCCATTTCTCAGAGGCCATCATGTTCAGGTCCTATCGGACAACGCTACAACAGTAGCATACTTGAACAGGCAGGGGGGTACAAGAAGCCCTTCGCTTCTGTCCCTTGCCACAGAGATTCTCTCCTGGGTAGAGAGCAATTTGCTCTCCTTGACAGCCCTACACCTAAAGGGGTCCCTCAATACGGTGGCGGATTTCTTAAGCAGACACCAGATTCGGGAGTCAGAGTGGTCCCTGAATGCGGAGGTCTTCTCAGAGATCACCAGCAGGTGGGGTCTCCCAGAGGTAGACTTATTTGCCTCGAGGGAGAACTCCCAGGTAGGAAAATACTTTTCTCTGAGTCGGGGGGATGGGTCCCTAGGGGTAGACGCTCTGTCGCATCCCTGGGATTTCCGCCTCTGCTTTGCCTTTCCCCCGTTTCAGCTAATTCCCCTAGTTCTGAGGAAAGTTCAGAGAGAAAGTGTGCCGGTCATTCTCATCGCCCCATTCTGGCCCAAGAGGGCATGGTTTGCAACGCTTCTAGCCTTGTCAACCAGGCCTTACTGGCACCTGCCCCTCAGGCAGGACCTCCTAGTTCAGGGTCCAATTTCTCACCCAGATGTGGCACGGCTGTCCTTGACCGCGTGGCTTCTGAAAGGGAAATCCTGAGTGGAAAGGGGTTCTCCGACCGCTTGGTTTCCACCTTACTCAACAGCAGGAAGAAAGTAACCCGAGCCATTTACACCAAGGTTTGGAAAGTTTTTTCCTCTTGGTGTAGCTCTTCGAGTCAGGACCCTAGGGAACTAAAATCTATCCTGGAATTTTTAGAGGAGGGGGCTGATAAGGGCTTAGCTGTTAGCACCCTTAAGGTACAGGTATCCGCACTTTCAGTTTTTTTTTGGAAAGATCTGTAGCCATAGAACCATTGGTGGTGAGATTTTTTAGATCTCTTTTGAGGTCTAGACCACCAAGGTTAAAGGGTTTCCCGAAGTGGGAACTCTCAGTGGTCTTGAGATCTTTGGCAAGCAAGCCTTTTGAACCCTTAGGGGAAGCTTCAGTTAGGAACCTTACCTTTAAAACTTTATTTTTAATCGCTATTACCTCAGCACGTAGGATCAGCGAGTTGCAGGCCCTGTCAGTGAAGGAGCCTTATTTATGTATATTTTCAGATAGGGTAGTGCTTAAAACTGACCCTAAGTTTTTGCCCAAAGTGGCTTCTAACAGTAATCGTGTACAGGACATTGTACTTCCCACTTTTTGCTCTAACCCTTCGGGTGAAAAAGAATTATTTTTTCATATGTTGGATGTCAAACGGGTCTTGTTGTATTATTTAGAAATAACAAACCCGTTTAGACGCTCGGATTCTTTATTTGTCCTTTTTGGGGGTAACAAAAGGGGTCAGCAGGCATCTAGGGGAACACTAGCTAGATGGCTGAAGCTGGCTATCAGGGAGGCTTATTTACAGTCAGGCCTGACTCCGCCAGAAGGTATCCGTGCCCATTCGACCAGAGCTCTCGCAACTTCCTGGGCAGAAAGAGCTGGTGCCACGCCGGAGCAAATCTGCAGGGCAGCGACGTGGTCAAGTTTCCACACGTTCGTGCGACACTATAGGTTGGACCTCGCCTCAGCTAGTGATCAGGCTTTTGGCAGGAAGGTCCTACAAGCTGTCGTCCCGCCCTAAGGTAGTAAGTCTCTGTGGTCCTCTCAAGGTGCTGTCCTGAAAGACGCCTCGGGAAAATTCAAGTTAGGCTTACCGGTAACTTGTTTTCCAGAAGTCATTCAGGACAGCAACGACCCGCCCTATTGTTTGTGATGTACTATGCTGTGACTAACATATATGCTTGTGTGTTCCAGCCGGGGCCGGAGGTTTTCTCTATAACAACTGAGGAGTGCAAGGAGGGGCCTCCTTTTAAAAGGATGAAAGAAGGTGTTTCCTGATGGAGTGGGAGGATCATGATATCTCAAGGTGCTGTCCTGAAAGACTTCTGGAAAACAAGTTACCGGTAAGCCTAACTTGAATTTTTTTTGATCGATCAAAATCTTTTTGATCGATTACATAGTTAGTCAGGTTGAAAAAAGACACAAGTCCATCCAGTTCAACCACAAAAAATAAACAAACAAAATAAAAAACACAATACAATCCCATACACCCAACTCCATACCCACAGTTGATCCAGAGGAAGGCAAAAAAACCCCAGCAGAGCATGATCCAATTTGCTACAGCAGGGGAAAAAATTCCTTCCTGATCCCCCGAGAGGCAATCGGATTTACCCTGGATCAACTTTACCTACAAATCTTAGTACTCAGTTATTTTATGTACATTTAGGAAAGAATCCAGGCCTTTCTTAAAGCAATCTACTGAGCTGGCCAGAACCACCTCTGGAGGGAGTCTGTTCCACATTTTCACAGCTCTTACTGTGAAAAAACCTTTCCGTATTTGGAGGTGAAATCTCTTTTCCTCTAGACGTAAAGAGTGCCCCCTTGTCCTCAGTGTTGACCGTAAAGTGAATAACTCAACACCAAGTACACTGTATGGACCTCTTATATATTTGTACATGTTGATCATATCCCCCCTAATTCTCCTCTTCTCAAGAGTGAACAAATTTAGTTCTTCTAATCTTTCCTCATAGCTGAGCTCCTCCATGCCTCTTATCAGTTTGGTTGCTCTTCTCTGCACTTTCTCCAGTTCTCCGATATCCTTTTTGAGAACTGGTGCCCAAAACTGAACTGCATATTCCAGATGAGGTCTTACTAATGATTTGTACAGGGGGGCAAAATTATATCTCTCTCTCTCTCTCTGGAGTCCATACCTCTCTTATACAAGAAAGGACTTTGCTCGCTTTGGAAACCACAGCTTGGCATTGCATGCCATTATTGAGCTTATTACAATTATTTTGATTGGTACTCACCCCTCCGCCGGCTTCTGGGCCTTCAGGGAGTTCCGTCGGAGATCCAGTAACGTCACGATAAGTGGCGGGGCTTGCGATGTCCATCTGAAGGGCTCCTTTGCTGTTCCTTTATCTGCATGCCGGCGGGACCTCACTATCTGCCACACGCAAGGGCTGTTACACTTCCCTCTATCTCTTCCTTCTATCAACCTGGGATTTTACAACCATCCACTGGGAGTTGTGATAGTTCCCTTCATGGGACATCTACATGCCGACGAACTGATGTTAATCTCTCCTCATCTGGATTCAGCAGTGGTATTGCTGTACACATTTTTATACCAGTATCATACTTGGCTACATGTTTTGACTGCTTTTGGTACCGTTTGATATTACTCACACCATTTTTTCAGTTTATGTAGCTACATTAATTTTTATCTCCAAGGAGATCCGCTAAAAGTAGTTGGATCTGTATGTGCATTATAATTAATCGAAATTAGTCGATTAATCGATTAAAAAAAAAGATTAATCGAACAGAAAAATTTTGATCAGTAACCGCTCTACTTTAAAGTGATCCTGTACTTCACCTATTACTGGACTGCGAAAGCCAACATAGCCAGTATAGAAATGTGGCTATTCTTTTTAAGATACTTTAAAAGATCAATACCACTAAAGTAATATACTTGATATCAAGGTAGGCTTATGGATGCTTTTTCCTATCTTCTGTTCATTTAAAAATAAATTGTCACGGTAAATGATCCATTTACATTATGCAAATGTCCATCCAGTGTGAACATCAGATTGATCCGATGTAAAGGCACAATTTAATACATTTTGAATATGTTGTGTTTTTTTTAGAGAACCACATAGTTTAGAGATGACCATTAAAGAGTTAAACTATATTGAACTATTTGAAGATCTTGCTGAGCTCTTTAAGAAAATAGCGGTAAGTTGGCATCTAACGGTATCCAGTAAGTTTTCATCTATACTTGTTATTAATTTTTTATTTTTTTGTAAGTCATCTGGCTTTTAGCTTGGCTATTTTTGTCGCCCATTTTTATTCAAAAAGTAAATTGACAAAATAGGACTATTATACCAACAACTAACTGTATGACAGAACTTATAAATCTATTCTTGCATTTTAGTTTTTTTCCATTAGAACAGGGGTGCCCAACATTTTGAAGAGCAAGGGCCACTTAAGCGACTTGGTAACCGGTTGTGGGCCACAATGAGCGGAGCAGGTGGATGGCAGCCCACTCGGCTCTATAGAGCTCGCCTACTCTACTCTCAGCACCCCAAACTCGCAGGCATATAGAAGTCTATGGCTCAGTGCAGGTAACCCACAGGTGCACTTCTCTACACCTGTGGATCAGTTTGAAAGCAGCCCAGTAACCCCTGCAGAACAGATATACCCATATATACTCTGATTTTAGTAATAAACTTACCTTTAATAACAGTATTCTATCTTGTTCCATCCCAGAGCAGGCGGTCGCGGGCCACATCAGAGGGCTTCGCGGGCCACATGTGGCCCCCGGGCCACTGGTTGGGCACCCCTGCGTTAGAAGGTACTACGTGTTAAAGCATGCAAAGACGTTCTAGACCAGTGATATGCAATTAGCGGACCTCCAGCTGTTGCAGAACTACAAGTCCCATGAGGCATAGCAAGACTCTGACAGCCACAAACAAGACACCCAAAGGCAGAGGCATGATGGGACTTGTAGTTTTGCAACAGCTGGAGGTCCACTAATTGCATATCCCTGTTCTAGACAGTGTTGCCACCCTTCCAACCTTGCGGTAACGCTTTGAGGAAGGCCCATATCTGTTCCAGCATGACTGTGCTCCTTTCACAAAGCCAGCATGAAAGTGAATTCCAGGCATGATGTATTCTTGCATAGTTACACATTGGACCAATGTAATTATGTATATACCATACCCAGACCATGCCCCTGGAAGCAACACCAATTAACTCCACTTGCTTCTGCGTCTTGTGCTGAGTGACTGGTCTGATGCATTGTGAATACAGGAGGTTGGCTGCTCAGCACAGGCACCATTCAGAGAAAGCTTTGCATTTTCTGAATGAATGCAAAATATTCTCTGATTGGATGAGGTGGAGAGTGTGACATTGCAAGCCCACCCATCCATGTAAGCCAGGTCTTGTCATCCAACATGAGTACCTGACCTCACAAATGCTCTTTTGGTTGAATGTGCACAAGTTGCTACAGACACACTTTAAAATCTTGCAGAAAGTTTCCCAGATGGGCAGAACAAGTGGGAGGGGAGTGGCCCGGGGGGGGGGGGGGGGGGTCTACTCCCATGGTTTTGAAATGGAATGTCAAGCAAGTTCATATAAACATGATTGTCACGTTTCAGCAAACTTATGGCCATAACCAATTTTTATTTTGACTTTTTAGGGGTATTTTATTTGAGCCACTTTTTGAGAATTTTTTTTTCTATTTCTTAACAATGTCTCTCTTAGTATGATGATTTTTTTTTTTTATAATCCTAAATGACTCGTCGTTAAAGGACTGTTTTTGCAATAATAGGTGTGCTTGTGAGTCTGGCATTTTTGCCAGACAAGACATTTAGGTTTGGCTTTGGTTAAAGGGGTTGTAAAGGTTGTGTTTTTTTTTTCCCCTAAATAGGTTCCTTTAACCACTTGCCAACTGGGCACTTAAACCCCCTTAACCAGACCAATTTTCAGCTTTCGGTGCTCTCACATTTTGAATGACAATTAGTCATACAACACTGTACCCAAATGAAATGTTTGTCCTTTTTTTCCCACAAATAAAGCTTTCTTTTGGTGGTATTTAATCACCGTTTTTTTTTTTTTTTTGCGCTATAAAAGAAAAAAGATTGAAAATTCTGTAAAAAAAATATGAATTTTTCTTTGTTTCTGTTATAAAATTTAGCAAATTTGTAATTTTTCTTCATAAATTTTGGCCAAAATGTATACTGCTACATATCTTTAATAAAAATAAGTACAAATTGGTGGATATTATTTGGTGTTTGTGAAAGTTAGAGAGTCCACAAGCTATGGTGCCAATATCTGAAAATTGATCACACCTGAAGTACTGACGGCCTATCTAGTTTCTTGAGACCCTAACATGCCAGAAAAGTATAAATACCCCCGAAATGACCCCTTTTTTGGAAAAAAGACCTTCCAAGGTATTTAGAAAGAGGCATGGTGAGTTTTTTTTTTTTTTTAAGTTGTATTTTTTTTCCCCACAATTCTTTGCAAAATCAAGATTTATTTTTATTTTTTTCACAAAATTGTCATATTAGCAGGGTATTTTTCACACGCAGCATATGCATACCACAAAATACACACCAAAACACATTCTGCTATTCCTCCCGAGTATGGCGATACCACATGTGTGAGATGTTTACACAGCGTGGCCACATACAGAGGCCCAACATGCAGGGAGCACCTTCAGGCGTTCTGGAACACCCAGACCAATTCTGACATTTCTCTCCTACATGTAAAAATCATCATTTATTTGCTAGAAAATTACATAGAACCCCAAAACATTATATATGTTTTTTTTTAGCAAAGACCCTAGAGAATACAATGGCACGGTATTTGCACAGCAATTTTTCGAACGCGTTTTTTTTTTTTTTTGGAAATGAAACAGTTTTGTGCTTTAAAAAAAAAAAAAAAAAATTAAAGTTAGCCCAATGTTTTTGCATAATATGAAAGATGACGTTTACATGTGATTGCTTCATCATTGGACAGAGCGATCATGTGGTAAACGGCCGCTATTGGCGGGAATTTACCGCGATCCGTGATGCGTCGGGTCCAGAGGACCCGGCGGTCACGGACATTTCCGTGTACGTGCCCCAGGGGGCGCGGGCGACCGCGTTTCTGGGAGGATGTCAATGTACGCCCTCCCAGAGTTAACAAACAGCCCTGTAGACGTATGTTGTCTATGGGCGGGTCGTTAAGTGGTTAATCTAGAGCAGGGGTCTCAAACTGGTGGCCCTCCAGCTGTTGCAAAACTATAAGTCCCATGAGGCATTGTAAGGCTGACAGTTACAAGCATGACTCCCACAGGCAGAGGCATGCTGGGACTTGTAGTTTTGCAACAGCTGGAGGGCCGCCAGTTTGAGACCCCTGATCTAGAGCATTGTTGGTTCACTTACCTTTTCCTTCGATTTCACTTCTAAATGTTTTTTTTTTCTTTGTCTGAATTTCTCACTTCCTGTTCCTCCTCAGTAATCTTGCCCCCATCATCCAAGCTGTTCTGTCTCGGGGTTAGTCCCTGCGGGGAGGCCCTCAGTGTCTTTCCGCAGGGATGTAGTCCCAAGGGAGGGGGCGAGCACGCTGACTAACCCCCAGCCACAACGGCTTGGATGATGGGGACAAGCTTACTGTGGAGGAACAGGAAGCGAGAAATTCAGACCAAGAAAAAAAAAACATTTAGAAGGGAAATCGAAGGAAAAGGTAAGTGAACCAACAATGCACTAGCTTAAAGGAACCTATTTAGAAGATAAAAAACAAACCTTTACAACCTCTTTAAGCAACGGATCCTGGTGAAGGGTCCAATCCAAACAGCACTGTGCAAATCAGTAGAGCCTAATTGAGACAGAACTAGATGCCTATCAAGCTGTCAGTGTAAACAATGAGCTGATGTGTGTTCAACCCCCCCCCTGAGCTGTCCAGTGAACAGCCAACTGCCTGTAATTGGTGGTCCACTTTGACAGCTTCCCTCAAAATGGTTAAAGTGGTTGTATAGTTGTGTGTTTTTTTTTACTTTTACCTACAGGTAAACCTATAATAAGGCTTACCTGTAGGTAAAAAAAAAATCTCCTAAACCTTTACGGTTTAGGAGATATTCCCCCTCACAACTAGCTGCTGAATGCAGCGGCGAATGCGCACTGGGGATTTTCGGCTTAAGGCCCGGCAGCTCCCTTTCATCTCCCTCGGCGTGTACCCGGCAGCGGTACCAACGCCTCGTTCCAGGGTAAGTATTTCATAATGAGCTAGTATACGGTACTTACTAGCTCATTATGCTTTTTCCTTTTACAGGTGCCAGGTAAAAAAAAAAATGTTTTAGCCTATACAACAGCGTTAAGGCTGGACTTGTCTGAACACACCTGAGCTAATCCTTATTGTTGAGTGGAGTAGAGAGCAGAATTAAAACAGTCTATCCCTTTTATCTGTGGTAGTCTTCCATATAGCATCTTTCTATTAGACTGACTGTTTCTGTTAATGTTCCAGGACCGACGACATTTGGTGGAGGAGGCATTCAAAATTGGATGGAAAATTGAAAAAGTAATGTGTACTATAATCTAGTTGATGTGGAGTTTGTTTTGTTAAGTTTGTTTATTTGTTAATACAAATGACTGTTGTGTATATTTTTTTGTAATCATTTATTTTCCCGAAATGTAGGCCCCTTTCACACCGAGCGTATCCACTCAGTGGGGGGGGGGGGGGTTGATCCCTGCTGAGCAGACGGATGATGGGTCCATCTCTGAGTGGACGGACCTGTCGGAGCCCCACTGTTAATAAGAATATCGGATGAAAACGGACATGGTTTTCATCCGATCAATCCGGCGAACGTATTGCCATCTGTGTGTTTTTCAGCGGATCTTATCGGATGGCAGGCGGGTGTCAGCGGACACATCTCTGCTGACATCCGCCTGCCCATACAAGTCAATGGGTGACCCACTCGGATCCACCTGAAAAACAGACCGGCCGATCGCGTGAAAGGGGCCCAATGTTGAAGCGTATAGAAATTTCATTTATTGGTGTGGTTGGCACTCTAAACAAATCTTAATCATATGAAAATGTTTGGATGGACAGCAGTATTAAAAGAACCCCAACAGAAATAATTGCTCAAGGGGAATGGTTTTGTTTCCGCCAACCTCCTTTCCTAATGATTTCCATTTATCAGACCTCATGACAAGATGGTCAGTTTACTAGAGAATACTTGGGGGTTGATTTTCAAAACGGGAGAGTGCAAAATCTGGTGTAGCTGTGCATGGTAGCCAATCGGCTTCTAACTGCAGCTTGTTCAAATAACCTTTGACCAAAAAAAAAAACCAGGAAGCTGGTTTCGATGCAGAGCGGTGCCAGATTTTGCAATATCAAGTTTTTGTAAATTAACCACCTATTACCACTCATCATCCATTATTATCCATTCATTATACATCCATTTATTATTCATACGTTCATCCGTCTATCATCATTAATTATCATTCATCTACCCATCCTTCATCATTCGTCATCAGTATTTGCTGATTGTGAACAAATGTACATTGAAATACACATGCTCAAGTAGACTGATGAAAGAGATGAATATGAAAGGTTTTCATGCGTGCAGATGATGGGGAATGGTTCTTTTTAATCACAATCGCTACTCGTATGTCTTAAAAACCTTCAATTCAATTTAATTTTTTTACATCATTATGGTTCTTTAAAGCGGAGTTCCCCCCTAAAATTGAACTTCCGCTTTTTGGAATCCTACCCCCCTTCGGTGTAATTTTGGCACCTTTCAGGGGAGGAGGGAACAGATACCTGTGCAATCCAAGTATTTTCTCCCACTTCCAGGCATAGATCACTGTGGTGACCTACGCCACTTCCGGCGCCTTCTCCCTCGCTGTCTTCTGGGAGACACACAGGTCCCGGGAGACAGCAGGGATCGCGCAGCGTGACTCGCGCCCAATGCGCAGTAGGGAACCAGGAAGTGAAGCCACAGGGCTTCATTTCTTGGATTGCCTTACCAAAGGTGGTGGTGCCTCCACCCGAGCGACAGATCGGATTCGGGTGCCAACATCGTGGGTGCCCAGGACAGGCAATGTCCATATATTAAAAGTCAGCAGCTGCAGTATTTGTAGCTGCTTACTTCTTTAATATTTTTTTCGGCGGAACTCCGCTTTTAACTAAATGACTTTTGCATTGCTAAAGCATTGTGTATTATAAACAGCTGGGCCTGGCCCCCATCCCCTCTCTCCCCTGATTGGCTGACTGACTTTGACAGCTGTGGGAGCCAGTGGCACTGCTGCTCTGTCTGAGCCAATCAGGAGGCATGTACTGGATGGCTGAGGGGATCGTGGACATCACTGGAGAAGAGGAGCTCTGTTAGGTAATTGAGCTCTGTTAGGTAATAGTGTGCAACACACACTATTTTAACTTAATTTATGGAATGTATTAAGATAAAAAACACTTCGGTCTTTAAGCAATTGAATTTGCCTATACTTTTGTGTGGGTAACCTAAATGAATAGCAGTAGCACTTGACAAAGCCGGAATCAATCTGATAGGACATATTTATAACCGACAACCAAATTCTCAGGAATAAAATAGTAATGAAAATCAGATCAGTTTGTGCATGATGTGACACTGGCCTTACATCTATGGTATTGTGGTATGCAAATCATTTCATCCAGGTACACTGTGCCTGAGGAGTCTTTGACCCTTCCATCTGGGTGCACTTTTGCTGTTTCCAGAGTACAGATCAGTGATCTCTCAGTGTAGGTGTCAAATACAGAATTATAGGTGTGTGTGTGTTTGTGTGTGTGTGTGTGTGTGTGTTTGTTTTTTGACTTCTCACAAAGGTCAGAGTGACTAGTCCAGCAGCATTTTTGTAATATATGTCGGTGTAGTATACCAATGTGTTTAACTACTTACTGTCCAGGGCAATTCTTAATACTACGCATTAAAATCAGCATTTTATTGCTAGAAAATTTACGACCCCCAAACATATAATTTCTGAAATCGGAGACCCTGGAGAATAAAATGGTGGATGTGCAATCTTTTTTATTTTTTTCTTGTCAACGATATTGGCACAGCTATTTATCAAACTCAATTTTATGGGGGAAAAAGCCTCCTATGTGATCCCTTTTGAGCAGGTGTATAGAGACATCGGGGTCCATTCGACCTCCAATGTCTCTTCTGCCCTCCAATGCTTCACCATCAAGCACAGATTGGGGCAGGGAAAACATGTCTTCTCACGAAATTAACAGTGATTGGCTGCAGAGACGTACAGATCACATTTATTCAACAAAGCACCAAGCTTATCGGTGCCATGAGCCTATTATAACAACTTGCAGCCAGAACATTTTTGTAGGTTCGGCAGCTAGTAAGTGGTTAATTGGTTAGAAAGTTTCATATTGAAATAGCCTAAGTGTATGCATCTGGTTTGTTTACTAAAGCATTTAACTTTTGGCGACGCCATTTTTTTTTGTTTTCTGTAATCTTGAAAGTGTAAATGATGGAAATAAAATCTAACTTATTTTTTTACATATTATAAGAATGTCTAATCTGTAATTTGACGCCTTTTGGAGATTTTTCCCTTTTTTATTCTTTGGCTTCGTTATGCACATTAATACAAATTTTTACCTGGGGTGCCCAAACTTTAGATCCCCACTGTGTATGTGTGTGTGTATATATGTTTGGGGGTTCTAAGTAACTTTCTAGCAAAAAATAATGATTTTAAAGCGCGATTCCACCCGAAAAAGATTTTTTTTAAAAAGTCAGCCGCTTTTAATAAGGACACTTGCCTGTCCTACTCGCCCACGCTGATGCCCCCCCCCCCCCCCCCCCGATGTCGTTTCCTCGATCGGTGCAGGTCCCGCGCCACCATCCACCTTACGGCTTCACTGCCTGTTTCCTACTGCGACTTGTGAATGGGCGGCTGCTCTCTGGGATTACACCCGGTTTCCAGAAAGCGGCTCGCCCCATTAACTAGAAGAGGATGCAGAAGAAGATAGACCGCGGTTACGGAAGAGGCAGATTACAGACTTCCGCATAGCAACAGGTTTTTCCGGTGAGTATAATTTTTATTTTCCTGGGTGGAACTCCACTTTAACTTGAAACCAACAAATGTCAGAAAAAAGTTTAGTCTTTAAAGCGGAGGTTCACCCAAAAATCAACTTTCTGCCATTAGATCCAGCATACTGCTGACACCTGCAGTATGCTGTGATTTTTTTTTTTTTTTGTACTTATCGTTTTATCAGCCGTTGTTATCCGGCTCCGAGCGGGGATTCCTTCGGGGAATAGGCGTTCCGAAGCCAAGCGGAGTTGATTGATGGGCTGCTAAAGCGCGTCACGCCTTCCGAAAATACCCAAAGTGACACTCGAGTGTTTACGGCGCCTGCGCAGTCAGCTCTACACGGCAGGCGCCGTAAACACCCTAGTATCACTGAGTATTTTCGGAAGGCGTGACGCGCTTTAGCAGCCCGTCAATCAAATCCGCTTGGCTTAGGAACGCCTATTCCCCGCAGAAATCCCCGCTTGGAGCCGGATAACAACGGCTGATAAAACGATAAGTACAAAAAAAAAAACAGCATACTGCCGATGTCAGCAGTATGCTGGATCTAATGGCAGAAAGTTGATTTTTGGGTGAACCTCCGCTTTAAGTGGTGAAACATCCCTCATTTACACACCAAAGTTCATTCCTTTTGATTTAAAGGACAAAACGTTACAATGTTTATAGTTGGTTCCACAGCTGAGGAATGTTGTGATACTTGGCAGACTGCCTGGTATTTTTTTTCTTTTAACAGCTGTCTGCTTCAGCATAAATTATAATATATTATATATTTTTTTTAAGTCTTCTGGCCAGTCCTGTGACTTCACCACAGCCTGAAAATTTTTCCCCCTTTTTTTTTGGTCAGATACATAAAGGAGTTGCATATCTTCAATTGATTGCGCAGTGTAAGACGCTACAAGTTCCTGTACAGGACTGCAGATCCTCACATTGGGTGGTTTATACTGCATTTCAGAGACTTCTGATGTAAAACTTCACACCCCTCTGAGATTGTTTTTAGAAGGAAACTGCTTCACTGGCCCTGAGCGGGGGCAAGTGTCTGCCTTAGAACTAGTACATGGGCCGTTGGTCAGGAGTGTGTTGTGTCAGGCTTCTATGTATATGAATAGTCTGCTTCCGCTCCTCCCTGCTTTTGTGTTTGGATTCTCACATCTGAGTGGGTGTGTATCAGAAAGCTGTTAGACTGGGCGCCTGAATCATTCTTGGCAGGAATTGAAAGTCGTCATGGATCGTATTTCAGAACAAAGCGTATTTGGAGGAATGCCATATGCTTGCAGAATACTGGAGATCTTTCATTCAAATGTACACTATTTATTTGAGGCAGAGCTCTGCTTGTTTGCCGCCTCCTCCTCCGATGCCACATTTAGCACCTTTCTGGGAGGGGGGGAGCGGGTACCTGGGTTTGACAGGTGCCCGCTCCCACTTTGGCTGAGCTCGCCGTGGGAACTCTGCCGGATTTTCGGTCCCCCCTCGCCCTTACGCCATTCACAAAGCACATCGCGCAGTAGGGAACCGGCTGTAAGGCTGCAAGGCTGGTTTCCCTTAGCTGCGATGGTGGCTGGCGGCAGCCCCCGAAAGCCGATTCAGTATTTGGCTTTGGTGAGGACACTGCTGGATTTGTGGACAGGTAAGTGTCCTAATATTAAAAGTCAGCAGCTACAGTATTTGTAGCTGCTGATTTTTTTTTTTTTCTGAAGGAGCTTCTCTTTGTATTGCTTCCTTTGTGTGAAATCCCTGGTGTCCCTGCCAGTCCCCCTAGTTGCCTACTTCAAACTTGCCATGCTAGGCATAAAAGCACATCCATTGCTGCATGGTATGTTTTCTGGCTGTGCTGGGAGAACCTGCCTGTCCTCCAATGGCCAAAACATGTGCTGAAACACCCCCCCCCCCCATATTTATAGCTCATCATTGTACTGCTGCTTCTCCATCGCCACCTCTCTAAGACCACTTTCGCACTGCAGCGTCGCTGAAGCGCCGGTCGGTTTTGCAGTGCTCTTCTAGCGCTAGCAGAGTGGATTTTTTAAGGTCGCGTAACCTTAAAAAAGGAGGAAAGTCCTGTTTTTGTGGCACTTTCAAATAGATTTTAAGGCGCTCTGGAAGCCCTGCCCATTCATTTCAATGGGCCTGGGCCTTTTGGCCATTTACAGAGCTCCCAAGCCGCTCCAAAGATGCTGCTTGCAGGACTTTTCCCAACGTCCTGAAAGCACACCGCCCCAGTGTTAAAGCACTCATTGCACAGAATGGGAGGCAGTTTTTAGGTGCTTTTTAAAAGGCCATTTAAACTGCTAAAACACCTGAAAACTGTAGTTTGAATGTACCCTTAGTCCCCTTTCACACTTATACGACTTGTCCCACGATTTTTGACTGCAAAATCGTATGACAAGTCATTCTCCATGATTTTCAATGACTACCATTCATACTGGCAGTCGTGCCTACTTCAAAGTAGTCCCTGCACTACTTTGGTCCTATTTTTTTGATGCCACTTACACAGGCAATCATTGAAATCGTGGTAAAATCATGTGACTTTGAAGTCGCACAAGTGTGAAAGGGGGCTTAGTCTCCTTTGCAACTGGGAACAGAAGTTTTGTTATGAGATATATATATTATATATAAATAAAATAATCACACACACACACACACACACGCACGCCTATGAACTCTTTCCCAGGTCTCGGTTTGAACCCTACGGACTAAGACTGGGATGCCATTAAAGTTTGTGTGTGTGTGTAAAGGCAGGCGTCCCAATACTCTTGGTATTATAGTGTGTGTGTGTGTGTGTGTGTATATAAACAAATGTTTTGCCTTTCATTCATATTTTGAATGGGCTTGTTTTACAAAGCGGGGGTATACATTCACTTGCTGTATGCAAGCACTATAGCCACACATAGCCATTCATGTCTGAGTAGCTGTATGCAGAGCTTTCCGGCTGTGGAAAAAAAGAAAGCATTTGATGCTGTAGATCAGGGGTCTCCAAACTGCGGCCCTTTGCTTGCCTTAATGCGGCCCTTGAAGCACTATTCCATCCAACTCCAATGGGGCACAATTCATGTTGCTGACACCAATGGGGCACTATTCCTCCTACTGACACCATCAATTCTTTCCATTGACACGAACGATGGGGCAGTAGTCCTCCCACTGTCACTAAAGATATGGTATTTACTTCCACTGGACACTTTCTGCTCCCAATTGCCCTAGTCTGGCCCCCTAAAGTCTGAAGGACCATAAACTGGCCCATTGTTTAGAAAGTTTGGAGACCCCTGCTATAGATTCTAAAGCCTTGTACACAAGATCGGATTTTCCAACGGGAATTGTGTGATAACAGGCTGTTGGCGGAAAATCTGATCGTTGGTACGCTCCATTGGACAATTGTTGTCAGATTTTCCGTGGACAAATGTTGGACAGCAGGCTTTAGGCCCCGTACACACGGTCGGTTTGGTCCGATGAGAATGAACCAAAGTTAATTTTCATCGGACCAAACCGACCGTGTGTATAGGCCATCTGTCTGGTTTCCTTTGGTCCAAAATGTCTAAACATGCTTTAAAACCGAACCGATGGACCGCTGCCCCATCGGACCAAACCGATGATTAGTACAGAAAAGCATCGATTCAAAACCCGCGCATGCTCAGAATCAAGTCGACGCATGCTTTGAAGCATTGAACTTCGTTTTTTTCAGCACGTCGTGTGTTTTACGTCACCACGTTCTGACCCGATCGGATTTTGAACTGATGGTGTGTACACACATCAGACCATCAGGCCACTTCAACGGTGAACCGATGAAAACGGTCCGTCGGACCATTCTCATCAGTTTTGTCCGACCGTGTGTACAGGGCCTTAAAGTTTTTTGCAAACAGTCTGTCAGATTTTCCGACCGTGTGTACACAAGTCCTTCGGACAAAAAAAGCCATTAAAAATGACATAAAATAAGAAAAAAAAAAAGATTCAAGACATCCTTTCCTATCCATCTGCTTGTAACTACCTTCCCACACATCTAGGACAATGGTTACAATCGGGATCCCAAATTTTTGGGCAGCCTCAATATCTTTTCTTTCTTGCACTGTCTAGACTGAACTATAATAAAGAACTCCGAACACATCAAGATGTATAACACTGAGATAGCTTCCTTCTTGCTCCATATTGTTGCCTGTTAATAACGCGGCTCCATGTTGTATCTCATCTTCACAATGGAAAGGCGGAAGAAAGATCTAATTTCTATTGTCCCTGTTAAAGTAAAGTTGCCCCTTGACATCCCTTTCGGTCCAGTTGCATTACAGTCCTATGTCTAAGGTAGCTTGTGACACCTCTCAGTGAGTGCGTTTTGGATAACAAATAATTGGCCCGGTAAAAACATGTTGCTTGATGGCTCAATCCATATGCCAATACTAACACTCTACTAGCACTTTGCTACTAAAAGATATTGGTTATTTACAGAATTTACCATATATACTTGAGTATAAGCCGAGTTTGTCAGCACATTTTTTTTTTTGTGCTGAAAATGCCCCCCTCGGCTTATACTCGAGTCACCTTTTTGCGCCTGGACTTTGGGGACTCAGTGCCGGACGATGCTGGTCCCCAGCACAAATGTAGCCCCACTCTTCCTCTACAAATGTGCAAAGATTGTTTTCCAGGGGACCTACGACCAGGGAGCACCGATTTTTCAAACCCGTGCACCCCTTCCATAGACTTCCATGTTAAACGGTCATTTCTCTGGTGACTTTGGGGACCCGGTACCGGCCGGTCGTAGGTCCCCTGGCCCCGGAACTTGGCACACATGTAGCCCCATTTCTCCTCTATTTCAAAGCCGTGCACCCCTTCCATAGACTCCCATGTTAAACGTCAGTCTAGGCATGGGCACAGTGAGGCATGCAGATGGACACCCTAGGCTTATACTAGAGTCAATAAGTTTTCCCATTTTTTTTGTGGTAAAATTAGGTGCCTAGGCTTATACTCGGTCGGCTTATACTCGAGTATTTTCGGTAGATATTCGTATTCACTAGTCCAATGCATGTGATGTCATTTTGAATCTGATGTCAATCTTGAATCTTTGTGCATTACCTTTTAGAAAGCACTTTTTTATCTTTAAAATCCTCACAAACAAGTTAAAATTACAAGTATGTAACTGTCCATCACATCCCATGATTCGGGCCCTCGCATCTCCATCTTTGGAATAATCAATGGCAGTTTACCCTTGGCAGCATGCAGATGGTAAACCGTAGCTAGCTGACCATTTCGAGGGACATGCGCACTCTCCTAGAGCTCTGAATGCTCCCAGCTGCTCTTTCCTCCTCATTGTGTCACTCAGGAAGGCTCGTGTAGCTTGGGCTTTTCTGTTTAGAAGAGACTCGGGTAAAGAGATCACGAGATCTCGATCAGACTGTTCATGCACCTCCAAAAGTGGCCAGCTGTAATTTATAACCGCTACAGTGATTGCTACATGGATTTCACAGCTTATACATCATCATTCTGAAGCATGTTATCTGCACAAAGGATGACATTTCAGAAAATCCAGACCCCCTTTTTGCCAAGCTGCCGTCAGTCATTCTAAAGCATCGTACACACGATCGGACTTTCTGCGAACAAAGCGTTGGCCATGAACTTGTCTTGCATACAAACGGCAAAGAATTGTCGACCCAAAAAAACACGAAACGACATGGTTTTTCAGCTCTTTAGCACCACCCTTTGGGCAACTTCTGCTAATGTGTTATTGTGAGCATTGCTTCCGAACATGCGTGTTTGTACTATGGACTCGTGTGACCGACTTGTGTACACATGATCGGATAATCCGACAACACACTTTTGTTGGCGGCCAATTTTAAAGCATGCGATCCCACGTTTGTTGGCGTAAAATCCCAACGTTAATTGTCCGATGGAGCGTACAAATGGTCGGATTATCTGAAAAACAGCCTGCCGTTACACAATCCCCTTCGGAATATCTGATCGTGGGTACTGGCCTTAACACTTGGGCAGGGCATTAACCGCTTAAGACCCGGACCAATATGCAGGTTAAGGACCTGGCTCCTTTTTGCGATTCGGCACTGCGTCGCTTTAACTGACAATTGCGCGGTCGTGCGACGTAGCTCCCAAAATTGGCATCCTTTTCCCCCCCCCCCACAAATAGAGCTTTCTTTTGGTGGTATTTGATCACCTCTGTGTTTTTATTTTTTGCGCTATAAGCAAAAATAGAGCGACAATTTTGGAAAACAAATCAATGTTTTACTTTTTGCTATAATAAATATCCCCCAAAAATATCTAAAAAAAAAATTTCCCCTCAGTTTAGGCCGATATGTATTCTTCGACCTACTTTTGGTAAAAAAAATTCTTACTACTAATGGCGGCGATGACTGTGACATCATGGCGGACACATTGGACAATTTTGACTTATTTTTGGGACCATTGTCATTTTCACAGCAAAAAGTGCTATAAAAATGCACTGATTACTGTGAAGATGACAATTGCAGTTTGGGAGTTAACCCCTACAGCGCCCCCTAGTGGTTAGGTGTGACCTCATATGTGTTTCTAACTGTAGGGGGGCGGGGCTAGACATGTGACGTCATTAATCGTCTTTCCCTATATCAGGGAACAGACGATCAGTGACACTGCCACTGTGAAGAACGGAGAAGGTGCGTTTACACTCACCTCTCCCCGTTCTTCATCTCCTGTGACCGATCGCAGGACACTGGCGGCAATTGGGGTCTGCGGGCTCCCGCGGAGTTTCGGACCGGGTCGCGTGACCCACAGCTGGGCTCTTAAAGGCGACGTACATGTACGTGCCTGGGCCCAGCCGTGCCATTCTGCCGACGTATATCGGCGTTAGGCGGTTCTTAAGTGGTTAAAAGTGCTAAAACTGGATGGTGTTAAGAGTCGGCTGGCAGTTTGTAAATGATCAGATCTCCCAGAGCCAGGAATGCCAAGAGGTAGAAAATGGAAAAACTGTTAAGTAAAATAACTGGCTGCTGTTTCTAAATTCTGAAAATTGAAGATGCCTGTGTTTCATGGTTAACCTCCAGCTTCAGACGTTTCTGAATCGATGCCTCAGGGAAAAAATACTAAGTTCACTTGTCGCATGCTTCAAACTGAAGCCATCAGCGAAAGTTTCTCAGCAATTTGAATCCACAGATTTCCTTCATAAGTTATTCTTTAGAGACCATTTAAAAAAAAAAAAAAATCTTCTGAAAAGATTACATTTTAAATAATTTTATGCATATTCTGTACTTGTAAAACCCTCCAAAAGCCTTGAGACCGATGCTGCCATATTGGATGTGATATGGATACCCTCGGCTGTTACTCTATAGCACAGGTATCAAACTGGCGGCCCTCCATCTGTTGCAGGACTACAAGTCCCATGAGGCATTGCAAGGCTGACTGTTACAAGCATGAATCCCACAGGCAGAGGCATGATGGGACTTGTAGTTCAGCAACAGCTGGAGGGCCGCAAGTTTGACACCCCTGCTCTATAGTATTCCCCTTCGTTCTTATGGAGAGAGGTGAAGAGCTGAGGAGTTGGATCAGCACAGGCAGTAATTGGATGCTGTGAAAGCGGAGCTCCACCCTATTTTAAACATTTGTTTAATCAAATAGCATAGTCTAATGCAGTACAAAACTGACCTTTTTTTTTTTTTTTCTGTGACAGTACCTTTGATTACAGCATCTGCCACTCGGCTTCCTGTCCCCTCGTATGTGGGTATTCTACGGGTTTTCTTCGGGTTGTACGTCATATCCTTCCTGGGAGCTTTTCTCATTGCTCCCAGGAGTCTTTGCGGAGCCTCGCCGCCATCTTTCTACACCCCACACTCCTGCACAGTAATTAAAGAGCGAGAAGGGGTGAGCGGACATCTTGTCACACCTACCGGAGTTTTAGATTTCACAGTTATTTTCAACACAAAACGGAGCTTATATGCTTAAATACAGTATCCGTTTTGTGTTTAAAATAACTGGAGTCTAAAACTCTGGTGGGTGTAACAATATGTCCGCTTGTCCCCTTCTCACTATCATTACTGTGCAGGAGTATGGGGTGTAGCAAGATGGCGGCCACGGAACTGAGCATGTGCAGGAACGAGAGGCAGTGAATGCTGGGAGTTCAGCATTCACCAAAACAAGGAAGTAAGTGCTTGTCGGCTTCATGGCCACAAGCAAAATGGAAACTGCTTTCTTGACAAAAAGTTATTATTCCAGAAGGAATCACTGTGCGGATGATTAGAAACGGCAGAGAAGGGAGTTACTCATTTGATATGCTTTCAAAAATATAATGGCAAAAAAAAAAGGGGGTCGGCCGCGGGAGATCCGCTTTAAAGAGGTTCTTCATGCATTCTATGCATTAAGGTAAAAAGCCTGTGTAGAGCTACTCTTGCAGCACCCCCTCTCGATCCAGCGATGTACACGAGAGCCTCGGCTGTCCTAAGACTCCCTCTTCTCATTTTTTTTAAAAATAGGTTTTTAATGCTGTAGCTTCCTATAAACCAGCATATATGCTCACTCTTGCCTGAAATGTAGAGCTGAATCGACTGACATCTGTATATTATTTTTTTTTTTCTTTTAGGGAAAATATAAAGTAAAGAATTCTTATGTAACCGATGCCATGTTATGGATTGAGTCCACGGGAGAAGAAACTTTGTATAAGAAGATAAAATCCCAGCCAAAATCCCAGGAAAAAGTTCGTAATCGAGTCCTACAGACCTTCTTTACAGAGTGTAAGTGACTATTTGTTTTAAAATGAACTATATAGTGTACGTGGTTTGTAGGTGATCTTTTTGTTAAAATTGGTTTGATATGGGTTTTTTTGTTTGTTTTTTTACCCTTTTCTTTACAATCGTTTTTTATTGATTTTGTAAACAATAAAGATCCGAATAACCAGTACAAAACAGCAATACAATTACCTTAGCATTTCCAATACATTAGGGGTTATTGGTAATACAATTAGGGCATGCTAACAAATTATAAGGATAGTTATCCCTTTTTGTTTTGACTGTCATTTCAATGTTTTTGTCAGCATTTTCCCATCAGAAATAACCAAAGTGAACTATACAGACATTGTAGCAATTGCAGAGTACCTGACATTTGTTTATATCAACAATAACACTGGGTAACTCTGTCTTGGAACTCAGATAGTACTTGTCAAACTCCTTATAAAACCAAGAGAATACAAAGTTGAGAGGAAAAGAGGTGGGAGGGGGGGAAGACCCTAAGCTCCGATTCCTGCCACTCAAAGGCTCCTTAACTCGGAGCCGTACGGGGATCACCGGTCAAGTAACTAATCCACGGGCTCCAAACTTTTTCGAAGACCCCTAATTTGTCATTCAGGACTGCTGAGAACCTTTCATTCATCATGAGAGCTTATGCTTAAACTGGTCAAATGGGATTGCAGCCGACCTCCAATTCCTGGCTATAGTTATTCTGGCAGAGGTGAATATAAAAGTAAGAAGCCTCCTCCTGGTTTTTTTGAGGCTGCATCAACTTTTAGCCCCAACAGGGCTTGTTTAGGGGATTTAGTGAGGTTGACCTTGGTAAGGGTATAAATAAAGTTGTACACCCTTATCCAAAATCTACGCACCATGGGACATTGCCACCATATGTGGTAAGCCGTTCCATCTTGTTCACAACCTCTGAAGCATTTTGGAGAAGCTCCTGGAATATATGTGGCTAGCCTGGTTGGCACCATGTACCACCTTAGGACCTTATAGTTTGCCTCTACAATAGAGGTGTTAATAAGAGATTTGGAAGCCGCTTGGGCAATCAAGTGCCATTTTTCTAATTCATGGTGTTCTTGGAGATCTTGCTCCCACTTGACCATGTAAGCTAGTTTAACCAAAGAATGCGTCAAGATGGTGTACAATTCAGAAATATGGCCCCTAATTTTATCCTATTTATGACGTAAGTATTCCATGGGCGTCATGTCAGGTCAGGTCGCTTTTACGAGACAATGTGTGCAGGTAATGTTTCAATTGAACAAACCGGTAATTTTCGGGGTCTGGCATCTGATATTTTTCTATTAAGATCTGTTTGGTGAACATGCCGTTATGATAAAAAATGTCTGCAATGCGCAGGAGCCCTTTTTTTTGTCCACCAGTTTAAAGCATGAGGGGTGAGGCCTGTGGTGAATTCCTTGTTTCGCAGCAACGGAGCCAATGGGCCCTGCAGAGATTTGAATGAATGAGGTTTAGATAATCTATCCCAGAAAATTAATGAAAGGGAGGGGCATTAAATAGGGGTCGGTCCCGAGCTGGTAACCATAAAATATGTGATATCAATTTGGATGGGCATGACTGCGATTCTATATGCATCCATAACGGAGGAGGCTGGGAGGAGTGGAACCGGATAAGCTGGGACAGTTGAGCAGCATAAAAATATTTGAGCAGATCAGGGACTCCCACTTCATCTTTGGGCTAAAAAGTGTGCGCCGGTTCACCCTAGGCCTCTTGTCTCCCCAGAGAAACTGGAGTAAACTCAATAAGTCAGTTTTGACCAAGGCAATAGGCAACATACGAAAAAGGTAGAGAATTCTAGGAAGGATATTCATCTTTATAGAGTATAGTCTGCCGGACCACGATGGAGGATGTATCTGCCAACTAGTCAAGTCTGCCGCTAAGCGTTTGTAGAGTGCAGGATAATTTAGGGAGTACAGGGAATGTATTGAGGAAGTTAGATTAATACCTAAATAGGGAAGGGCCACGGGTTCCCATGCAAACTTGTAAGAGGATTTGAGGGTTTCAACGATCCGATCTGGTAGGGAGATGTTCAACGCTCTGGATTTTTCCTGATTAATTGAAAGGCCAGGGCTGTAATTTAACTTGGAGATTCGGGAGGGTGGTGATGGGCACGGAGATCATCAATAAGATATCGTCCGAAAAATGTGGCTTTGTGTTCTCTATCCCCACATTCTATTCCCTTTTATATCTGTACACTCGTGGATTTTGATGGCGAACGGTTCTATGGCCAGTACAAATAATAAGGGTGACAATGGGCGAGTCGCCCGTTGGATTGGAAAGAGAGTGGACGAGTAGCCGTAGGGGAACTGTACAGGGCTTTTAGAGTTGACAAAAAATTTATATTGTGATAAGACATAGAAAAGGTAGTCCCATGATATGGAATCGAAGGCCTTCCGAATATCTAAAGAAAGCAACATAGCTTGTCTTGGGCCCTTTCCCATCCCAATTTGATCGAATAGCTGAGATAATGTCTATTATTCTTCTGGTCTGGTCAGACGCCTGGTGGCCAGGAATGAACCCCACCTGGTCAATGTGTATATAACATGCAAGGAAGGTGTTTACCCTCTGTCCAGTGCCCCCATGGGAAGCCGATTTACATGGGGCACCCGTGCGTGCTTGCACCCGAGCCCTGCTGCTGCGGTCATTGACAGACAGAGGAACTCGGGCCCCGCTCCCTTTGTCACTGGCTTTGATTGAGAGCACTGGGAGCCAATGGCTCTGGGTGCCCCTGCAAAGCCCGGGAGACCCGGAAGTAAGAGCAGAGAGGAGCCACAGACGCGCATTGCACTGGATCGATTGAGGGCACAGGTAAGTAAAGCAGAGGGATGCTTGTAGCTAAACCTGTTTAGGCTTTACAACCACTTTAATGCATAGGATACATATTATTATGCTTCGTGGCCATTCTGTTATGGCTAATTTTGCACTGCCATTTGTGAGAACGGTCTGTCCTATATTGTTTTTGTTTAGATCTAGGTTACAGGTCAACAACATTGTTTTCATTTATTTGAAAATAAATAAATATCAACACTTTTTTTTTTTTTTTTCTTCCCCAATAGATGCCTTTTTTTTAATTAAAATGGCAAAAGATCACCGAAAATTGTCTGAAGAGGTTAAATTGCAAGTGTGTGAATTATGTGATAGGGTAAGAGCTGCTTTTTTTTTTTTTTTTTTCTTTGCTCCTCACTCAAGCTTGATCCAACATTGTGAAAAAGTATCAATATTAAAGTGGCTGGCTGAGTCGAATTATTATTTTACAGGATTTATATAGTCCAACTGTTAGCTCAGCGTTTTACAAATTGAAGGCAGACAGTACAGTTACAATACAATTTAGTAGGAGAGGAATGGGATGACCCTTCTTCGTAGAGCTTACCGTATTTATCGGCGTATACCGTGCACTTTTTTGCCCTGATTTCAAAATCGTGGCTGCGCGGTATACGCCGATACCCGCTTTCCCGCGCCGAGTTTTGAATACTGCGCCGACATATACCGAGCGCAGTACACTCGGGTATAGTCGAGCAGTCTCGGCTCCTTCCGCGCTCACGTCCTGGACGTACAAGACGTCAGCGCGAGAGTTGCCGAGCATTGCCGACAATACACGAGTGTACTGCGCTCTGTTTATGTCGGCGCAGTATTCAAACTCGGCGCGGGGAGGACGAAGAGGACACCCGAAGCCACAGATGGACGCCGGACCCGACGAAGAGGACACCCAAAGCCGCAGACGGACGCCGGACCCGACGAGGCCGCCGATCGACGCCGCGCAAGACACCAAAACTGTAATTACAAAAAAAACTTTCCACAGGATTCGGGGCAACTTTAGGGGTGCCGAGTTTTTTCGGCGGTACTCAGACGACGATACCCGCCCCGATACACAAATAGAATACTTGCCGACCGAAGCCGCGATCCGCCGCCGTTACGCCGCATCCCCGCTACCGCCGACTGTGTAATACGGGCGGGAACATTACAGCTTTGAATCGCTGTAATGATTTGCGCATAGACACTCCCCCTTGCTCGGGTGAACTGTCCAATCACGAGCAAGGGGGAGTGTCTATACGCAGCGCGGTGCCAATCATTACAGCGATTCAAAGCTGTAACGTTCCCGGCGTATTACACAGTCGGCGGCAGCGGGGATGCAGGTAAGTGGAACATGGCTGCATGGGGGCAGACGATGGCTGCATGGGGGCAGACGATGGCTGCATGGGGGCAGACGATGGCTGCATGGGGGGCAGACGATGGCTGCATCTGTGGGGGAGACATGGCTGCATCTGTGGGGGAGACATGGCTGCATCTGTGGGGGAGACATGGCTGCATCTGTGGGGGAGACATGGCTGCATCTGTGGGGGAGACATGGCTGCATCTGTGGGGGAGACATGGCTGCATCTGTGGGGGAGACATGGCTGCATCTGTGGGGGAGACATGGCTGCATCTGTGGGGGAGACATGGCTGCATCTGTGGACACATTTAAAAAAAGTATCGGTATTTGGTATCGGCGACTACTTGAAAAAAAGTATCGGTACTTGTACTCGGTCCTAAAAAAGTGGTATCGGGACAACCCTAGTATTTAGTGCATCTCTACAGTACATACAAGTGTTCCATGATTTCAGTTAAATGCTTACGGTAAAGAAAAATACCTTTTTTTTTAATCCTGCTAGAAATCTAGTGAGCTTGCAATGTCTGCGTCATACCAAGACAACAATCCTCTGTCCACTATCTCTCTCTTATTTCCATTGGTTAAATATCTCCTGTTTTTTACTTTTACACTAGGAATCAGAAGAGCATAGGGCTATTGGCAAGAGTGAGTTTGAAAAAGAGCACTATGATATGGCAGAATTTGCGTACACCACAGCTATATATTTCAGGTAACCTAACTGTATTCCTTTGCCATGTTTTTTCTTTTATTGCTGAAAGTAAACCAGTCCCAAACCTGGGCACTTCAAACTAAACGCATGATAAAAATAATGAGTAGGCTGTAGTTACCGTTATTGAAAACTGGTAAATCAGTTAGCAGATACAAAGATAGTCTTGATTGTTTGTTTTTATTTTTAATTATCAAGCTTGGCCACACCTTTTCTGAAACCTTCTTTTTACTCATTTAGAACTCTCCTGTTTTTTTTTATTCTCTCTCCCTCTGGTGCAGAGTGGAAAACTGTGCAGCTAAGCAAAGCTTCCACTTTAAAGTGATTTGAATGGTTCATAATGTTATACGTGCCTGCAATGTGCGATTGTTTCGCACATAGCCCAATCCGCCTTCTCTGGTCCCCCGCCGGTGCTCCTGGCCCCTCCCCTCTTAGTGCCCCCATAGCAAGCTGCTTGCTGTTGTTGACACTCATACTTGCTCACTCCTGAGCCCTGCTCTGTGTGTCCATGCAAGCTCAGGTCCACCCCCTGCTTCCTCACCAATGGCTCTGATTGACAGCAGTGAATGACAAGCACGAGAGCCTCGCCCAGCTAAACGTGCTAATTGCTGTTTAAAGATCTGGTTCAGGTAAGTATTTAGGGGGGCTGCGTGCAGTAAGGTAAAACAAATCATCTGACTTTACAACCACTTTTTAATTTTCTTCTCTTCCCTTCTCTACTGTGTGCCTCTGAATTTTTATTGATGAGTATTACAGTAGGCTCACTTACTGTCTGCAAATGCTAAATCCCCCCACAAGACTCGCTTGTCTTGGACGTGGCCCCTGGGCTTCGGGAGGTGGTGCTTGCTGTTGTGCCCTATGTGGTGCATACAACTCTTCCATATAGACAGTTGTATCTTAATTAGAATTACTTTAGTGCCTACCCCCTTTGCACACTGAATCCTAGGAAAAGCAGCTTGCCTGTATACTATAACTTGTGGTGTTCTCTGTGTGAAGGCAGTGTTGTTTCTCAATCATTGCAACTGACTTGCTGTGCTTCCTGTTGCATTAAATAAATGTGTGCTGAATTATCAACTGTGGGAATTATATAAGGAAGGCTCAAACTAATGTCTGCAATGTAGGGCTGCATTGCCGCTGCAACTAACGATTATTTTCATAAATTTTCGATTAATCGGATAATGGCATTAAAAAAAAAAAAAAAATAGCATTTTAATTTTTTGTTGGGCAGATCACAAATTGCAGCAAAAACTCATTCCATGCTTTTCTGCTGCTTCTTCATTGAAGTATATTGAACCCAAAAAAAAACAAAATGGCACCGTTTTGCATTTAAAAAGTTCTTGCCCTTTCCAAATACGCAGCAGCTGAAAAAAAATCATGGATGTGAACGTGTCCCATAGGAAAACATGTAAGTGTACTGTAGTGTGTTTCTGCAAAAAACAGAGGTGTGAACCCAGGCCTGAGATGTTTAGTATCATAATGGGGTTAAAAAAAAGTGCAAAAAGAGCAAATCGCTACTGTAAGGGTTTTTTTTTTACTGTGGGACAGTGAAAGTAATATTTACAGTAGCGATTTGCTTTTTTGTACTATAAAGGGCTAATTTTAGTTTTTTTTTAACCCCATTATGTTACTGGCCGATTTAATCGATTTATGAAAATTGTAATCGATTAATTTCATAATCGATTAGTTGACGATTAATCGATTAGTTGTTTCGGCCCTACTGCAATGTAATCTGGACTGCAAAGACCTGTAACGCAAAGCATCTGGTTTACTGTCGGCTTCTGTTCATTTAGGAAAATTTGTGTGCATTCGTTTTGACAGGCGGCATGTCTGCTTAACGGCAATCAGTGTTGAGTGGGTGTTACTGATGTGCCGTTCCAGCTTTTCTCCTCCCATTGGCCAGTGTGGGGTCTTTGGTGATTGGGGTGATGTGGGTTAAAGGATAAGTTCACCTTTAAAAAAATAAAAAAAAATAAAAAAAATGTTTTATAAATCTATTTTTGTTTTACCTGCAAAAAAAAATGGCTTTTTATTTTTTTTATTAATGGTGAAAAAAGGAAAATATACTCGCCCTTCTACCTTTTCACACCCCACTGCGCCCAAGAACAAACTAAACACCTAAAGCTGCTGCTTTAAATTAAATAGTGATGTGTAATAATTCTGAGTGAACAAAATAGTAGCGCTATATTCAGTGAAGTAACTAGTAACTGTAAATTAGTATATGAATAAATCGCCCTATGAAGAGTATATCGCACATATACTAAAAAAACATATATGTTCATATTCATATATTGTGTAGAAACTAAAATAATTAATGTTAAATAAATATTCATAACGTTCATCCGGTGGTCAAAAACCAGTAAGTGATAACCACTCAAGCCAAGTCCATAAGTGGTTACATATCAAGAGATTAAACTCAGTGTCCACTCAATCTTCTTAAAAAATCTTGCTTGAGACCTTCCACCACACCATAAGTGCTCAGTGACTCCACACCCTAAGGAATTGCGCTTACCAATAGGACATGCCTTGCACTCGCATGCTCGGCAATACAGCTTAATAAAGTCTCCAAAGGTATTTGACAATTCCACCAGTGTTCCAGTAAATCAAATTGCTCCACATGTAAAAAAAAAATGGCTCCAATAGTGAAATATATCAAAACAATTTATTAACAACGGCACAAGTAGCCTTCACACATTGCACTCGCATCTATCAAAACAAACAGAGGCACTTCAGCAGTAAACTCCAAAACCAGAGACAAGCTTGCGGTAGCGCCGTGATGTATTATGATCTCGGCAGGCCCAGAGTCAACCATAAGTCTCTCCCTCGCTCCGTTCGTTCGCCTCTCCAATACACTGCACAATATACTCTTCATAGGGTGATTTATTCATATACTAATTTAGAATTATTCATTCACTGAATATAGCGCTACTTTGTTGTTCACTCAGAATTATTACACATTTATTTTTTATTGCAGAAGCCTGGAAATCATTGCACCTGCGATCAGCAGTTCGCTGATGCCATGCAGGTCTCCTGCACACTGTCAGTGTATCTGCTTTCAAATACATATCAGACGGATAAGTCGATACTCCCTGACAGGAAGACTCAATGAACTACCACAGCGCCATGGTAGTTCATTGAGAACTACAAGCCGACAAACGCTAAGGATGTCCAGGCTTGTAGTTCATTCAGACGCGTAGAGCTGTCTGCCTAAAGGAAGCAGCCTTATGGGTGCAGCCCTGTGCGGCAACGCAGTTTTTCCAGACAGTGGCAGCTAGAACTTCTCCCAATACTGCTGCCATAGAGAGTGGGAGTGGGGGGGGGGGGGGACAGCTGCAGCATTGAGGACATCAAATCAGATGGAACCTGTAACGTGTTCCTAAAGGTGAACTTATCCTTTACCACTCACTGCCATTACCACCAATGAAGGTAGGGAAGGGGTTATCTTTTACTGCCACTGACCACCAATGCAAGGGTGGTGGTGGGGGGAATTAAATTTCACTGCCGGCTACCACCAATGTGGTCAGGGGGCTGCACCAGTGCTGATGGCTTTTATTGCATCCATTGACACCGTTGTTTAGATTGGTACCAGTAAATGCAATGACCAATGTTGGGGGTTATTGCGCCCACCGACGCCAATGTTGGTTGTTTAGCATCCACTGACACTGATGAATGTTGGTATTGCACTTTAGGGGAAAACATTTTTTTTCCCCTAAATAGCTTCCTTTACCTTAGTGCAGTCCTCTTTCACTTACCTCATCCTTTGATTTTGCCTTTAAATGTCCTCATTTCTTCTGAGAAATCCTCACTTCCTGTTCTTCTGTCTGGAACTCCACACAGTAATGTGAGGCTTTCTCCCTGGTGTGGAGAAAGCCTCTTGAGGCGGCGAGCAGGAGTGTCAGGACGCCCACTAACACACAGCTCCTTTTTCTATCTGCAAAGTAGAGAGCATCCTGACTCTCCTGCTCGCCCCTCCCCCCTCAAGAGCCTTTCTCCACACCAGGGAGAGCCTCCAATTACTGTGTGGAGTTACAGACAGAAGAACAGGAAGTGAGGATTTCTCAGAAGAAATAAGGACATTTAAAAGCAAAATGAAAGGATGAGGTAAGTGAAGGAGGACTGCACTAAGGTAAAGGAAGCCATTTAGGGATTTTTTTTTTTTTTTTTTTACCTTTACAACCCCTTTAAGCTGTTTTATTTTTCTGCTACTTTTTTATTCTATCCATTTAATATTTTTACTTTTCCTTTTTCTATTTGTTTAGTTCCTTTAAAAAAATAAATAAACTCTTTTTTTTCTTTGTTTTTTTTTTGTAAGCAAAAAAAAAAGTAGTCTATAGGTTGCATAGAAAATACATTTGGGTTTAGGATGACAGAAACACTATTTGTCCCCGTAGGCCCCCCATTCATATGGCCCTAGTAGAGGTGTCGATTATTGTCCAGAACACCACAGCATCATCCCCATCCCTGCCCCCTGTGACAAACCATGCGGTGGGAGAGATGAAATCTGATTGGTCAGGAGAGGGTATATCTTTATTTTGTACAAGTCTGGACTCTTATAAGCTCTGTGCAGGACATAATTCATATTGATAATATAGAGAGATAGAGATGGATATATAGATATTTATAGATATTTTTTTTATGTTAAGAAATGTTGTATTCTGATACACAACTAATGTACATTTGTAATCAATATACCTATTGAATTTTACTTTTTACTGTTTTTTTTTTTTTTTTAAATAAAAATTGGAAAATTAAAATAAGTTTTGTAACACAATACTACAAAAAGTCTTGTTTGCCCTGAAGAAAGTGACTTACTATGTTATCTACTATGATGGGCCATCTGCAATAATTTCACAATTACTATTTATTTTTTAAAGCTAAAAATACAACTTTTAAAAGCTGATTCATGGGAAATTAACAGTTAAAAAAATGTTTGTGCCAAATGCCTCTTGTATTATTTGTATAGTGCTGTGTCATGGCTTCACAGTTGCTAATCTATGGAGTGCACCATTATTTGTTTTCCTTGGAACGGTTTGCTTTGCTTGACATCATAGAACTAGTTTCGTTTCTGTGCTTTTTGGTTGTACTGTGAAGAAATCTTTGTGACACTGCTCTGCATCTATCTTTTCCTTTTCTAGTCCTGAAAGCTTTGTTCTATTCAGCAATCGAGCGCTGTGCTATATCCGGATGAATATGTATGGGTAAGTTCAATCTAAAAAGTTGTATGCGATACTGATATGTATGTATGTGTGTGTATGTGTGTGTATGTGTGTGTGTGTGTGTGTGTTATATATACACACACCTACCTCTCCTTATAGAGAAAGTCCACTCACCAAAAGTTGTGTAATGACAGGTAATTCTCAATTTTCCGTGCTCCACCATCAATCTTGTAGGAGTATCGTAAACTCGCCAAATGACTAAAACAAGATCAGACTTCATGGAAATCAGATAAAATGATGGACTTCAAGGAGGGATATTCCTTTAATTGGACATCGTCCCCTGGCATTTCGTGATGACGTGAGCCTGGCTTCCTGATGACGTGTTGATCATAAAAGGCATTGAGGCTGCGCACCCGCCTTCACTGACGTCACTTTCAGTAAGCTTGGTTCTGATCTCTGGTGTGTTGGAAACGCACGCCGAGATTTCCAGGAATGACGGGCATCTTTTCTGTCTGGCTGGACATGTTGGTGCTAGCTCATTAGCACCTGCAAATGTAAGTGCATATTTTATCACCTTAAAGTGGCTGAAAACCCGATTCATGAAATTTGAGCTGGGCACATATATCTGCAGTATTTTATTATCTCTCTTCAATGAGCTAAGTCCCGTAGCTCTCTCCTGAACCGTTCCTCTGTTATCAGCCTAATAACTTCTGACAAATTCTCGGACACTTTAGACAAAAGCAACCTGAATCTTCAGTCCGGGGAGGTTCCTAAAATTAGCAGGGAGCAGGTCCTATTACAAAACACCTCTGAGAGTCTCTGCCTATGTGGAGAAGGGGTGTGTGTGCCTTTCCTCCAATAAGCAATGTCCAAAGCTCTTGCTTATATACAAGCCCAAAAACACATCAGGGGACGGTGTCCAATTTAAGTAATATCCCTCCTAGAAGTCTATCTTCCTTTTAAGCATCTGATTTCCATGAAGTCTGTTCTTATTTTAGTCATTTGGTGAGTTTGTCATTCTCCTACAAGATTGATGGCGGAGCACGGATAATTGAGAATTACCTGTCATTACACAACGTTTGGTGTGTGGACTTTCTCTATAAGGATTTCCTCATATATATACAATACATGTTTTTTTGTTATTAACAGTTTGTTGTGTGTAAAATGCACTGTATGTTCTTGGTCACAATTGTGATTTAGCGCCGACCTTTCTATAACGTTTATATAGTAAATAGGTGTAAGTTGTAAAAATGGCCTTTAGGTAAAAGGAAGTTGGACATGCAGATGTTAAAGGGGAAATATATCAATAATTATCAAAAATAATTCTCAGTCTTGTCTTTGTTACAGGAAGGCTTTGACCGATGGAAAGAAAGCAATTATACTTAAAAACATCTGGCCAAAGGTAAGTGTAACGGTTGTTTGTTGACGGATACCTGTTTAAAGACACTTTTTTTTCGTTTTAACCCTTTTTCTAAAACTTAAAACAGTATTACATATGTAAAATTTCATATAATACATACAATAAGCAGATTGTCACAGAGCAAAAGTAGAGACGCAATAAATAAAATAAATTTGAATTTACAAGAATTTTAAAAGCTGGCTTTTTTTATTTTATTTTTTGCATGTCAATAAACCTAAGCGCTCGGGTGCGGTTCAGCACATGAATAGATCTGTATTGTTTAGACTGGAGCTGGTTTTATCAATATTCGTAAAGGAATTTTGTACAAACAAGACAATCATGTCTGTGATGGCAATCCTATACATTTTTGTTTAGGGTCCCTAATTCGTTTTTTTTTTTTTTTAATTGTTCCCTAGTACTGTTTTCTTTTGGCACCATTATAAAAAAAGCACATTCTTTGTAATGTAGCTGATGATTACTTTTTTTACAGTAAAACTATGGCCCTTTGACATATTGACATTAAGTGCCCGTTCACACTACCGCGACTTGGGATCAGACTTGTGTCGCCCGACATGAGAAATTACAGTAAAGTGAATGAGAGCCGTCTTAATGCACACTACTGAAGTCACTTCGACTTCAGAAAAGGCTCCTGTACTACTTCAAGGCGACTTGTAACCATTGATTTAGATGGAAGTTGCCTCCAAAGTCGGATCAGTGTCTTAACCACTGGCCGACCAGCCGCCGTTATATGGCGGTTATACGGTGGCAGGTCGGCTCGGCTGCGCGAAATCACGTAGCTATACGTCATTTCGCATTGCAGCCATTACTCTGCTCGCCCCTGGTGCCAATCACCGCCGGGCACCCGCGATCGCTCATTGCAGAACGAGAAACGGGAGCTGTGTGTTTAAACACACAGCTCCCGGTCCTTTCGGGGGAGAAATTACTGATCACATGTTTATACAATGTATGAACAGCGATCTGTCATTTCCCCATGTCAGTTCCACCCCCCCCCCTTCAGTTAGAACACACCTAGGGGACATAATTAACCCCTTCCTCGCCCCCTAGTGTTAACCCCTTCCCTGCCAGTGACATTTTTACAGTAATCAATGCATTTTTATAGCACTAATCGCTATAAAAATGCCAATGGTCCCAAAAATGTGTCCGAAGTGTCCACCATATGGTCGCAGTACCGATAAAAATCGATGATCGCCGCTATAAACTAGTAAAAATATATATATATATATATATATATATATATATATATATATATATATATATATATATATATATATATAATAAAAATGCCATAACGATCCCCTATTTTGTAAACGCTATAATTTTTGCGCAAACCAATCAAACGCTTATTGCAATTTTTTTTTTTTTTTTTTTTACGACTAATATGTAGAAGAATACGTATTGGCCTAAACTGAGAAAAAAAATCGTTTTTCTAGATATTTTTGGGGGATATTTATTATTGCAAAAAGTAAAAAATATTATTTATTTTTTTTAAATTGTCGCTCTATTTTTGTTTTTATTGCAAAAAATAAAAACCGCAGTGGTGATCAAATACCACCAAAGGAAAGCTCTATTTTTGGGGAAAAAAGGACGCCAATTTTGTTTGGGAGCCACGTCACAAGACCGGGCAATTGTCAGTTAAAGCGACGCAGTGCCGAATCGCAAAAAGTGACCGGTCGTTGATCAGCAAAATGGTCTGGGCTGAAGTGGTTAACTGAAGCAACTTTACAGGAAGCGAAAATAGTTTTCTCAGGCAAACCCCTCCCTCCCACAGAGCTGATTGTTTGATTGGCCACTGGCAAAGTTGCCTGTTCTGGAGGCGACTAGAAGTTGCCTCGCAAAGTCGTGCCGACTTTCATGCCGCTGTAGTGTGAACCAGCACTTAAGCTTCATTATTGTTTTTATTAAATAACAAACATTCTACTTGCCTGCTCTGTGCAATCCTTTTGCACAGAGCAGCCCCAATCCTCTTATTCTGTGGAACCTCGCTGGCGCTCCAGGCAGTGATATTGGCGGCGCCTTTTATTTTTCCGTCCCCATAGCATTGCTATGGGGACATGCTGTAACATGCTGTGTGCGTACTCGCTCCTGACCTGTGTGTCTATGGAGCCACGCTCCAAAGACTTGCACAACTGGATTTAGCCCCCCCCCCCACTTCCTGCTTACTGCATTTGATTGACAGCAGCAAGAGTCAATGCAGCGCTGCCACAGTTGTAAATTCAATGCTATACTTGGCGCTATTTATACATGCAATAAAATTCAAATGCATAAACGTATAATGTCCCTATCTATCTATCATATATATATATATATATATATATATATATATATATATATATATATATATATATATATATATATATATATATATATATATATATATAATCTTAGTTGGACTCCAGTGTTATTATCTTATCATCGTGCTTCTCAATAATTCTTATTGCATTGTGCATACCACCACCAACTATTTTATCTGCTCACCTCAAGGATGAGTCAGGAAGAATGAACGCTTTTAGTTTGACTCCCCAAACGTCTTTTCTTTTCTCTGAGGATTCAGCTGTTCAATTCCTCCCTTTCACAATCTCCACTCCACACATTGGGAGCACTACTATCAAGATTTAAATTTATTTATGGGACATTTATTATACATTTTTTAAAATTTTAATGTTATCGCATGTATAAATGGCACTGAGTAGAGCATTGAATTTACCACAGTAGTAGTGCTGCATTGTGTGTGTGTCCTTTGACACACACATGCACACAATATGTGTGTGTGTGTGTGTGTGTAATATATATTGTCATACAAGAACCTATAGTCCTTTTTATAATCTTGTCATGTTAATGTAGCTCTCTGTGTTGCCTTAAAGATGGCTTTGTACATGATGCAGGTAAATGCATTAGTGCTGCAGTGTTGTCTTCGGAAATTAAAGAGACACACACGCTCATTTGTCACTGTAACGGGAGGTAAGCTGAAATCCTAAAAATAGGGACAGCTGCTCTGGTGACAATTGTCATATTGTGTGAGCAAAAGGAATGTTACCTCTTCCATGTTCAAAACAGTGTTTTGCTTTAGGTGCACTGGTATGAACTTTTTGCAGTTCTATCATCTGATTTCTGAACAATGCTGGCTAATGTTGTGTTCATGTCCCAATTGTAGCTTTTATTTTTTTATTTCTTCTTTAACCACCTCCATACCGAGCCTATTCTGCCACTTCTCACCTACATGCAAAAAAATCATAATTTTTTTGCTACAAAATTATTTAGAACCCCCAAACACTATACTGTATATACTCGAGTATAAGCCGACCCGAATATAAGCCGAGGCACCTAATTTTACCACAAAAAAACAGGGAAAACTGCATGCCTCACTGTGCCCATGCCTAGACCCGGTACCGGGTCCCCGAAGTCTGGTAGATCAGACGCAAAAAGGTGACTCGAGTATAAGCCGAGGGGGGGCATTTTCAGCACACAAAAAAATGTGCTGACAAACTCTGCTTATACTCCCAGTATGTGTGTGTGTGTGTGTGTGTGTGTGTATATATATGTGTGTGTGTGTGTGTGTGTGTGTGTGTGTGTGTGTGTGTGTGTGTGTGTTTATGTGTGTATGTGTGTGTGTGTGTATATATATATATATATATATATATATATATATATATATATATACAGTGAGGAAAATAAGTATTTGAACACCCTGCTATTTTGCAAGTTCTCCCATTTGGAAATCATGGAGGGGTCTGAAATTGTTATCGTAGGTGCATGTCCACTGTGAGAGACATAATCAAAAAAAAAAAATCCAGAAATCACAATGTATGATTTTTTTAACTATTTATTTGTATGATACAGCTGCAAATAAGTATTTGAACACCTGAGAAAATCAATGTTAATATTTGGTACAGTAGCCTTTGTTTGCAATTACAGAGGTCAAACGTTTCTTGTAGTTTTTCACCAGGTTTGCACACACTGGAGGAGGGATTTTGGCCCACTCCTCCACACAGATCTTCTCTAGATCAGTCAGGTTTCTGGGCTGTCGCTGAGAAACACGGAGTTTGAGCTCCCTCCAAAGATTCTCTATTGGGTTTAGGTCTGGAGACTGGCTAGGCCACGCCAGAACCTTGATATGCTTCTTACAGAGCCACTCCTTGGTTATTCTGGCTGTGTGCTTCGGGTCATTGTCATGTTGGAAGACCCAGCCTCGACCCATCTTCAAAGCTCTAAGTGAGGGAAGGAGGTTGTTGCCCAAAATCTCGCAATACATGGCTCCGGTCATCCTCTCCTTAATACAGTGCAGTCGCCCTGTCCCATGTGCAGAAATACACCCCCAAAGCATGATGCTACCACCCCCATGCTTCACAGTAGGGATGGTGTTCTTGGGATGGTACTCATCATTCTTCTTCCTCCAAACACGGTTAGTGGAATTATGACCAAAAAGTTCTATTTTGGTCTCATCTGACCACATGACTTTCTCCCATGACTCCTCTGGATCATCCAAATGGTCATTGGCAAACTTAAGACGGGCCTTGACATGTGCTCATTTAAGCAGGGGAACCTTCTGTGCCATGCATGATTTCAAACCATGACGTCTTAGTGTATTACCAACAGTAACCTTGGAAACGATGGTCCCAGCTCTTTTCAGGTCATTGACCAGCTCCTCCCGTGTAGTCCTGGGCTGATTTCTCACCTTTCTTAGGATCATTGAGACCCCACGAGGTGAGATTTTGCATGGAGCCCCAGTCCGAGGGAGATTGACAGTCATGTTTAGCTTCTTCCATTTCCTAATGATTGCTCCAACAGTGGACCTTTTTTCACCAAGCTGCTTGGCAATTTCCCCGTAGCCCTTTCCAGCCTTGTGGAGGTGTACAATTTTGTCTCTAGTGTCTTTGGACAGCTCTTTGGTCTTGGCCATGTTAGTAGTTGGATTCTTACTGATTGTATGGGGTGGACAGGTGTCTTTATGCAGCTAATGACCTCAAACAGGTGCATCTAATTTAGGATACTAAATGGAGTGGAGGTGGACATTTTAAAGGCAGACTAACAGGTCTTTGAGGGTCAGAATTCTAGCTGATAGACAGGTGTTCAAATACTTATTTGCAGCTGTATCATACAAATAAATAGTTAAAAAATCATAAATTGTGATTTCTGGAATTTTTTTTTTTGATTATGTCTCTCACAGTGGACATGCACCTACGATGACAATTTCAGACCCCTCCATGATTTTCAAGTGGGAGAACTTGCAAAATAGCAGGGTGTTCAAATACTTATTTTCCTCACTGTATATATATATATATATATATATATATATATATAATATTTTATTTATTCCATGAGTGTGCGCAATTTTCAAGCGTGACATGTTAGGAATCCATTTACTCGACATAACAATATTCTGTTAACTTTACCGTTTTTTTTTTTTAATTCATGAAACATTTTTTTTCCCCCAAAAAAAGGCGTTTAAAATATTGCGCAAATACCGTGCAAGATAAAAAGTTGCAATAACCGCTATTTCATTCCCTAGGGTGTCTGCTATATATATATATATATATACGTGTGTGTGTGTATATAATATATATATATATATATATATAGCAATTATATACACACACACACACACACACACACACACGTGTATATATATATATATATATATATAGCAGACACCCTAGGGAATGAAATAGCGGTTATTGCAACTTTTTATCTTGCACGGTATTTGCGCAATATTTTAAACGCCTTTTTTTGGGGGAAAAAAAATGTTTCATGAATTTAAAAAAAAAAACGGTAAAGTTAACAGAATATTGTTATGTCGAGTAAATGGTTTCCTAACATGTCACGCTTGAAAATTGCGCACACTCATGGAATGGTGCCCAACTTCAGTACTTAAAAATCTCCATAGGCGACACTTAAATAATTTTTTTTTATTTTTTTTTTTTTTTTTTTTTACAGGTTACCATTTTAGAGTAACAGAGGATGTCTAGTGCAAGCTTCCCGGGGACATGGGCTTTTTAAAAAAATAAAAAAAAACTTTATTTTTTCCCTTTTTTTTTTTTCATTTAAATTTTTTTGATCACTTTTATTCCTATTACAAGGAATGTAAACATCCCTTGTAATAGATATATTTTGTGACAGGTTCTCTTTATGGAGAGAGGCGGGGTAAATAAGACCCCACATCTCTTCTCCTCTCTCGACGAAAAAAATCCACCAATCTCATGCTGACAGCCACGATTGTGGCTTTGTTTGCTTCCAGGAACCCGGGCGTGACATCATAATGTAAAGCCCGGGCCTCCAACGGTCATAGAGATGAATGGTGATCAGAAATCTCTATGCTTCTCATCTGGTGCCGTGCCTGTTTCTCCGGGTTCCCGATGGCACGGGAGAGCCCGGAGAAGCATCGGATTGTGGCGGGAGGGGGGGGGGGGGGGGGCGCGTCGCCTATAAGAATGATCAAGCGGCGGAACTGCTGCTATGATCGTTCTTATCGTGCAAAGAATCAACGGCTGATATTAGTGATATCTGAATGATGCCTGTAGCTGTACCCATCATTCAGATATACCCACTGAAAGTCCAGGACGTCAAATGACATCCTTGGGCGGGAAGTGTGTAAAGTCAGGCTGCATTAACTAGAAGGCTTCATTTCCATGGATGTTTTTACAGCCACTTTTCTGAGCGTTTTTTGCAGCTTAACAGCTCTCCATGTTAGTCTATGGCCTCATGCCCACCATGACGTTTTTGTGCTGTAGATGGCTGAGCCGTTTTTAAGCTGCAAAAAAGACCCAGGACCAGTGCGTTCTGAAGCTCCAGAGTAGAGCTGTAAAAAGGCCAGACGTTAAACGCTCAAACGCGCAAAAACGCTAACGTGGCGTTTTTGAGCTCCAGCTCAAAGAAGGGGAAAAAAAAATTCAAAAAAATAAATAACATGGACAGGCGTTTTTAAGCTGTAAAAAAGGCTAAACAAAGTGGCTGTAAAAACGTCCATGGAAATGAAGCCTAAAATATTTGTATTTTTTTTTTTTCTTGAATAGTGCTACGTTTCTTTTCTCATTTTCACTTCCTGTCCCCCGCAGCACATTCCCAGCTGCCGTGCTCTTAAAAACAAAGTTCATACTCGGCTTTTCTCTCCAACCCCTGCCTTTTTAAAAAGATAAGTTCACTTTGCACTGGCTTACCATAGGGTTCTATTGGATTGTCTTCCAAAGATAGGAGGTGCTCATGATAAGGCACCATAGAGCTCTTTGAAGATATTGCATAAGCATGGCCAGTGCATGAAAGATCAGCTGACCAGGATGTAAACGGTAGCTGTGAGCACAGTTTTAAGTATACGTCTTGGTAGAGGTGAGCTGGGTTAGTTGATCTATTTGACTTGGAGATCTTTGTTCCCGAGATACAAGTAGCTGGAGGGAGAGTCACAAAATGTTTCCATATATGCCATTTTTCTTGTTGTTTTGACAAGAATAAGATATATTTTTTTATAAGCCTACAAAATGGCATTTGTGTTCATATAGCTGGCAAAGCATTATGTCCTCCCCTGAACAGCTGGGGAGTCGGAACATTGTTGAGGAAGGCAGTGGATTATGCAGTTTTCTTTCCTTCGACTACGGGTTGAAGGAAAGAGAAAATTGAATGATTACCACCGTCAACAGTCTGTGTCAATGGGGCAATCCTTCCTGCAGTGCTATATTGTTCTTTTAGCAGAAACAATGGTTGGTGTTGCTTGCTATAGCCGGTGACGCTTATCATTTGCAAAAAAAAACAGACTGGTTGTGCACTAGTGGATCAATTTTGATAGATCTACTTTTGTACAGCCACGGTGCCCATACATGATTTAAAATGTGGACAGTCCTTCCTGAACCTGCTGAATTTAGAGCTCTGTATGGCTGTCTTAACAGTTGTCTTTGTGTGAAGGCTTTGATAGAATAACATACCTGTTCTCAAAGCTACAAAATAAGTTTTAGTATGCTTTTTAATTATTATTTTTTTTTTTTCTATTTTAGAATTGCTAAAATTTTGTCAACTTTTTTTTTTTTTTTTTTTACCAGGGTCATTATCGGTTTTGTGAAGCCCTGTTTGCTCTTGGAGAAATGGAGCGGGCAATTGCATCCAATGAGAAAGCACAGGAATTGTGCAGAGACTCACAGGAGGGTATCAGAGACTTGATCCAACAGCACAGCAAGTTTAAAAAACTGATGAAAGAGGCAGCAGGTAGAGGAAATCTTTTTGAATATATTTACTCTGGTTGTGTATGTATAGGGCAGCCTTCACTAAATCCTAAAAAGAGCAAAGGAGGGCGCACCGACCTTGTGCATTACCAATGATAACATTTATTTAAACTTTAACAGCAGTAGTCATACTAACAAATGAACGTATACAAATAAGCTTGTCAGTCCACCAGCAAATTGAACAGCGTCTCTGATTAGACTAGCCCTTTTGCAATTTCCCACCAAACCACTAGAGGGTGAAGATCCAGAAGTATTGGCCAGCGAGAGAGTGTGTGTACACACAATCGCCGCGCCAGAAATTACCTATGACCGCAAGTGTCTGTGAGGCGGAAGTGACGTTGTCGGCAACCGGAAATGACGGGTAGAATGCAAATACACCCACACTTCCTGGTTGCACAGCAGCGTGTGTGCACACAATAAATGGGGGGGGGGGCTGCCCTGTGCAGTAAGCATAAAATGCCAACTGCTCCTGAGAGTTTCCATCTCATCCCTTCTCTACAAATAAACCCCCCCCCCCCCTCGTTCCTCACATGATACAACAGAGATGGGTAGGTGTATTGCACAGTTTTTCTGGCTACTATTAAGTATCCTACAATCCTGCATTGTGGCTATATTGCACACCTACGCTTTTTCCCTGCCTTGGACGTGTCTCTGTAAGCAGGCTGGGGGCACCTCCAATTTGGCAGCAGGGTAGGAGTATGGCATTTGATATATATGTCTATGGTTTGGATCGATTTTATAAGGTGGACGTTGTATGTTCTAGTGGGTGTCAGCCTGGGCATGTGCATGTGGAGAGATATATATTTTGGCAATGAGGAGGAGGGTTCGCCCTTGAAACACGTTAGTCGTTTGCGCTGCCATCTGGCCCGTCCAATATCCGGTTCGGGTTGCAGGTGTCCACAGAGGCAGTTCCATTTGCTGGCGGACTGACAAGCTTTTTTGTATACCTTCTTTTGTAAATATGACTACTGCTGTTACAGGTTTTTAATACATTTTATCATTGGTTATGCACAAGGTCCGTGTGCCCTCCCTTTTCTCTTTATGTTTCAGCTCTAAGAAAACCCATTGTTCTGAGGAGGGCAGCAAGACCACAGGCATTTTTCTATCCAGAGGGTTGGCTGCACCACTTACCTATGGACTAAGCCCGCAAGCGCAGGAGATTGTTTTTGTGTAGCCTTCACTAAATGGCAGATCGTGATCCACACACAGACCAATGATTCCCTGGCCAGACTGTCAGCCTGCCAGTTTGCAGCATAAGGTCCTTCCTGAGCATCAGTCATTGTTTGCTAGGACCGCCGTGGTTTTGCAACCAATGGGAATTGTGTGTGCCCCACCCTCTGCTGCAAACGCCTTCTGCCAGCTCCTGGGGCATGTTGGTCTGGAAGACTCATATACTTATGGGATTTGGTGATGGGGGCAACTGATATATTGATGGGAGCAACAGACATGAGGGTACTCAGTTTGGGGTTCCTGATTTATGGGGGCACCTAATGTAATGTTTTACTTTTGATAGGGGCACAAACAAGAGTCAGTCATGGCATAAACATGAGATTCTGACCTGGGCTGAAAGAAAATGTTAGCAAACTGACCTCCTTGAATTTTTATTTAATACCCCTGATATAGGGTATCTCCAGGTTGTACACTTACACTTTTATAATGTTTATCTTGTAAAAGGGCCAGTCCACTGAAAAGCCTACATCTTATGTCGAGAAGCAGGATCTCCCTGTTGTATTTTTAATCTGTTGCTGTCCACCTAGAAGATTTAGGTGTTCACTGTCCACCTTTTTGTACCAAAGTGCTTCCTGTTGTATTCTCCATATAAAAAAATAAAATAAAAATTCATACTGTCCAGGGTAGATTGCAAAATTTACAAATCAGCCAGGACATGCCTTCAAATTGACATTTTGGTTCTCCACTCTTTCAGTTATTTGTGAATCCTGTTGTACCTCATGAGTTGAAATCTGTGAACATTTAAAGCGGAGTTCCAGCCACAATTTCACTTTTTAAATATAAATACCCCTGTAATACACAAGCCTAATGTATTCTAGTAAAGTTAGTCTGTAAACTAAGGTCCGTTTTGTTAGGTTGTTACAGTATTTAGACACTTTATAAAATAGAAATTGACTGGGGCCATCTTAAGTGTGGGCATCATGAAGCCAGACTGTATGACTTCCTGGATTTCAGCCTTGCACATGCTCAGTGCTGCACAAGCAGTGTCAGATCAGGTTTCAGCACCTGTGCTGTCCAAGTCACATGATTCTTTGAGACTGGGGAGTGCACAGACTCCTGGAAAGTTACAACCACTACATTCCCAGGAGTCTGTGCGGTGTAGGTTAGGAAGCTTAAGCACCTAGGTGCAGGAAGAGGGAAGATTAACTATTCTGCCTAGCAACAACACTTTGAAGGCATCTAAAAAAAAAAAAAAATTTCGTAAAGGACTAATGACATTTTTTTAAAACTACTGATGTAATGTTATATTTATGGGTGGAACTCCACTTTAATACGATTTTTTTCTTCTTCCTTTTAGAACTCGCTGGGAAGAAATCTAAAAAACCAACCTCTGACAAAAAGTAAGTTTATTGTTTAGCTGTTTATTGTAGTTTTGCTGCAATTTTGACTCCCTTCCTAGCCTCTCATGTAACAATGCCAGTGTTTTGACAGTTAGCTTTTCTTCGGGGGTTAGGGAGAGTCCTCAGTACTCTGTTAGCTCCAGGTTGCAACTTGGAGCATACCTTGGCTACCTACTTTATTCTTGCAAGGGACAGCAGTGGCTGGAAGTGATAGAAAGTACAATATTTACAATGTATGACAGCTTAAACACTTTTGTGCCCATTTCATGTACTTGTGTTGGGCAGAGTATTAAAGTGGAGCTTCACTCAAAAGGGGAAGCTCTGCTTATTTGCCTGCTCCAACATTTGTCACTTTTCAGGGAGGAGGTTGGAGCAGTTACCTGGTTTTGCCAGGTACCTGTTCCCACTTCCGGGTGATGTCGCAGTGAACTCATCCAGAAGTTCACCCCCCACCCCTCCTTCCCCGACTGCCGGGCCATTCACAGAGCTCAGCACTGTGAAGCCGCAAGGCTTTACTGCCGGTTTCCCTTACCCGAGATGGCGGCAGCAGCATCCGAGAAAAATGTAAAAATCGTCTCGGGTGCAGACACTGCTGGATTTGTGGACAGTTAATGTTAAAAGTCAGCAGCTACAGTATTTGTAGCTGCTGACTTTTTTTTTTTTTTATCTGAAGGAGCCTGGGACTTTCCTTTTAACAGGCACACGCTCCTCTATGGGAGGACTAAGTGATCACATGATGGGACCACTCAGATTGGGATCAAAGGCATCATAGTTGTTAATAATTTCTCGTCATGGGTCATTATGCTATGGAACGTTTACCTACAGATTTTGGGCAAGACGTTTTTTGTGAACCTGTTGATTTGATTTGCATGGGCAAATATTTTAAAGCCCATGTTCTCAAGGAAAAAATAAAAGTTTTAGCTTACATGAGTGGGCACTAGAGCCACTAACTTTATTACATAAATTTTTGACCACAAGCGGTTGGATACCCTTGCCTCGGTTACAGCCCCTTCACCCTCTTATGCTCACTCCAGCAGCTGCATCTTCAGTCAAAGTAAATGAAAATGTATTCTATTAGTTGGTACATTGAGGGAATTGGGATTTGTATATATACACAAAAAAAACAATCCGCATTCTCAGGGTTTACATTGTAAAAATAAATTAAAAGCTGTATTAGGAGTTTCCGGGGCAACATCACAACCTTGCTTTTCAGTGTACCTATAGATTTTCATATCCGTAGTTCACACGTAGAGCATATACACACTCTTCTAAAGTCGGATCAGTTGGAAGGAAGATATTTGAGAGAGGACACATATTGACAGTCTCGCCCGCACAGAAGTTCTAATTTCTGAAGATGATACACAGGACATATTATACACCAAAAAGATTATTTAACTTTGGCTGGAGAGTAGACGCTAGATGCCAGAATCCCGGGGACCTGATACACATGTTTTGGAGGTGCTCAAAATTGTTTAGGTATTGGCAAGGGATCCTTAACTGCTTGCCGACCAGCCGCCGCAGTTTTATGGCGGCAGGTCGGCTCCCCTGCGTGAGAGCCTGTAGCTCTAAGTCGGCTTTTTAAGCGGCCACTAGGGGCGCGCGCGTGCTCGACTCCCGTGCGCGTGCCTGGCGGGCGCGACCGCCGCCAGGCACACGCGATCGCTCGTTACAGAGCGAGGACCGGGAGCTGGGTGAGTAAACACACAGCTCCCGGTCCTGTCAGGGAGAGAAATGCTGATCTTCTGTTCATACAATGTATGAACAGAAGATCAGTCATTTCCCCCAGTCAGTCCACCCCCCCTACAGTTAGAACACACCCAGGGAACATACTTGACCCCTTCCCCACACCCTAGTGTTAACCCCTTCACTGCCAGTGGCATTTTTATAGTAATCCAATGCATTTTTATAGCACTGATCGCTATTAAAATGCCAATTGTCCCAAAAATGTGCAAGTGTCCGAAGTGTCCGCCATAATGTCGCAGTACTGAAAAAAAGTAATCTAGTAAAAGTAATCGACGCTATTACTAGTAAAAAAAAAAGAAGAAAATAAATGTATGATATTGAAAAGATTGTTATATGAGTAATAAGAAAAGTTAACATTAAGGTTTTATATGGATGTAATCTGTTTTTTATATGATAAAGAATATAAAGTCAAAAAAGTCGGATCAGTTAGGACGGCTCTAATGGGGAAACCTTTAATTTGACATGTCATCTGACTTGTGCTCACAAGTGTACATATTCGCCAGCACACCAAGGATCGACGAATTTAGTCCAGAATGTTTTAATGAAAAGAGATCACATCACAAAGGTGCAACGTTCTCTTTTTATTAAAAATTCTGGACTAAATTTGTCGATCCTTGGTGTGCTGGCGAATATGTACATTTGTTTGTTTCCAAGACCCAACTGGTAATTGCTGCAGCACCCACCCAGCCCTATCTACCAGGAACGTGTGCAATAGTAATATTGATCAGATTGTGCTCTCACAAGTCGGATCCCATGTCGCACCGGTGTGAACCGGGCCTTAGGAAGACTCCCCCTCGCTAATTGTTATCGCTGAAAGTGAAATAAGATCACAAATTCTGAGAGGATGCTATATAAGTAATAGAGGGCGCTGTGGAACAGGAAGTGAATGAAAATCTCCTCAGCAGATGGCAAAAACAAAAAAAAACTTTTTGGGATTGGGACTGTATAGGCACATGCAAAAAAACAAAATCATCAGATAATGATTACATATTGAAATAATATTGATGCAAAAAGAGTAAAAACATTCCACTGTAAAACACAAAAATTGCAACAAATAGAATACAGAAAAATTGATATTACTGTATAGAAATATAACACTTGACACCTTAGGCCAGAATCCTTTATCCACAAAAAACGGGGAGTCTTACCTTGCAGCACTCTATGCAAAATGAAAAAAAACAAAACTTTAGTTCTACTTTAATATCTAATCAGTAAGGATGAGCTCTGGCGTGTTCGCATAGAACACGTGCAGAGCCCGCCAGGAAGTGAGCACGGCGCTGCGCTAATAACAGCCAGGAAGACCTTTCACAATCCCTGCAGCCGAGCCTCGGGACAATGTCTCCCTGGCTGTGATTAGCACAGCGCCGTGCACACTTCCTGGCGGGCTCTGCACGTGTTCTATGCGAACACGCCAGAGCTTATCCTTACCTATCAGTGGAATCTGTTCAGTAATAAAATTTTCCAGCATTCACTAAAAAATGGACTGTTCTTTTAAGAGACCCTTTTGAGAATAAAAACATGGGAGCATGCAGGGAGGAGTTAATAGTTGCTGTCTTCACTGGCTGCATGCTTGTTTTAGGTCAGTCAGTGGGTAGAAAAACCAAGATGGTGAATGGCAAAACCACGGCATGCACCTTTAACACTTCAGCAGTGGAAGTCCCTTCAACCCCACCTCTACCCATATTTCTGTCTTGACATGGTCACTTGTTTTATTTAACTTTTGGTCTAATTTAAGCTGTTTTTTTTCTTTAGAAGTTCCACACAGTCGGCCACAGATAACGAAAGTAAAGGTAGTCAGACCACTCCACTAAAGGAAACTCCACCAAAGGTACTTCTTATTTAATGTCCTACTTTTCTAATAAAGGAGCATTGTAGTAAATATAAAATAAACATTCTGTTGTAATGATAGTGGTTACTGTGTGGGTTCCATTTTTATTTAACACGCCTTTTATTTTCTCCCTGCATTGTTCTCTGAATTTCCGGGGGGTGGGGGGCCTTAAACTGAGTTTTTTTAAAGTGCAGAATGAATAGCATTCTCATCCTGTTGAAGGAAGTGGAACATTAAAGGGTCACTAAAGGAATTTTTTTTTAGCTAAATAGCTTCCTTTACCTTACTGCAGTCCTGGTTTCATGTCCTCATTGTTCGTTTTTGCTTTGATGTTGCTGTAATTCCTCTCTGTTCTGGACACTTCCTGGTTGTCTGTTTCCTGATCACCACAGTACTGGGAGATTTCTCACTGTGGTCACTAATCAAGGAGGTGTGTCTAAAACCCCTCAGCACCAATCCAGTTGCGTTTTGCAAAACCTTCACTGCCCTCTATTGGCTCTCTGGCTCTGTACATCAGAGAACCAGGAAACAACAGCAGAAACGAAACTAAACTGTAGGTACATTATATGATTGTTTTTTATCCATTTTTGATGATTTTTAAAAGGAATCGGTTAACTGTTATATCTCTATACCCTATAAACGGTCATTTCAGCAAAAAAAATGTTTTCCTTTAGTGACCCTTTAACCACAGACCTGTGGGCTACTTTTTCTTTTTTTATATTATGTAGCTTTATTATTTTACAGGCTTTAGATGGTGCCAACAGTTTGCGCTTTACATGTGAGGGCAGACAGTACAGTTGCAATAAAATTCAATGCAGGAGTCATCGGGACCCTGCGCTTTCAGTCCAAGAAGTTTTTAATTAGTTGTACATGTGCAATGGATGATGCTACATAAAGTTTTAGAGGAAAATTTTTAGTTTTTTTAAATGGCACCATTTAGAGCCCTTTTACACTGAGCCGCATGAAAACTGTCCACAAAACACAGCACTTTTAAGGCGCTTTTCAGGCGTTGGTAGTACTTCTTTTTTTTTTTTTTTTTTTTTTTTTTAAGGACACGTGACTCAAACACTGCTTTAAGAACCATTTTAAGGCACTTTCATTTCAATGGAGAGGGGAGTTTTTGAGGCGCTTTGTTTAGCGCTCAAAAGATGCTGCTTGCTGGATTTTTTTTCACTGCCCGGCCAGGGCACCGCCTCGGTGTGAAAGCTTTCAATGATTTTAACCACTTAAGCCCCGGACCTTTAGGCAGCTAAATGCCCAGGCCAGGTTTTGCGATTCGGCACTGCGTCGCTTTAACAGACAATTGCACGGTCGTGCGACGTGGCTCCCAAACAAAATTGGCGTCCTTTTTTCCCACAAATAGAGCTTTCTTTTGGTGGTATTTGATCACCTCTGCGGTTTTTATTTTTTGCGCTATAAACAAAAATAGAGCGACAATTTTGAAAAAAATTCAATATTTTTTACTTTTTGCTATAATAAATATCCCCCAAAAACATAACATTTTTTTTTCCTCAGTTTAGGGCGATACGTATTCTTCTACCTATTTTTGGTAAAAAAAAATTGCAATAAGCGTTTATTGATTGGTTTGCGCAAAATTTATAGCGTTTACAAAATAGGGGATAGTTTTATTGCATTTTTATTAATTTA